>NW_026606091.1:46630000-46950000 GCF_029834395.1 Sorex fumeus
TACTTCAAAATTGTGTCGCCAGGCATCAGAATTCTGTGAAAGTTCTGTGGATTATTCAAATAGTTTAAAACTGAACCACTGAAGATAAAATATTTTGTAAAATTTTAATCAAAAATCATCCTACAGGTTTAGACTTATTTGATAGCTTGATATTTAAAATGGTCTAAATCTGTGAATGAAATATATTTAATGATCGCTATTTTTCCCCTCTACTGCCATTTGTCCAAAGCACAACTGAAAGAATGAAATTCAGAAATAAATTTCTCCTAAAACATTCTGATAGTTTCATTCTTAATACTGGTGTTTCTCCCTTAATACCCAGTTATTTCTGCATTAAATTGTTCACTAACTAAGCATATTATTAAAGCACCTATTTTGTGTTCACACTCTTCTAAGTGCTCGGAATACAAAAAGAAACAAGACACTCCCAGCCCTCAGAGAAAATGGACAAGTAGGCAGGCAGTTATAGTATGGGCTGAGGCATACAAACTAAGAAAGGAGTGAATATATGGAATTCTGAATTAAGGCTGAAAGTACTTCACCAAGGCCTGGAGGTTGAGAAAGCTTAGATGCATTGTCCAAGTTGACTTGGCGGTTGAGAAAGACACAGCTTAATGAGAAGCAGACATTAGGAAGAATCAACAGAAAGACCAGGAGAGAATTAGAACAAAACCAGTGGAGCAAAATTAGAACAAAAGCAGCGGCGCAGTGGAGGCCCCACCCCGACCCCACCAAGGAACTTAATGAGTTTAGGGTAAGACTCAAGGTGGGTAATGATTAGAAAAGAGTCTTAATAGATAAGTAAATGTCAGATTATATGACTGCTTGGCATGTTCTGGAGTCTGGATTGCATGTGGGTCGGGTATCATGCTGAGATTTTTAAGTCATCAGGGTAGTTAAGATTTTAAAAGCCTCATAGCAATGAGAGCAGATGAGGATAAAAAATAGCTGAAATTCCTGATTTCCATCCACCAAGAAACACCCAGCACTCCCTTTGTGAGTTATGTGCCCAACAGAAATGAATGCTTACGTCAACCGAAAGATACCTACAAAAATGTAACAATTTTATTCATACTCTCTAGGATATAAAAATGACCCAAATATTCATCAATAGTAGAAAGGGTAAATTAAGTGTGATGTAATTTATTAGCAATATTACTTAGCAATGAAGAATGGTTCCCATTAGGTAACTATTACAGGCACTGGATAACTATTACACACAGACAAAAAGAATCTATTGTGTGATTTTAATTATATGAATTTGGGAAGGGAACTAATGTTTAGTGTTGACAGGTATCATAATACCTTCTTGGTACAATCTGAGTCAAATGAGGGAGCTTTCTAGAAGTGCCAAGTATTCCATATGTTGATCTGGAATACATATCTAAACTAAATATTTGAAGTTTGGGCACTTAATTATATATCAGTCACATATTAATTGAAAAAATAAAAGAGGGTGGCACAACAAGGCGTGATCATTCCCTTAGCGTTGTAGAACAGACAGGAGGCCAGGGGAAGAATGAGCAAAAGCATCACTAGAACAGTGGCCTAAACTAAGGAGTGGATGAATTTTACACAGAAAAGGTAAGGGAAAGGGAGATTTGGCGTCTCCTATTTATTTAAAAAAAAAAAAAAAGGAAGAGTTAAGAATGATGCAGGGTAGGACTGGAGAGATAGTATTAGGGGTAAGGCAGTTGACCTGCAAGCAGCCAACTCTGGTTTCATCCCCAAGTTCCACCTTGAATGCTCCCTGAGCATAGAGCCAAGAGCAAGCCCTGAGCGCCAGTGTCAAATGTTGCTCCTCACTCCTCGCTACTCTCCCCCCACCATCCCTACAATAAAAAATGATGCAGGGGCAAGGAATGTGGCTCAAGTAATAGAGTATATGCAATCGCTTGCATGTATGAAGTCCTAGGTTCCATCTCCAGCATCCCATGGCCCCCCTAAGCACTGCTTGGAGTGTTCCCACAAATTAACAATGAAATTCAGTCTATGCATGTCAAAAGAAAAGATGCAGAAGATTCTGGTTCAGGCTACCAGATAGATAGTGATGACATCGCTGAGATAAACAGGAGGTTGGGCAGCCTTGAGGTCATGTTCAGTACAAGAGAACAACTCTGAGGAGGAGGATAGCCGAACTGTGGCCTCGCCAGGCCATCCCCTCTCTCAGCTGATCTGAGGAGAGGTTTGTGATCTCAGCTGAGTCACCTGCATTCTGTCTGCATGGAAGGACAGGCTCTAGCCCGTCAGAGTGGTTGGGGAAGGTATTATGGAGCCACCGTCACCTTGTTATTAGGAATCTGTGGTTTGACAACAAGGTCTGTGAAAAATAAAAATGAACTGAGACCCATGTGTCTTGGGTTCCCAATATGCCAGAAAATGAAAAAGTAAAGGCAAATGATGCCAAGGCAAAAATAAATGCTGACTATACTTAGACATGAGAGGAGTAACACAAATTCCAAGGGGTAGAGAATCAATTTATGGGGCTAGCATTGTGGATGGAGGGGGTGAGGAGAGAGGTGAGGGCTCTCGGCCAGGAAGACACAGATTCAAGTACTATCCTACAAATATCTCATCCCACCACTGTCTCATCCCACTACTATTCTATCCCACTACGATTCCATCCCATTACTAGTCCATCCACTACTATCCCATCTCAATACTCTCACTACACTTCTACCCCATCCCACTATTATCTCATCCCACTACTTATCTTTTCTCACTAGTATCCCATTCTACCACTGTCCTATCCCATTACTATCCTATCTTACTACTATCCTATCCTACCATTATCCTATCCCATGACTATCCTTTTCCACGACTATCCCATCACAATACTCTCATCCAACTAGTATCGCATTCCACTGCTATCCTATATTCCACTGCTATCTCATCCCACTACTAACCCATCCCATTATTATCCCATCTCACTACTAGCCCATCCCACGACTACCGCATCCCACTACTATCTCATCCCACTACTTATCCTATCTCACTAGTATCCCATCCTGCTACTACCCCATTCCACTACTGTCCCACCCCACAACTATCTCATCCCACTATTATCCCATCCCATTAATAACCCATTCCACTACTACCTAATCCCACTACTCATCCTATTTCATTACTATCCCATCCCACTACTATCCTACCCCACTACTATACCATCTTACTACTATCCTATCCCACTACTATTCTATTCCACTACTTCAGGCTGGAGCGATAGCACAGCGGGTAGGGCGTTCACCTTACAAGCGGCCAACATGGTCGACCCGAGTTCGATTCCTCCGCCCCTCTCGGAGAGCCCGGCAAGCTACCGAGAGTATTCGATATGCCAGACACAGTAACAACAAAGTCTCCAATGGAGACGTTACTGGGCCCGCTCGAGCAAATCGACGATCAACGGGAGGGCCGTTACTTAAGGATGTTATGAGGAGGGTAGGCCAGTGAAAACACCTCTGGTCTCTTTATTTTCAGTTTCTTTATTTTAAAGTGTAGCAAATCATACCCACCTTTTCAGGTACGATGTTTAAAGTAAATTCATGTAGGTGGGAAAATTTCATTCATTCAGGATATATAGTTTATCTTTCCTTTAATTATGGACAAAGTATTTCTCCTGGTAAATTCACATACAAACAAACAAACAAACATTGTCCTCCTGTTGTTCATCGATTTGCTCGAACGGGCCCAGTTAGGTCTCCATTTTAATACTTGTTGTTATTGTGTTTGGCATATGGGCAAGACACTCTCGGTAGCTAGCCAGGCTCTTCGAGAGGGGCGGAGGAATCGAACCCGGCTCGGCAGGGCTGGCTGCGCGCAAGGCAAACACCTTACTGCTGTGCTATGAAAATGACCAACCTAGAACCAATTTCCAAATGCCACTGTACCTTCAGTAAGTTGCTTATCAAAATCCCATTCTTCAACCTTTTTTAACTGGTGAAGTAATCATCTTCTCTCTGTATTGTGTGCTACATATTTAACAAGCAAACTCTTAGGGGCCAGAGGAATAGTACGGTGGGTAGGACATTTGCATTGCACGTGGCCAACCCATGTTTGATCCTCACACCTGACATGTTCACCCGAGCAATGCCAGGAGTAATTCCTGAGTGGAGAGCTAGGAGCAAAATCTGAGCACTGCCTGGTATAAATCCGCGCCCTCCCCCCAAAAAAGAGGTAAACTTTAAGTGCTATGAAAAGCACTTTTATTCTTTCTGTTTTAAAAAAATGTGTATGGAGTTGGGGGAGTCATAGAGGTAGTAAAGGGAGTTAAGGCACTTGTCTTGTATGTGGCTGATCCTGGTTCTATTCCCAGCTCCACATATGACCCCCTAAGCATTGTTAGGAGTGATCCCTGAGTACGGAGCCAGGAGTAAGCCCTGAGTGCTGATGTTGTTACACTCACCCACCCCCAAAATACCCTAAAAACTAAGACGAGGGGCTGGAGCGATAGCACAGCGGGTAGAGCGTTTGCCTTGCACGTGGCTGACCAGGGTTCGATTCCCAGAATCCCATATAGTCCCCCCTGAGCACCGCCAGGAGTAATTCATGGGTGCAGAGCCAGGAGTAACCCCTGTGCATTGCCCGGTGTGACTCAAAAAGCAAAACAAACAAACAAAAAACAACTAAGACTAAGATTAGCTTCAAAAGAACCTGCAAACATAATTCTCAGTAATAGTATGGTGAAAGCAAAACCCCAAATTCTGATCCAAAGCTGTGAGAGAACACACACACAGATGTGTAGTTAGTATTCTTCTTAGGGATTTCCCTAATTCAAGAAAAATATATCCTGTGTATGTGTATATCTATTAATTAGACACCAGACCCTATTTCAGACTTTGGAGAATTCATTTGAAAATTAAAAGACAAATACTTATTTTCACAGAACTTATTTTCTAGTGGGACCAGAGTTATAGTCTGTACTATAACAGTGAGTAGGGCATTTGCGTTGCATGCGACTGAACCCAAGTTTGATCCCTGCATCCCATATAGTGTCCTGAGCCTGCCATGAGTAATTTCTGAGCTCAGAGCCAGAAGCAAACCCTGAGGTGACACAAAAACACAGAAAGGAAGGAAGGAGGGAGGGAGGGAGGAGGGAGGGAAGAGGGAGGGAGGGAGGAGGAAGGGAGGGAGGAAAAAAGGAAGGAAGGAAGGAAGGAAGGAAGAGAAAGAAAGAAAGAAAGAAAGAAAGAAAGGAAGGAAGAAAGAAAGAAAGAAAACTTATTTTATAGGCAAATAATAACCAATAAGAACTTTGGGTGCATTAACTTTTTGACATTTGTAATAATGCTTGGGAGTCAGTACCTCATTATTTATATTTTTCAGATTAAAAAAACTGGGACACAAGTTAATAAATTGACCAAATTGGTATGCCATCACTGGTGAAGCCAAGATTTGAACTCAGTCTAATTCCAAAATGCATGTTTAAGCTTCTAGAGAGTATTGCTTTTTATATGTTATATTCCATTAATTGTTTTATTGTATAATTATAGGAACATATATATGTCATATTGTTAAGATATGGAGAATGGAGAAGTTACTGGTCCCTGCTGGAGCAAATCGATGAACAATGGGATGACAGTGACAGTGACGTATGTTGTATAGAACTATTATTTTCTTATGCAATAATTCTAGAATTATTACTTAACTTTTCTTCATAGGTTCAATTTAATTCTCCTCCAGACATAAATAATTGCATGTGTGTTTCTTCAGGCACAAATAGTAGACCCAATTCTCCCCATTTTTTTTTTTTAGTGGTGCTGGGACACAGAAAGAGAAATACCTAGCTCCATACCATAAGGAGTGAATGAGGGAAAGTCATCATATGTAGGGCCTAAGAGATTATTAGACCACTTAGTAACAGTTTATATGCTTCTCAGATGCAGTAGAAATGGGGGAATGTCTTCCTTTTAAAGAACTTGAACTGGAATCAGTGATCAATGATGGTATCACTACTTGCTCAGTCCAGAAACATCATTTAAAAATTCTTTTTTAATTGAATCACTATGAAATATAGTTACAAACTCTCATGATTAAGTTTCAATCATACAATGATTGAGCGCCCATCCCTCCACCAGTGCACATTTTCCACCATCAATGTTTCCAGTATCCCTCCTGCCACCCCTACCCTCTATCCCACCCCCTGCCACAATGGAAGGTACATTTCTTCTTACTCTTCTACTTTGTGGCATTATAATTTGCAATATAGATATTAAGACGGCATCATGTTTGGTATTTTGTCTACTTTCAGCATGCATCTCCCACCCTGAGCGATCCTCCAACCATCACTTACTTAGTGGTCCATTCTCCATTTCAACTGCGTTCCACAGCATGTGAAGCTGGCCTCCAAACCGTGGGACAATCCTCCTGGCCCTTATCTCTACTAATGGACACCACTTTTTATTCTTTCCAGGTCTTCACCCACACATATAATTAATTAGTTCTTTGATTGAACTTTCTGCATATTTATAGAATCTGTCTGTTTATCTCTACTTCCATAGTCAAATCTCTAAATTCATGGCATTAGGCATATCATCTCTTGTATGTATAATTCAGTAGTCACATCTAGGTAGCCTGCTTCCAATTGGGTTCTCTTGGGTCATTGTTAACACTCAAGGCAGGGGGTCTTATGCCCACAGTTGAGAGCATCATCATCCCTTACCCTCAGAATAGTGCCCACAGGTTTGTCTTGATTTACAAAGTCTTTAATTCCCAAAGCAGGCTAATAGACTGTTGTGGCTGGATTCACAGACACATACACTGATAAGAATTAGCAGGTAAGAAGTTTATTAGGGACATATCTTGAGTGACACTTCTATGAAAAGAAAGAGAAATTAGAAGAAGTTGATTATGACATTATCTTAGCAGTGGACTCAGTCAATAGGCCTCCATCTAAAGGTGTGACTGACCCATCAATATAGTCCCTGATTGGGAGGAATGGATGGATATCATAGAACCCTAGCATATTATCCATTGAATATGGATTGACTTGGGAAAATGACTTGATCTTGGATGAGGCCATCTACACAACCTTTAGTCTCTGCAGTGAACTCCAAAGCCCTTATTAGAGATGAACCCAAATAAGAACCTGCATGTGCCAGTCCCTTGGTTACTCAGGACAGCTCCCTGAATTTTCCTAGTCACCTGAATAGGGGTTGGTGAATCTGAACCTGTATGTCTGCAATCTCTGAATCTCATCAGATATTGTACAGAGATCATCTCTCTACAACACACTTGGAAATTCTGTCATTTATCCCAGCTCAGAGATCAGCCTACCTTTTCATGAGGTATGATTAAAGATCCAGGGATCATAAAATGGTATTGCAATATTTCGAACAACTTACAACCCTCATACTAACCTAAATAAATTCTGTGGTGACCTTTCTGCAGGGTCAACACCTTGTCTTGCTATGTATTGCCTCCATGACTGGAGGGTCGTTTTCTAATCTATGACTGAAATCACTCCTGGAAACTCCATAGCACAAAGTTCAAGCCAAATGGCCCCTATCTTTAGGGAAAGACAATTTTTTCCCCTCCTAGTTCACTCTAAAACCCACTTTGGTCTTCTTCACCTTTTATGTTTGATTTAAAAAAACAATTTTCCCCCAAGATATTTTTAGTGGGATGCATATTACCTAAATGCAACTGATCTCATTCCATAAAATCAACAAAATATAAGCACCAATGTCTTGAATAGTACATTTTACAAACATTAGAAAAATTTATATTTGGTAAACAAATGCTCTATTTGGGGTAAGTCTGATAAGTTCAACATCTGACTCATCCCTGACTTCATGGAAAATACAAAATGCAATTTAAAATGAACAATTCTATACACATTCTTCTCTAGTGTGCATGGAACATTTTCCAAGATAGACCATGTGCTAGGCCACAAAACATACCTCAATAGAATCAGGAAGATAGAAATAGTATCAACAATCTTTTCAGACCATGATGCACTGAGAATAGAAGTGAATCACACACAGACATGGAGAACCAAATCAAACACCTAAAAATGAAACAACTCAATGCTGAACAATGAGTGGATCAGGAAGGAAGTCAAGGACAAAATCAAAAGATACTTGGAAACAAATGAGAATGAAGACACATGCTACCAGAACTTATGGAATGCAGCGAAAGCCGTATTAAGGGGAAAATTTATAGCTCTGCAAGCATATCTCAGGATGGAAGAAAGGATGCACATAAACAACTTGACTTCACAGTTCAAGATCTTAGAAAAGGATCAACAGAAGGAGCCCGAATCAGGCAGAAGGAAAGAGATCATAAAACTTAGAGCAAAAATCAATGACATGGAAACCAAAGAAACAATCCGAAAGATTAATGAAACCAAGAGCTGATTCTTTGAGAAAATTAATAAGATAGATAAACCACTAGAAACACTCACAAATAAACAGAGAGAGAGAGAACCCTAATAAACCGAATCAGAAATAAGAATGGGGATATCAAAACAAACCGAAACAGAAATAAGAATGGGGATATCAAAACAAAGAAATTCAAAAGATCATCAGAGACTACTTTGAAAGTCTGTATGTCACAAAACAAGAGAACCTAGAAGAAATGGATAAATTCCTGGATTCCTATAATCTCCCAAAGCTGAATCAAGAAGATATAGAGTGTCTGAATAGACCTATTAAAATCAAGGAAGTTGAAACTCTGTTCAAAAGTTTTCCCAAAAACAAAAGCCCAGGTCCAGATGGATTCACTAGCGAATTTTTTCAAACACTTAAAGAAGACCTATTTCCAGTTCTTCTGAAGCTTTTCCAGGAAATTGAAAAAACAGAAACTCTCCCAAACAGTTTGTATGAAGCCCATATCTCTCTAATACCAAAAAGAAACAAAGACATCAAAAGAAAAGAAAACTACAGACTGATATCCCCACTGAACACGGATGCAAAGATTCTCAACAACATACTAGCAAATAGAATTCAACAATTTATCAAAAAGATCATACACCATGACCAAGTGGGATTCATCCCGGGGATGCAAGGATGGTTTTACATTCGGAAATCAATCAACATAATCCATCATATCAACAAATGAAAAGATAAAAATCATATGATCATATCAATAGATGCAGAGAAAGCATTTGACAAGATCCAGCACCCATTTATGATGAAAACCCTCGCCAAAATGGGGATAGAGGGGATTTTCCTCAATATAGTTAAAACCATCTACCACAAGCCTACAGCAGGCATCATCCTCAATGGGAAAAAACTGAGAACCTTCCCCCTAAGATCAGGGACGAGACAAGGATACCCACTCTCTGCACTACTGTTTAATATAGTACTGGAAGTACTTGCAATAGCGATTAGGCAAGAAAAAGATATTAAGGGCATCCAGGTCGGAAAGGAAGAAATCAAGCTCTCATTATTCGCAGATGATATGATACTATACTTAGAGAAACCTAAAACGTCCACCAAGAAACTCCTAGAAACAATAGACTTGTATAGTAAAGTTGCAGGCTATAAAACCAATACCCAAAAGTCCATGGCTTTCCTATACGCAAATAGTGAAAGAGAAGAAAGGGACATGAAGAAAACAACCCCGTTCACAATTGTGCCCCAGAAAATCAAGTACCTAGGAATCAGCTTAACTAAGGAAATAAAGGACCTGTACAAAGAAAACTACAAAACGCTACTTCAGGAAATAAAAGAGGACACGAGGAAATGGAAAAATATCTCCTGTTCATGGATCGGGAGAATTAACATTGTCAAAATGGCAATACTTCCCAAAGCACTATACAAATTCAATGTGATCCCTACTACAATACCCATGACATTCTTCAAAGAAATGGAGCAAACACTCCTGAAATTTATATGGAACAATAAGCCCCCACGAATAGCTAAAGCAATTCTTGGGAAAAAGAAAATGGGAGGAATCAACCTCCCTAACCTCAAATTCTATTACAAAGCAGTAATAATTAAAACAGCATGGTACTGGAAAAAGGCAGAGCTGTAGACCAATGGAACAGGGTTGAATATACTGACATCTCCCCCCAAGCATATGATCATCTAATCGTCGATAACAGTGCAAGAAAAGTGAAGTGGAGCAAGGAAAGCCTCTTTAACAAATTGTGCTGGCAAAACTGGAGAGCTACATACAAAAAAGTGGGCTCAGATCTCTGCCTAATGCCATGTACAAAAGTAAGATCAAAATGGATTAAAGACCTCAACATCAGACCAGAATCCATAAAGTTCATTGCAGACAAAGTTGGTAAAATCCTCCATGATATTGAAGCTAATGGTATCTTCAAAGATGTCTTACCACTGGCCAAGCAAGTGAAAACAGAGAGAGACAAATGGGTCTATCTTAAACTAAGAAGTTTCTGCACCTCAAAAGAAACAGTGACCAAAATACAAAGACAGTCTACAGAATGGGGAAAGAATATCTGACAAGGGGTTGATATCAAGGATATACAAAGTACTGGTTGAACTCCACAGGAAGAAAACATCCAACCCCATAAAACAAATGAGGCAACGAAATGAACAGAAACTTTCTCAAAGAAGAAATCCAAATGGCTAACAGGCACATGAAAAAATGCTCTACATCATTAATCATCAGGGAGATGCAGATCAAAACAACAATGAGATATCATTTCACACCACAGAGACTGGCCCACATCCAAAAGAACAAAAGCAACCGGTGCTGGCACAGATGTGGCGAGAAAGGGACACTCCTTCACTGTTGGTGGGAATGCCGACTAGTTCAGACCTTCTGGAAAAGAGTATGGACGATTCTCAAAAAATTAGAAATTGAGCTCCCATTTGACCCAGCAATACCACTCCTGGGAATATATCCCAGAGAGGCAAAAATGTACAGTCGAAGTGACATCTGCACTTGTTTGTTCACTGCAGCACTCTTTACAATAGCCAGAATCTGGAAAAAACCTGAGTGCCCAGGAACAGATGACTGGTTAAAGAAACTTTGGTACATCTACACAATTGGAGTACTATGTAGCTGTTAGAAAAGATGAAGTCATAAAATTTACATACAAGTGGTAAAAAGGTAAAGGTAAAGGCCCTCCCGTTGATCGTCGATTTGCTCGAGCGGGCCCAGTAACATCTCCATTGGAGACTTTGTTGTTACTGTGTCTGGCATATCGAATACTCTCGGTAGCTTGCCGGGCTCTCCGAGAGGGGCGGAGGAATCGAACTCGGGTCGGCCATGTTGGCCGCGTGTAAGGCAAATGCCCTACCCGCTGTGCTATCGCTCCAGCCCATACAAGTGGTACTACATGGAAAGTATCATGTTAAGTGAAATGAGTCAGAAAGAGAGGGATAGACATAGAAAGATTGCATTCATCTGGGGAACATAAAGTAACAAAATAGGAGACTAACATCCAAGAGAGGCTGAGATTAGTACCAGGAGTTTTGCTCCTTGGCTTGGAGGCCAGCCACACATGCTAGGAAAAAAGGCAGCTCAGATAGAGAAGGAAACACCAAATAAAGGGTGTTGGGAGGATCCTCCCAGGATGGGAGAAGCATTTTGAAAGTAGACTATACACTAAACAGAATTGCCACTCAATGCCTCTTTTGCAAACCACAACACCTAAAAGGAGAGAACAAAAGGGAATGCCTGCCACAGAGGCAGGGTGGGGTGGGGAGATGGGGGGTGGGAGGGATACTGGGATCCGTGGTGGTGGGAAATGGGCACTGGTGGAGGGATGGGTATTTGATCATTGTATAATTGCAACCCAAGCACAAAAATTTGTAAGTCTACAACTGTACCTTATGGTGATTCACTAATAAAAATTAAATTAAAAATTAAAAAGAAAAAAATAAAATGAACAGTTCTAAACTTGAGTTATATTTAAGAAAGTCTGACAAATTTCGAACTTTATCCATGATGAACTCATTAAATCTTAATAGAAACACTAAATATAAAATATTTTAAAGGTAAGTTTTCTTATTTTTTGTATCATATTTTTTCTGGAGCCTTAAGCACTGATTGAGGTCAATTCAGCCTTGTGTTCAAATGGATACTAATACTATTCTCTGTGCAGTGCATTCCAATATCTTCCTTACTCAATATTAATTTACTTGTATCATCTAAAAACTTGCCCTACTATCTAATTTCTTAAAAGAAAAGAAAATGTTCCTGCCTTTACACATTTTTTACATCTCTCAGAAATGTTATCTACATCCATTCCAGAAACCGCTGTTAAAGTTACAAATGGGCTTCTTAGTGTCAAATCTCACAGTCAGTTCTCAGAAGTTGTTGGTTTCTGCACATATTGCTATAATTAATAAAGCTATTCTTTACTTCTTTCTTTATTTAATGTTCATGACACCAAAATCTTCTGATTTCCTCCCACTTCATTTTCCTTCTACGTCTGTTTAGTTTTCTATTCTGGATGAGATCATTTTTGATAACTTCTAAAGAATTTCTAATCTGAGTGTCTCCAAATTTAACTCTCATATATCTATCAATACCAGTGACTTGTCCATCTCAGTAGATGTAAGAAATATATATAACAAAAATTAATAACACTTATGATAATAATAGTTAATAATATTTAGTTTTGTTCAAGATATTATAGATAGAAAAATTATAATGAATCCACAAGGAAGCTATATTAAATCATAAAAAGCTTTGATAAGACCTCAGGCTATAAGATCAACATACAAAAATTAATTGTATTTCTGTTTGCTAGCAATAAATAACTCATAAATTAAAAAATTATAATATATTGGCATAAATAATTAAATACTTGGAAATATATTTAAGAAAATATGTTTCCACTAAAACCTAAAAAATATTGTTCAATGAAATAAAAGACCAAAATCAACAGAAAGCTGTCCAATGTTTATATATCAAAAGCCTTAACATGAAGATGGCAATACTACCTAAACTAATCTGTGGATAAAAATATCACACATTTTGCAACTTCTATCAAGATGCCAGTTTTGTTTCTATATATATAGTTAATATATAGTTTATATAGATAAAGATCCTAAAATTCATATTGAAATTCAGGAAAGTCATAAGACTTAAGGAAGAATGAAGTTGACATATTGACTCTTCCCAATTCCAAATTTACCTCAATTTATAATAATTAAGATATATTTCTGGAAATTAGCTTAAATTAAAGTTAGACATATTTGAGTAAAATTAAATCCATGTGTTTATGGTAAACTGACTTTGACAAGGGTGGCAAGACCATTCAATTGGAAAAGAATTGTGTTTTAGACAATGCTAAGGCAACTAAATATCCATGTGCAAAAGAACAAAGTTGAACTCATAGGCTCAGTGATAAAGCACATGTCTCACTTATATGAGACCCTGGGTTGGATCTCTGGCAATGCAATATAATAATAATAATAATAATAATAATAATAATTTTTAAAAACCTAGATACTACATCTATAAGTTTCAGGGGAAAAAATAGGAGTAAATCTTATGACTATGCATTAAGCAACAATTTCTTTAACAATAAGTGACAAAATAAAAAAATAATAAATAAAATTATTGAAGTGAAAAAGTGTGTCCAGAAGCCAGAGGGAGAGAACGCAGAGATTAACTTGCTTGTCTTACTTATGGCAGACATTGATTCATTCCCCAGCATCACCTGGGATCCCTGTGTATCACTAGGGGTCACTTGCAGATCTCGTTGAATAAAGAACTTCAATCTAGAATAATGAATTGAATTCTGCAACTCAATAAAAACATTAAAACCTAATAGGAAAATCAATATGGGAATTTGGGAGAGGGTTCATGTCTCCCAAGTGGTAGTTAGAGGGCCTCGTTGCCCTTCTCGGTGACTCTAGGCCAACCTGACTCAGTGGTTCAAAGCAATTGCCTGAGCCTGTTTTTCCCCCTCTGACAGACTTCACTCAACATGATACTCTTCAGATCCATCCACATTGCAGCAAATTACATGACTTTATCTATCTTTCCTTAGGGCAGATAAGTATTCCATTGTGTCTATGTACCATAGTTCCTTTATCCAGTCATCACTGTGGGTATTTGGGTTATTTCCATACTTTGGCTATTGCATGTAGTGCTGCAATGAATATAGGAATGCAGATGTCTTTTCTGCATTATAAAACTCAGTATTTTTGTTTAGTGATGGGAAACCACGCATTTCTCTCTTTCTGCGTGTAAAGGAAACACCATTTATATAGGGAGCCATTGATATTCCCCCTCATGAAAGGAGTCATATTCAGAACAAAACCAACCCAGGGAAAAGAAACCAGCCTCAACTCTGAGAAATGGAGCAAGAGCCCTGATGGAACCTCACCCACCTCCTGTGTCCTTTAAAGAGGGTGTGACCATCTGACTAATTTGCCTGGGACAGTCTCAGTTTACACCACTTCTCCAGTCTGACTGTTAACAGCTCTCAATTCTTTCTCAATAGCGTCCTGTTTTAAACAATCATTTATAGGACCATTCTCCCTAAACTGGATTTTCAATGGCATGTCAATAAATCTCAGCTTACTAAGAGAAACTGTTCTTTCAAACTTTGTCCCTTCAGATTTTTCTAGTTGTCTCCCAGACTGCTTCCCCAGATGCTTGAGTTGTTTGAAATCCATAGGTTCACAAAGTAACCACAAAGGCTGTGGACAAAAACTTGTTTTTTTCTCAGGCTTTACCGGCCTAATCACTTAACTCTCTTTTCAGTACCCAGGGCTTTCCCATCGAATCTCTGGAGACAATTCTAAATATAAGCACCTTCCCAGTTCTCTAACAATTCTTCTCATACCTGTGGATCAGAATCCAAGAAAGGACATCACAATGATTTTTTTGTGCGAGTTTCCTAGACAACCCTAAACTTCTGTCAAGGATTACATCACTTTAAACTTTGTATTCAAAGCATGAGAACAATGTGATCCTGGAACATAGTTTCTTTTTATGTCTGTGGAATAATAAAGGAAAAGAGGTGCTAGATAGAAAAGCCATTCATTGGTGTTCTTTGTCATCTTAGAATGCCCCAGTGATTTTGCTTCATGTTTTCCACGATATAATGACGACTGCAAAGTCCAGTTGATATCAAAATAGTTTTAAAACAGGCAATTGGATTTAGGGATGAGCTTGGGGCTTGTTTTTACTTCTACAAGCTGCACAATAGATTCCATTCATGTCTCTTCACACTCGAGAGTACACTTACCAGCCAGAAACAAAGGCTTAAAAAGTTGAAAATGATGTTTCAACCAAAAAATTACTAGATTGTATAAAAAGTTTATCTTCTCAAAGTAATAGTTAGGTTGACACTCATTCATGAAAATATATTTTTTAATTAAGTATTTGTTTATTTTATATTTTGTTTATGATGATTTGTTACAGGCATTCAGTATTCCAACACCAATCCCACCACCATTACACCTTTCCTCCACCATTGTCCCCAACCACCATCTTTCTTCAAACACCTCTTAAGACTACCCACAAAGCAGTCCCTCAATAAATGTTTTTTAATGGGTAAAAATTTTTTAATTGAATCACAGTTACAAAGATTGCAGTTGAGATATGCAGTTATAAAGTTATACGTGATTGGGTTTCAGGCTGTCAATAATTCACTTTATATTTCTTATGATCAATAATTTGCTAGCATGCGCTCCAGGAAGTCCAAAATTTTTAACAGGGTGATTCAGTTGAGTTAAATTTTTAACTGAATGGTGGCATTGGGTGTGTGCATGATTGCTGGGGCTTCAGGAAGTATAAGGAGATGGAGAGAGGTAGCTCATCCCCAACTCCATGAAAGCCTGGAGATTTCAGTCATGAAACCCACATACCTGAGTTTTTCAGCAGATTAATTTCTGGGTGGGGCTCGTCCCAAGCAGTGGAGGCTAGTTCATTGGGTTGACCTTTTTATTTATTCTGAGCAAGTTAAAGGTGTTTGTTTATTTATTTATTTTTATTTATTTATTTTTTGGGTCATGCCCGGCATGCACAGAGGTTACTCCTGGCTTTGCACTCAGGAATTACTCCTGGTGGTGCTCGGGGGACCATATGGGATTCTGGGAATCAAACCCAGGTTGGCTGCGTGCAAGGCAAATGCCCTACCTGCTGTACTATTGCTCCAGCCCCATAAAGGTGTTTATTTTTTTAAATATTATTAACACCTGTGTGTTAATTAACATCTTATTATCTCATTCCTACTTTGGACAAACCGGCAGGCTACCGAATGTAACCTGTCCACACGGCAGAGTCTGGCAAACTCCCCGTGGCGTACCCAATATGCCAAATACCAGTAACAATGATGGGTCTCATTCTCCTAACCCTGAAAGAGCCTTGAATATGGCACTTTTTAAAATCTCAGGGCTAGGACGAAGGAGACGTTACTGGGACCTGCTCGAGGCAATCGACAAATAACAGGATGGTCGTGATTGTCGTGATCGTGTAGGGTGCTGAGATTTGACCCAGGACCACCTACATTCCAAGAATATGCCACAACCCTATTCTAACATTTTGTATTCCAGTTACATCTCTCAAAAGGTACTGTCACTCTCACTGTCCTCCTGGTGTTCATCGATTTGCTCGAGCGGGCCCAGTAACGTCTCCATTGGAGACTTTGTTGTTACTGTGTCTGGCATATCGAATACGTCACGGGGAGCTGGCCAGGCTCTGCCGTGGGGCGAGATACTCTCGGTAGCTTGCCGGGCTCTCCGAGAGGGGCGGAGGAATCGAACTCGGGTCGGCCATGTTGGCTGCGTGCAAGGCAAACGCCCTACCGCTGTGCTATCGCTCCAGCCCCTCAAAAGGCACATGTGCATCTAAATTGTCTTTCTACTTTTTTACGGCATATTTTATTTCAAAGCATGAAATGCACTTTTAATGCAACAGAAGTATCTTTGCTCTTTTACTGTTTAATTCCTTTTCTCCCACTTTAGACAATTGTTATCTAAGAACAGCTACTGCTGATTTGTTAAAGTATTTAAATAAACAAAATAAGATTTATGGGACATTCTGTTTTGTATAATAAAAACAAGCTGTATAATGTTCTATGTCTCTATCATAGAAACCCAATTGCTAAAAAGTACAAATCTATTGGCTAGAGAGAGAGCACAATGAACTGAGCACATGCTCTGCATACAGGAGGCCTGGATTTAACCTCCAGGACCATGTGGTACCCTGAGCTCCTCCGGGATTGACTCCCTTGAACACAGCACTGGGTGTAGCCCCTGTGTGCCACAGGGGGCCAAAACAAAACAAAATAAGCCAAAAAGGGCATCACACGTATACATTTTTGTAAAAGAAAAAATACAGAAAGTTAATGGTCTAAATGAAATCAGAATGAACTCTCATAGAAATTACTTGTGACTAAAACTATCCTACACATTTGATATATAGGTAAAGGTAAAGGCCCTCCCGTTGATCATCGATTTGCTCGAGCGGGCCCAGTAATGTCTCCATTGGAGACTTTGTTGTTACTGTGTCTGGCATATCGAATACGTCACGGGGAGCTTGCCAGGCTCTGCCGTGAGGGCGAGATACTCTCGGTAGCTTGCCAGGCTCTCCGAGAGGGGTGGAGGAATCGAACTCGGGTCAGCCGTGTTGACTGCGTGCAAGGCAAATGCCCTACCGCTGTGCTATCGCTCCAGCCCTTGATATATATTAACATATATTAACTGTCCTCATAGCAACCAATTTTATTCATTCACTCATTTTATCATTATTAGTTATCGTTATCAACTAACATTATTAATATAATTTTGGTTTTGGGGCCACACTCAATGCTGCTCAGGGCTTAATCCTGGCTCTGCACTCTGGGATTGTTCTTGGTGGAGCTTGGGATCAATATGTTGTACTGGGGCTTGAACCCAGGTCAAACACCTGAAAGGCAAATGCCCTACCCCGGTATTATCTCTCTTGCTTCTCATTTGTTTACTTTATATGGGTCACCCATAGAGGCTCTTGGTGTTGGGGGGTAGACATGAAGTTACTCTTGGTGATATTCAGGCTGGCAGTGGGTCAAACTGCTCATTGTTTAACCCTGTAATGTGGAAACTATGCCTTGAAGTTCTGGGGATCATCTGGCCACCCTGGCAGTGGAGTGAGCAGAAATTGCGGTGCTGGGGGTTTGAAAATAGTGTGCAGCATGTGGCATGCATATGCACTACCCATTGAGTTAATCACCCCGTCCCCTCCTCCCCCCACTGCCAGCCCATAACCCATGAAGAGACAAGAAAATGAAGAAGGCCTGGAGCGCTAGTACAGCAGGTAGAGTGATTGCCTTGTACCAGCCAATGTGGTTCACTCTCTGGAACCCTATCTGGTCCTCCAAGCCCTACCAAGAGTGATCTCTGAGCACCGAGCCAGGAGTAAGTCCTGAGCAACACTGGGTGTGATCCAAAAACAAAAAAAAATGGGAAAAGAGGTCAAGTGAGTTTAGATGATACAACAAATAAATGGTGGAACTGGATTCAAACTTGATTTTCTCTGAGTGTGTGCTTGATCATTGGCTCGTGTATCCTAAATGATACTCTAAGGTAGAAGGCATTTGGGTCAGATTCTAAACTACGAGATGTAGTTTATCTCAGCAGCCATTGTTCTTGATAAAAATAAATGATTGGGGACCAGAGATCATATAGTGGTTAGAGCAATTGCTATACACACAGTAGACCTGGTTTCAGTCCCTGGTACTTCATATGGTGCTCTAAGTTTGCCTGGAATGATCCCTGAGAACGAATCCAGGAGTAAGCCCTTCACAGAGGCCTGTGTGACCCCCAACCCGATAAATTATTTTTATTATTATTTTTGCTTTAGGGCTCACTCTACTGCCAGGGTGGCCAGATGATCCCCAGAACTTCAAGGCATAGTTTCCACATTACAGGGTTAAACAATGAGAAGTTTGACCCACTGCCAGCCTGAATATCACCAAGAGTAACTTCATGTCTACCCCCCAACACCTACTTGTGCTCTGGCTTACTCCTGACTCTGTGCTCAGGGATCACTCGTGGTTGGGCTCAGGGGATCATATGTGATGCTGGGAATCAAACCCAGGTTGACCACTTGCAAGGTAAGCCATTACATGCTATACTATGGCAGTGGCCTAGCAAATTCATATGTTAATGATATTGTTGACAATACTATGAGGTAATACAATAAAGGACTGAGCTCATTGATATTTTTCTAAATTATTAAGAAAGACTTAACAAAGACTTAAAATTGTTTATTTTCTTAGATGAATTGTTCTGAAATAGCATAGTGAAATTACTCTTTTTTTTCCCTTTATTTTATTTTATTGTTTTTTTACAGTTGTAGATTTACAATTTTTTGTGCTTTGGTTTCAATTATACAATGATCAGATACCCATCCCTCCACCAGTGCCCATTTTCCACCACCATGGATAATATCCCTCCCACCCCCATCCCCCCATCCCCCCTGTCTCTGTGGCAGGGCAATCCCCTGTGTTCTCTCTCTCCTTTTGGGTGTTGTGGTCTGTGAAATTACTCTTAATGGAAGGAAAAGTTGTAATGAAAAAGGGCAAACTGTTTAAATTGCCTCTGTCTTAACAGAAAAGCAATCATCTGATACTTTCTTAAGTCTCAGACAGTAGAATGGACCTTAATAGGACATTGGTAACCAGAGTAAATATTGCTAAGCCAAAATCTATTTTGCAATATGAACTTTAAAGATTCGTTATCTAAATATCATTTAAATTCACTCAATACTGTGCTTATAAAATAGCATTGACTGGCTCTCTTCTTTTCAAATATATCATCTGGGACATAAATTTCAACTTTCTCAGCTTCCAATGAACAGTTTATGACTGTGAAAATCAAGCAAATATTTTGAAATTTTGTTTGGTACAAAACCTATGTGCCTTGGGTTCAATTAACACAATAAATCATATTTTTAGTCTCAAGCTCTCTTTTGTAAACTAATCAAGTTTGTCTGTTGCACACACATATAGACGGTTTTAACATTATTTTCTTTTTAATAAACTAAACACATTTGCTTATATATACACATGGAGTATAGATAAGTTTTAACATTACCATTGTCAATGCATTGCATTGAGTCATGACTGTCTAGCTGAAAGCACAATTTCAAAAACACCTTTAAAAGAAAATAATTTATATTTACATGACACTCTGGAAATCATTTCAATGTCACTTCTTTTCAGAACAAACACTAGTGATTCAACCTAGCACACCATGGATAAAAACAAAATCAAACCTGAAATTTAAAAAAGAAACATGATTAGGGCACAAAACATTTTAGTTAGTCATTTGAATATGAGTTAGCAAAACAGCTGAGAACAAGATGCACTCTAGTGACCTCCAGGCACTCCCCTGGACCACACCCGCACATATAAACACTCTACCCCAGTGGTTTATCAAGATCAGGCTCCGAACTGACAATTTGCCTGGAGCCTTTATATCATTCCAGGACTCTTCACAATAACACAGTATCTAAGGGTCAGAGACTTTTACAGCTACCATTCCATGAGTAACAAAACTAATATAAGTTTCTATGCTTATTAAGTAGAAGTGTTTTTCTAGTAACTTTAAACTCTGGGAAAGAAAAAAGACAAGAACTAACATTGCTCCTTTTGACATTATCACCTCAGATTTCCCATCAATGTACAGTTTTCAAAACTTCAAACCTATCTAATTGAATCACTTTTTTTTTTTTTTTGGCTTTTTGGGTCATACCTGGCGATGCACAGGGGTTACTCCTGGTTCTGCACTCAGGAATTGCTCCTGGCGGTGCTCAGGGGACCATACATATGGGATGCTGGGAATTGAACCGTGCAAGGCAAATGCCCTACCCACTGTGCTATCGCTCCAGCCCCTGGATCACCTTTTAATGAAAAATTTTATTGAGCTGAAAAGTAAAGTTACACCTATCTTTAAAAAAATAACAATGCACCAACCATATGGAACTGAACTGTGATCTTTAAAGTTTTACATGACAGACTATAATAATTACAAAGATAACAGTATGTCCAATAATCACATAGTGAGTATGTCAAGGAGTGTATAGACTTTGGAACAGATCTCTGGATTATGATTAATTAAACAAATATATATATGCTCTTAACTCTGTGGTCTAATCTGTATAATGCAGGAAGGAAGGGATATGGTTGTTCATGGATACTTCTTTTACACAAAGAAAAAATAATTTAAACAATTATTATTTTAAATTACAATGTTAAATTAAGAAATATTAAAATTTTTCAAACACAGAAGCAGGTCGAATAAACTTTTTCTCAATGGACATTTTAAATTTATTTGTTCAATAAATTTATTTAAATTTAAATTAGCACCTAAAGGTGCAAATCCTAGGAATCTGATGCCACATTAGTTTGTCTCGCTTATTCAGACACTCAATCTTTCCAATAATTTTTTGAGTGGTGCATTCACTAACATTTTCAAAACTATTTTAAAAGCAGTTTTAGGTTTACAGCTGAATTAAGCAGAGTATGTGGAAAGTTCCCAAATACCTTGTGCCCCAACACAGATGACTTCGCCCACCAATGCCCTGCATCAGAGTGGCCCATTTGTGATGGCTCATGAACCTCTCTTGACACATTATTATTGTCAAAATCCACAGATGACATTAGAATTCATAATTGGTGCTGCAATATTTACGGGTTTTGATTAGTGTACAAAACATGTGTTCACCTCTGTAGTATCCAGTAGAATAGTTTCATTGACTTGAAAATCCTTCCTGTTCTGCCTCTTTATCCCTCCCTCTCCTCTCTCACTTGGTTGCTAGGGATCTTTTCCCTTGTTCCCATCGTTTTAACTTTTTCCAAAACAGAATCGTTAAGAATATGGTCTTCCAGACTCTTTTCCTTCAGCAATATGCCTTTAAGCTTCCTCTATTTTATTAATTTTTAATGTGTTGATAGCCCATTTTTAGGCACTGACATGCGGCCAACCAGAGTTCAATTCCTCCGCCCCTCTCTGAGCGGCCGGCAAGCTACCGAGAGTGTCTTGCCCACATGGCAAAGCCTGGCAAGCTCCCTGTGACCTGTACAAACACACTAACAACAAGTCTCACAATGTTACTGGGCCCGCTTGAGAGCATCAATGAACAACGGGAGGACAGGGACAGTGACAGAGACAGTCCGTTGTCTGAAGTGTCACAGTGTATTTTGGCATTCATCTAGTGAAGGACATCTTGGTTGTTTACAAGTTTTGGCAATTGTAAATAAGGCTTCTATAAAAATCCATGTGCAGGGGCTGGAGTGATAGCACAGTGGGTAGGGCACTTGCCTTGCACGCAGCCGACCCGGGTTCGATTTCCAGCACCCCATAAGGTCCCCTGAGCACCACCAGGGGTAATTCCTGAGTGCGGAGCCAGGAGTAACCCCTGTGCATCGCCGGTGTGACCCCAAAAAGCAAAAAAAAAAATCCATGTGCAGGATTTTGTATGAACAATAATATGGAAAGTGAGACATGAGAAAGGTGAAACAATCTGTAGAGTGAACATATTTGCTTTAATTGAGAATATCAGATAAATGACCTCTTCTGTTTTATGTGAGTGAGCCTAGTTAAACTTTGTTTGTACAAGTCTGATTCTGAAGCAGGCTAATATAAGATACAGTTATCTTAGATACTGTAAAATCTAAGTTTCTTACTCGTAGTGCGGCAGACCCTGGCTGCTGATAACATTCTTGGTAGTTCACACTATTTGTTTATCTAGGATCATTCTCTCTTAGAAACCAGTTTCATCGAGTTCAGGGCTTCTAGTCCAGTATCATTTAGAATATATTGAATTCATACATTTTAAGCAGCAATATTTTGAGAGGCAAATAAAACCCAAGTTTGGCTATCATTTAAGGTAAAGGTAAAGGCCCTCCCGTTGATCGTCGATTTGCTCGAGCGGGCCCAGTAACGTCTCCATTGGAGACTTTGTTGTTACTGTGTCTGGCATATCGAATACTCTCGGTAGCTGGCCGGGCTCTCCGAGAGGGGCGGAGGAATCGAACTCGGGTCGGCCATGTTGGCCGCTTGTAAGGCGAACGCCCTACCGCTGTGCTATCGCTCCAGCCCTATCATTTAAAGCTGTAGATATTTTAGTTCGGGAAAACTTAATAAGAAAAGAATTCAAAGTGTCTGGTTCAAACCAAGTGGTTGGAACACATTTTCTGCTTACCCAAACCCAAAAGCAAATAAAATAACAATAGTAGACATCAAGCTAGAAGTGAAATGAAACAGCAATGATTCAAGCCCCAAGTCTTGAAAAAGATAAGAACAGAAGGTTGGTAGAGTACAGGTAGACAAATTATTGTAGAGAAACAAAGCAATCTCACTGTTAGCAAAATGGTACTTACAGTTACAGTGTGCCCCACATACCTGTATTTAAAAGTTTGTGTTGCCAGGGGATTGCCCTGCCACAGAGGCAGGGGGGGATGGGGGGATGGGGGTGGGAGGGATATTATCCATGGTGGTGGAAAATGGGCACTGGTGGAGGGATGGGTATCTGATCATTGTATAATTGAAACCCAAGCACAAAAAATTGTAAATCTACAACTGTAAAAAATAAATAAATAAAAAAAATAAATAAAAAAAAATTTTAAAAAAAGTTTGTGTTGCACTTTGAAAAGATTACATTTTCAGTAATGAGATAGCTTCACTTGAATTGTCTCCTTTCCCCAAACTCAGGAAGTTTGGTGAGATTTTTCAACAGATTTTAAAAAGTGACACTGACACTGGGGGTGGGGTAGGGTGAGGGAATACCTTAAGAAATTTACAAGTACAAATACCAGTGTTTGTTTTTGAGAAAAGAAGGGTTTTATTTGACTTTTAAAACAATTTAATTTCTTAACACTTTTTTCATTGTTGTGGTGATGATGATGATGATGTGATTCCTGGCTATGGTGCTCCCACATTCAGCTGTGGGAGGGCTGGTGGCAGGTCCCACACTAGATGTGCTGCTGACACTCTTGGTCATGGTGCTCACAGAGGCTTACACTGCTTTGGTTATAGTGCTTGCAAAAGTAGTTGAGGAACCCAAGTCTTGGCTGCAGTGCTAACACATGCATCTACCAAGGGTTGCACTTCTGCCTGTGGCAACTGAACATTTTTTTTTTTTTACTTCTGGTGCTCACTGGGTGTATGTGTGTGTGTGTGTGGGAGGGGGGTCACCTCCCTTTTTTGTAGTGTGTGCACATGCTGGCTGCATTGTAATTGAAAATTACAATTGTTTGTGGTTCTAAGGATCACAGACTGTAGAACCAGGCACACATAGCAAAGCAGCTGAGGTTAATGCTCTATGCACATGGGACATTGGAATTTGAACTCATTCCCATATGCTTGAAGAGCAAGTACTCTAAATCATACTTTAACCTTTTAACATCTGCAAACTGGCACCAACCCATGGGTCAGCAGTTGAAGACCACTGCACTCAACTACAGCACTATTCCTTCAGACTAAAAAGTGTGGTTTCAAAAAATGTGGCTTTTTCAACAGGTGCTGGCACGGATGTGGCGAGAAAGGGACCCTCCTTCACTGCTGGTGGGAATGCAGGCTGGTCCAACCCTTTTGGAAAACAGTATGGACGATTCTCAAAAAATTAGAATTCGATCTCCCATTTGACCCAGCAATACCACTCCTGGGAATATATCCCAGAGAGGCAAAAATGTATAGTTGAAGTGACATCTGCACTTGTTTGTTCATTGCAGCACTCTTTACAATAGCCAGAAACTGGAAGAAACCTGAATGCCCAAGAACAGATGACTGGTTAAAGAAACTTTGGTACATCTACACAATGGAGTACTATGTAGCTGTTAGAAAAGATGAAGTTATGAAATTTACATACAAGTGGTACTACATGGAAAGTATCATGTTAAGCAAAATCAGTCAGAAAGAGCGGGATAGACACAGAAAGATTGCATTCATCTGGGGAACATAAAGCAACAAAACGGGAGACTAACACCCAGGAAGGGCTCAGATTAGTACCAGGAATTTTGCTCCATGACTTGAAGGCCAGCCACATGTGCTAGGTGAAAAGGAAGCTCAGATAGAGAAGAGAGCACCAAATAAAGGGTGTTGTGAGGACCCTCCCAGGGTGGGAGAGACATGCTAAAAGTAGTCCATAGACCAAACATGATTGCCACTCAATGCCTCTCTGGCAAAACACAGTACCCAAAAGAAGAGAGAGAGAACAGGGGGGAATGCCCTGCCACAGCGGCAGGGTGGGACGGGAGGGGGGGGGGATGGGGGGTGGGAGGGATGCTAGGACCCGTGGTGGGGGAGGATGGGCACTGGTGGAGGGATGGGTACTTGATCATTGTATAACTGAAACCCAAGCACAAAAATTTATAAGTCTATAAGTGTACTTCATGGTGTTTCACTAATAAAAAAAATGATAAAAAACAAAAAAAACAAAAAAAACAAAAAATGTGGCTTTTTACATTATTGACTTTCAACAAGGAACATAATCTTTTTCTACTTGACAAAGTAGTTGATCAGTGATGGAAAATACAGAATATTTTTTGTAATAAATGGAGTTTTAAATCACTTTGGAAAATAATTTGGTAGTTATTTGCAAAGCTAAATGTATCTTTACTATATGATCCACCATGCATTCCTTAACATTTACCCATAGAGACGCGGCATATGCTTTTTTTTTTTCTTTAAATTTTGGTGATTTGGGAGCCACACCCTGTGGTGCAGGGGGATATTCCTGACTCGTGCTTGGGGTCACTCTGGCAATGCATAGAGAACCACACCAGGGATCAAGCCCACACTTCATGCTCCCAAAGCAAGCTTTCAGCCTCCTGAGCTGTCTCCAGCTCAGGCCAATCATGTAGAAAACAAACTTGTTATAAGTTTCAGACAGAATATTTTGGAAATGCAGACTTTAAAAATGCTTAAACTGACTTTTATGACGTTAGTTAAATTTAGAGAACTTTACTTGCAAGATGCATCATTATTTTACATAAAGAAAAAACATCCTTCAATCCAATGCAATCAATTCCCTTCACTGCAATGCATTTCCACTTCAGAAAAGTTAAAATGTGTTAGTTTTCCAAAAGTGTGTTTTAGAAATGCTTAGCTACATTAGTGACATTTTTAGTTTTTCATTTGCAACGTTATTTCAATTTTAGTATACTACCCAACTAATTTATCAGCCATTAACTCTCAAAAATGGGAATTTGGTTTCTAAGTATCTCTCTCTGACTTTCCAAGACTGGGTCATAATATAAGCACTTTTCTGAGAGTAGCGCATCACTTAATTGTAGATTGAGGTAGCTCACTCACTCCGTATTAAGTACACCAAGTAAGCAATGCTAAGATAAACTTCTTTTCAAAATGGAATTCAGCTCTTACATCTCTCCAGGAAGGTCAAGGATTTCTTAAAAAGAAATCACTTGAAATAATAAACAGCGCCGAAGCATAAAACAATTGAGAACCAATCTAACCTCATCTAGGCTAAAGAAACAAACAGACCCATTTAGTACTGGATAAAAACATCTCCTAGGACGATTTTAAATGAAGATAAATAGCAAGTTACCTTAATAGCCACAGTATCACGCACCCCTTTTCAGCAGAGCTACTCAAGTGTGATATAAAAAATTTCTAGCACCAAACCCCGTTTAAAAGGTAAAAAACCACCCAAATAAGTCAAATCAATGTAGTAATTGACTTAACCCAAATGCATCTGAAATACTGCCCTAACATAACGTCAATTTAAAATGTACTGGGTTGCTCTTAGGCATTTGGTGGATGAACGTACGTCTCAGCGCGTGCTCGCCACATCTCACCAGCCACTAGGGGCCGGGGAGATTGCGTGGTGGGTAAAATGCTCGCTCTGCCCGAGGCCAACCCGGGTAAGATCCACCGCACGCAGGGCCCCCCAAACACCGCCGGGAGCGATTCCTGAGCGATTCCCCTCGGGTCACACTCCACCGCCCAGCAATCGCCACGACTCCCGTGTGACTTTCATCTGCGCCGACTCTTCTCCTTCCGAGTCTAACTTCGCACCTATGGCATGCGGGCCCTAAGGTGCTGAGCGCTCGGTGCCCAAGTGGCATTGCCTCTCGGGACGGCTGGGAGCGGGCTCGAACGGGCAGGAAGGCAAGTGGGCACCCCGGAGCGGGAACGTGGCCCGGAGGAGGCCCCGAGTCGCCCGAGCAGAGGCCGGGCCGAGGAGGCGCTGCGGACGCGGCCCGGTCACAAAGCGATCACGGGACGCGCGGGGACGCCCGGGCCACCCGAGGGAGAAGCAGCCGGTGCGCCGGCCCCGGGGTCCCTCCGGCGCGGGGAGCCCCGGCCCGGAGCGGGAAGGCCGGCGGCGCAGGGCGGGGAGCGCGGGGAGAGCCCGGCCGGCGCCCGGCCCGAGCGGTGGCCCGAGGCGCGCCGGCCCCGGTGACGCACGGGCGCGCGGGCGGGGCGGAGGGGCGCGCGCCGCCCTGCTGGGGTGGGGGCGCGCGGGCGGGGCGGAGGGGCGCGCGCCGCCCTGCTGGGGTGGGGGCGGGCGCCGGAGGGCGGGGGCGGGGGCGGGGCGGGGCGCGCCGGGGCGTCCGGGCTCCCGCCGCCGCTTTCGCTTAGTGCGCGGAGCCGCGGCGGCCGAGCAGGGCGCGGGGCGCGCGGGCGCGCGGGCGTGCGGGCGTGCGTGCGGGGTCGGCCGGCGGCGCGAGGGTGCGGCGAGACGAGACGAGCCGGCGCGCGGGAGGCCCCGGCGGCCGCCCCTGACCACCGAGCCCGGCCGCCGCCGCGAACGCGCCCGGGGCTGGTGCGCGCGGGCGGGGGCGCGCGGCGGGGGCGCGCAGGCCCTGCCCGCCCCTTCCGTCCCCACCCTCCTCCGCCCCTTCCTCTCCCCCCGGCCTCTCCCCTGCTGCGCCCCCGCGCCGGGCGCCCACCCCGTGGTCCTCCGGCGGGAGCGCTCTCGGCGGCGGTGGCCGGAGCGGGCCGGGCCGGGCCGGGGGATGGCGCTGCTGGACCTGGCCCTGGAGGGAATGGCCGTCTTCGGGCTCATCCTCTTCTTGGTGCTGTGGCTGATGCACTTCATGGCCATCGTCTACACGTGAGTGAGGGGCCCCCGGGGCGCCCGCGGCGGGGTCCGGGCCTCGCCGTCGGCAGGGAGGGGTCCGGGATGGCGCTGTGGCGGGGCCGGGGCGCGCGCGCGGGAGGAAGGAGGCGCTCTCGGGATGCGCCCCTCGTCCTCCTGCCCCTGGACCAGCTGGTGCGGCGGTGCGGGGTGGTCCTCGGGAGGGGAGGCTGGCGGGGGGGGGGGCTGGCTGCGGAGCCCCGGGCCGGCTGCAGGGTCGCTTCTTCGCCGGACTGGCTCGGGGCTTCGTGCGCATCTGGGCCGGGATGTTCGGCGTCTTGTTTTCCTCTCGCTCCCGACCCGGGCCGCGTTTCTGGGATGGGGATGATCGTCTTCCCTCCTCCGGGCGCGGCAGGAGCCACCCGGGGACCTCTCTGGGGTCGCCTTCTGGGGAGAGCTCCGTGTCCTTAGAGTTAAGCGTGAAGCACCTTGAAAAATGCCTGTCACACCTCCCAGCTGGCCTCGGAGCCTTGCTGCGTCCTGGCAGCTCCCACGCTGCGGTGTGATTCTGCCCCCCATCCCCGCCGCTACTCCCCAATTCCTGTGGGTTGTCTGGTGTAAATGTGTCGCGGCCCCCTCCCCCCATCTTTTCATCATTTATTTAGCAAATGCTCCGTGAGGCCTACCAGATGCCATTCACTTGGGGACACAGCACGGAGCAGGACAGGATTCCTGGCCCTCATAGGGCTTACGTTCTAGAAGGGAAAGAGAATACAATTCCAGCAAGATTATTTCAGGCACTGCTGATGGCTTCTGAATAACCTTGCACACAGTGGCAACGCCGTGAATAAAATAAGTTGCAGGGGTGAATTGAACGAGTATGTGGCTGGTTTGAATAGTGTCAGTGTCCTTATAATGAAATGGCCTTTGCAAGTAAGTGAAAATACTGAGTAGAGCTTGTTACTGATGAGGATTCTTAGGGCTTTGCTTTGTTTGTTTGTTTTTTCCCTGGCCCTAGAAATCAGGTGTGGGCCTCACACATGAGCTACTAGCTTTTACTTGGGGGGGGGGGGGGGGAGGCAGGCACATCTTTACCACCACCTAGAACTGGGTAGGTAGAGGAGGAGGGGAAAGAGGTTGGTAGAGCAGAGGGCTTTTTCCTCTGCAAATGCTGCATTTTATTAGTACAGTGTGTCATTTCCTGGTGCAGGAGAAGGATGTTCCATTGTACGAAACATACCCTAGTATTTGGAAGGTAAAAGAAGCTCTGCTAGTAGACTGTTGTTCATCTCTAAGGTTTTGCAGTTTGTGAGTTTAGTCGCTGAACCTGACCCTAGACTTCATCTTCTGTGTATGAGTTTTTAAAATGTCGTGTTGCTTTCCCTCAATCATAACAGTGACAAAATATATACTGTATAAAGAATTTAAAGAATGCAGAGGAATAAGGTTAAATATACACCAAAACTCTCTATACCTTGTCAAATTATAGGGATACTTTTGGTTGTGTGTGCGTGTATGTGTGTGTGTGTATTTGAAAGAGTGTTGGAGTGTGCGTGCACATAATGAATATTATGATTATTGATCAGAAAGACTATTCTGATTGTTGTTTTGTAACCTGCTTTAAAACTTAATCCATTTCAGTGTCTGAAACTTTATTTAAACACCATGATTTATGATACAGTTGTTTGTAATATGGTTATTTCAGGTATTTATTGTTCCAACGCCTGTCCCCCACCAGTGTGACATTCCCTTCACCAGAGTACCCATCCCTCCATCCCCCATTCCATAAGCAAAATTTAATCTATTTAATACTTTCTGGGAAGCTTTTCTTTACAAGGCACTGTTATAGGTGCTGGAAATAGGATTGAAGAACCAAGGACCCGTGTTGATGTGGTATTTTCATGTCGAGGAATGGTAGAAATTTTTGTCATGTCAATGTGTAATTGCTACATCATTTTATCTGGTGCATGACATTTTCATTTGAAGTACTCACATGTGTTCATTGTTTTATTGATGGGCATTTAAATTGTTTTCAATGCTTTAAGATCACAAACAACACTGACATTTTTAGGCAGATGTCTTTGAGAAATAGCCTCTTTGTAAAAATACACATTTCTTAAGGAGGACAGGCATTACAAATTTTGCAACATATCACCCTCTGGGAAGGTTGTATCCATTTCATAGTAGTGGTAACAGTCTCCTAGGCCCATTCTTCTTACTCTCAGGCCTTTTTCTATACTTTGTATCATTCCTAAAACTATTGCTTCCACTATGGCTTACACTTACATTCTTGTAAATTAATTACAAGCTCATGTCTGTGCTACAACGCAGTTTATTCCTGCGTTGATAGGCATTTAAACCTATTTCTTTCCAAGTCTGTTTTCTGATTTTAAACTTTGTACATATATTCGACAGAGAAGTATATCTGTGACCTTTTTTTTTTTTATAGATATTTTCTGGCATTAAAAAAGTTAAAAGATAAAATTTTTATCTCTTTAGTCCCCCATTTATATGGTATGTTTTCTTTTAGTATTTTGAATTTTCTTTCTTTTTTTTTTTTTTTCCTTTTCGATTCACACCCAGCGATGCATAGGGGTTATTCCTGGCTCTCCACTCACTAATTACTCCTGGCAGTGCTGCGTGATCATATGGGATGCTAGGAATCCAACCCGGGTTGGCTTCGTGCAAGGCAAACACCCTAGCCACTATGCTATCGCTCCAGTCCCAGTGTTTTGAGTTTTCTTAACCTTTAAAACTCTCATTTTATTTTGTTACATGAGATTTAGGGCCTTAATTTTCATTCTGCCTAATTAGTTAGGCACTTGTCCCCAAATCATTCATTGACTGATTATTTAATTTTTCTTCAGTTTTGAAATACAATCTATAATATAGACATTTCTCCCTCTCCCCGTGTACATGGATGTGTTTCAGATCAGCACTGTTGATCTACCAGTTCTTGTATCAGTAACTGCTGGGGCTGGAGAGATAGTACAAGGTGTAAGGCATTTGGCTTGCTTGAGATGGACCTGGGCTCGATCCCTGGCCCCCCATATGGTCCCCCGAGCCTGCCAGGAATGATCCCTGAGAAGAGCCAAGAGTCATCCCTTAGCCCCAGCAGGTGTGGCCCCAAAACAAACAAATGAATTCTATCAGTAACTGCTGTTTGAATTACTCATTTGCCAAAGGAGTCCTCATTCACGCATTTAACTATGAAGGTGATGTGTGTGCTTCTGTATGGAACATAACAGACTTCTTGGCTTGGTTTCACAGATTATAGGGTGTAGCTATTTCTGTGGTATTTACATTGTATTAGGTATTCTAAGTAATCTAAAGAGTTTTTAAACTCATATGCGCAGACTGTGCCCTAGTTAAATACCACTATTTTGCCATTTTTTAGAACCAATTTATATAAGGAACTGGAGCATCAGTTGATTTTGGTGTCCATTGGTGACCCTGAGGGACAACGACAATAAAATTGTCTTAACCTCTCTTACCCTGTTACTGGTAAGAAAAGCCCCCCTTATCCTTTTGTAAACCCTTTTTGCTTTTATGTGCATTTTTACTTATAGATACGATTTAGCGTCCTTTTCCCCAAAACTGAAAATCATTTAATGTAACTTAATTCTTTTTGTTTTGTTTTATTTTGAGGGCCACTCCCAGGAGTTCTCAGGGACTATTCCTGGTCCTCTGCACAGGAGTGAACCCTGGCATTTCTCAAGGGACCATATATGGTGCCGGAATTCCTCTTATACAATGTTTCTGGTTCTAAATTATTTTATTTCTTAGCTGTAATAATTAAATGTATAGCTCTGCTTGGGGAAAATTTGCTTCTTTCCAGATGGGATTATGATATATTTCCTCATTTCTCTACAATTATTATAAAGGCATATGTCCTTAATAAGAAAGTAATAAGATGATATAGCCCAAGAGTGCAGACAGTGATTGTTGGGGACAGTTTATCCTCTTAAACTTGAAACAACTCTAGAATTGGTTTTAGTAGTTTATTTTGTGCTCAATGATTAAGTAGCAAGTTTTTAGAAAATATTCTTAGTTTTTGAGAACAGTATAGGAATGGAGAAATGGTCTAGGGGTTAAGTCACTTGCCTGCACGCGCCCAACTTGGGTTCACTTCCTGGCATAGCACATGGTCCCCTGAGCACCTTCATGAATGATCACTGAGCACGGTCAGTATGGGCCAAAAAGCACTTCCTTTCTTCTGGTCTCAATTTCATAATTATGTGTTTTATTTGAGTCTTAGTGAAATAAAGACACATCTCAGTAAAATATGAGTTGCTTTTAGCTAGAGAACTAAGTATTTGCCTCTCCTATTTTTGGCAAAATTGCAAATTTCATATATCAACATTTTGGCAGACAAGGTTAAGAGCATAGGAAACAAGGTTTTGATGAAAATACTGTGCTAAGCATTCTGTATTTTACTGAAGAATAAAATTAAGAATTTTAAATATTAAAATTTAAGAATAAAATTAAGTTCGGAATACGTGCTCTGCATTCTCTCGAATCCTTTCTTGAAATAAGATAAAGTATAATAAGTTAAAAGAAACAAATATTGATGCTCTCCAAATAAAACCTTATGCTGATAGATGATAGAAATGGAGCTTATTTCCAGAACGTGTATGAATCCATAGTTGTGTGTTAGAATAATCTGTCAGCTCCGCCTTGCTAAAATCGCTTAAGTAATAAAACTATTATAGGGAGAATTGCTGAGGAAGACTATAAGACGTGAAAGAAAGCAGTGGTTATTTAGGGGGAAAACTAGATACAGTGGGTAATCTTCAGGTTCAGTTTTTTTTTTTTAAATGGTGTGAAAAGTGAAGTATTGATCTGTATTTGAAAATGGAGCAGACGGGCCAGGAGATAGTACAGTGGTTAGGATGCATGGCATTTGCCTGACCAGTGTCTGATTTCTGACACCACATGGTCCCCCTAGCATCTCTGGGGTATGGTCCTGAAGCCCCCTGAATATTGTTGGGGTGAGCCCTGTAACCTCAGCACCACAGGGTCCCAGCAGCACAACATCCTTCATTGAGCCATAGAGGCCCCACCTGTGATTCGGGGCCTACAACCTCCCCTCCCCACCAAATAAGATAGAACAGCTGTATTTGATTAGTACAGTGAAAAGTTCTGTTCCATGAAATTAACTTGTTTAGATTTTTCTAATTTCCTATGAATTCCTATCTGTCTCATGTTTTTCACAGTTGAGATATTAGAGAACTCAGTAAACCATGTTTTCTGTATTTTGAGAAACTATTTCTACTTGCTGGTATCAATCTACTGCTTTTCTCCTCTCCGGTTTTCATGTTGATGTGCAGTTATTTCATAACACTTTTAGATGGCAGGGACCTCTGGGGTGTTTGCCTATAATGTTAAAGATCACAGCATTTGAAACCCAGGACTCTTTTCCCCAAGGTTTTTTATTTTCTAAAAATAATAAATGTTCATATCCTCAGTAGGCAGCCTTGGTTAAGTGATCTTTATAGGTTTTTTCCCCCCTGAGATTTTTTTGAGGGTGGGGCGGGGGAGGGGGCACCTCTAATGATGCTTAGGGCTTCCTCCTGGCTCTACACTAAGGAATCATGGAGGTGCTCAGGGGACCATATGGGATGCCATGAATTGAACTTGGGTTGGCCACGTGCAAGGAAAGTGCCCTACCCAGCTCCATTTTGTTTTTTTTAAACTGTTTTGGGAGCTAGTATGGTTTGCTCACATGTGGGCTGCAGTAAAATCATAGGAAAGTCCACAGTCATTTCTTTTCTTCTTTTTTTTGGGTACTTAGGAGCCATATGATGGATGATGAGAGTAGGCAAAAACATCTGGCCCGTTTGTGCATTTCTTTCCTTTTATCTTCATCCTCTTTTCCTCGTATTCACCTTGGGTTATTTTACCCCCTCTGGACATAATATCTTAGTGTTTTGTGTTAAGATATATTTCTTCTATTAGTTGATTGGAGGTGCCAGGCTAGTGTGGAATTGCTCTTTAGGTTCCATAAATATTAATGACTCTAGTAAAGCAGAGATCCTTTCCCTGAAGAATATTTTTCCCAAGTTAATTTTGCTTTTTAAAAATTTTTCTAGGTAGCTTTCAAATGGAATTTCAGTACTCACTCTATCAGAGTAACTGATAAACTACCTGTCGAAACCAAACTTTTAATACCATTTTTATCATTTCAGATAATGCATTTGGATAGTATGGCTTGTTCAGTTTTTTTGTTTTGTTTTGCTTAAAATTCCTTGCATGTTGTTATTCTGCACCTCAGGGGAACATGAATCAAGCACTTTCGCCCTAGATTTCACCCAGAGCATGCACTTGGGCTCTGCTCCCATGTATTTGGTTAAGGCCTTTGCTGCCAGAACCACTTTGGCTGAATGAATGAGACAGTTGAGCCCCATTAATGTGAGCCTGGAAAGAGACAGGATTGCACTCTAATGTGAGGGATTTAAAGAGCAAAATGAAAATTGTAATTGAGTTTTAATGTCTGGTGATGGCTCTGTTCATTCATTATTCCTTCCTTTTCCTTCATAATTCAGTGCAACCTTTCCCAGCGATGGGCCATATGGCTCCTGGGAGCCTCCAGGATATTGTATGGTGAAAATCAAACGGTGAGGGTCGGAGTACAAGTCAAGGAGCTCACATCTAGGACAGGGACTCTGCTGGGAGGGAACAGGGTCAGAAGGGGGCCAAGGTAGGAACAAGGTAGGAACAAGGTAGGAATAATCCACCCTCTGGATTATTGAAACTCTATTCACTGGTATCTCTACCTACATTTTGGGCTCCCTTTCTGCTTTATTTTTCTTAAACATTGTCTTATCCTTTGGTGGAACTAATCTTGGATCAAATGGCATAAAAACATACAATGGTTTTTCTTTGCCTTCAGGTTAAAAGTGCCTTTTTAATTTGCAAGATATGCATAATTCGGGGCTGGAGCAATAGCACAGAAGGTAGGGCGTTTGCCTTGCACGGGCCGACCCGGGTTCGATTCCCAGCATCCCATATGGTCCGCTGAGCACCTCCAGGGGTAATTCCTGAGCGCAGCCAGGAGTAACCTCTGTGCATCCCTGGGTGTAACCCAAAAAGCAAAAAAAAAAAAAAAAAAAAAAAGATATGCATAGTTCTCAAAGGAGCTGTATGCATAGTTTCTTAAGGAGTGGAGCTGTCCCCTTGGACCTGCTTCTTTAGCAACATTGAATTGCTGTCTTTCGCCTGAATACCTGCCTGCCTGCCTTGCCTCTCTCCCTCCTTCTCTCCTCCCTCTCTCCTTCCCTCCCTCTCTCCCTCTCTCCCTTCATTCCCCTCCCCCCCTTCATCAGCAGTAACTCAGGGGATGTGCTCTGAAATCTCTCCTGGCAGGGCTTGGGGGACCATATGGAGTGTGGGGGAACTGGACCCAGTCAGCCATGTGCAAGGCAAACACGCATGGCAAATGCCCTGCCTGCTGTACTATTGCTCCAGCCCCAACCAAGCAAGATAGTTTTTATTGAATGAAATTTATTTGGAAAGACGGTGAGGAGAAAGAAAAGAGAGGGATCACACGTTCAAGAGAGAACTCTTCATCGTGGGAAAAGCAGAGGCATAGAGACCGGCAAGAGGGCTGCATGAGGAAGGAAGAACGTGGGCTTGAAAGCAAGCCTGCCTCGTTTCTCTTTCTCCCTGACTTTCCCTCTGCCTCCGCCCAGCATTTTGTTGAGCTTGTTCAAGTTGTTTTAGACTTTAGCTGCTTCCTGGATTATTAGTCCACCCCTTTTCTGTCCATGACTGTACCCATCTGAATAGTAAATGTGTCCTTTGTTTCTTTTCCTAATGAGGAGATTGGAAGCTTTTTTTTTCTTTTTGGGTGACACCTGGTGATACACCGGGGTTACTCCTGGCTCTGCACTCCGGAATTACCCCTGGCGGTGCTCAGGGGACCATATAGGATGTTGGGAATCGAACCGGGTCCGCCACGTGCAAGGCAAACGCCCTACCCTCTATGCTGTTGCTCCAGCCCAGAGATTGGAAGCTTTTAAGGGTAGGGATGGTGATTTCTTTACTAGTATACATCCAGTGTCTTGGTACTTAGAATATTACTCTTTAACTAAAAGAAATTTGAAGTTTTTCCAGTAGTAATGGTGGTTCAGTCCAGTATCAAATAACCAATTCAGTGTCATTTGGCCATTGTGATTTGAAGTGGTCAGAATTCAGGATGCTTTCCGTGGCCATGGGACCTTTTTATAATAGTTTATAACTTAGAGTTAAGAGAGAGCCAGAACCATGAATTCTCCCAAAGCTTCTAGAAGGTGTGTCAGCCCTGTGCTGAACTCTGACCTTCAGGGAAGGTGGGGCTGCATGCAGAACCGAGGGCTGTTCTGAATGGTTCACACTGCAAATCAGAAGTCCCCAGAACTTTATTTTACACACAAAAATGGCTTCAGTGTCACCTTCAGCTTTTCAAGGGCAGCTGTAGGGGATTGTTAAGTACACTGCCATGTTAATTTCTTTCCGTGTAAAGCATAGATTTTACTGGTTTGAAAGGCTTCTATGGGTTTTTGTTTTTTTGGCTCATTATCTGCTGGGACCACATTGTCTGCCGGTTGCCTTTCTGCCTTAGTTACTCTTAGCAAAATACTTTGCTTATCAGTTTCCACACCCTAGGGCTAACAATTTTTACCAAAGGATTAGTGAGTTTGGTTTGGGGTTGTGGGAGGGCTGGGGTGGGTAGGGGTGAGTGGGTGAGTGGGGAAGGAGACCAAAAAAAAAGATCTCTATTTGTTTTCCCTGGTGATGGAATCTTTTGTATTCATTTGCCTGAAAGTACTGTGCAGTGGCAATAGTTGGTTTCCTGTAAAGCTAACTCTGGGCCACTTTATATTCTGGCAGAATCTCCTGGGCCCCCTTTCATCAGGAGTACATTGTCATGCTGATGACATCTATTTGATGCCATATCCCTTGGGCAAGATAAGTGCTCTACAGACCAAGCACTTAACTATAGAACTTGACACACCACTGGCCCAGGGACACACAGGCACGCCCTCCTGGGCACAATTGTCAGTAACACTACAGAAGTTGTAATCTTTGGAAATTGCTGCCATGGTGTAGGTGAAGTGGGGGGTTGTTGATCTAGCGTTCATTCTACATGAAATATTAGCAGACTTGGAAATGGAGCAGAGAAGATAAATTCCTGGGAGTCAGAAAATTTGCTTCCACTAAATCACCACTAAATCACACAGCTGAGCTATAAAAATAGCAGCCTGAGACAAGGCGCACTTTGCCCTCAAGGAATCTGTATCTTCTCCCTTAGAAGCCTTGAGGGAGGTTCTGGTGCCTCTGCCCCCTGGGAATGGGGAGCTCTCTGGGCTTCTCCTGCCAGGCTTAGCTCCTGATAGAAACTTATTTGAAGTGGTAGAAACCCTCACATTGGAAGGAGCAACAGAGAAAGAGAAACTGGAAATTCCAGAGAAGAAAAGGTGAAAAAAAAGAAGGCCTCACTAAAAGATGAAAAGGGAAAACAGTTCTTTAAAAGGAGAGACTAACAGTTTCAGAGCCGGAGATCTTCTGAAATCTACTTGGTAGATGGTGTCTTGGCAATTCAAGTTTGTGAACCAATAAACATGGACACTTGGTGGAGTTTGGTTTGTTTGGTTTGGGGCCACACCCAGCTACGCTCAGGGCTTACTCTTATCTTTGCTCACTGATCACTCACTCTTGTTGGGGCTCCGGGGACCATACGGGGTGCTGGGGATCAGAATGGGTCAGCTACATTCAAGGCAAGCACCCTGACCACCATACTGTCTCTTCAGCCCCTAACCATGTACACTTACAAAAACACATTTAAAAATATATAGTATTAATCAGTTTGGATAAAATAAGGCGTCCTATCAACTTTAAAGTTGAGACAAGGCTGAGGAGATAGCACAGTGGATAGGGTGTTTGCCATGCCTGGGGCTGACCCAGGTTCGATCCCTGGCACCCTGTAAGGTTCCCTGAGCTGGCCAGGAGTGATCCCTGAGCATCATCAGGTGTGACCCCCCAAAAACACCTGCCCCCCAAACAAAAAACAAAAAAAGAAAATTTGTGTGCCAGAAGGGAAAAGTCAGCAAACTAAAACACTACCACATCCAGCCCCTGAATAGTTCTTTGGGTTCTTTGGGGTGTGTGTGTGGGGGGGGGGGGGCTGGGACTCCTTCTGCCTCTGCTTTGGGGTTGCTCCCAGAAGGATTCAGGGAACCATGAGGTTCCCTTTCGGCCTTTTGGACCCCTCATTGCTCTGAGGAAACACCCGGGTGAGACTGCAGTCCTGTCCCGTCCAGTGCTGCTGGGGGTCCACAGGAGCTGGGAGCTGGGAGCACCTCTCTTCCCCGTCCATGAGCGAAAGAGACCTAAAGAGTTCAAGGCTCTTTTCCTCTTTTGACAGGGGACCTCTAGAACCTGATTTAAAATTAAATGTGGAAATAATTCCTTGGGAAAAGTGACACATTCAGGTTTTATGCTTTCTGGATCACCCACCCCCACCCCAGATTGCCCATTTATATATTTTGAGAACATCCTAGAAAAATGAAGCAAATCAAAACCATTGCCGGGTCATATAGGATGCCCCCTCTGTTGATCTCTCCTCCCCCCGGTATTCTTGGAAAAGTCATAAAATCAAACGTCAGATGGGCATTCTTGTTAGGAGAGGAAGCTCTATTGACTTGGGTTTTTGCACCACACCCAGCAGTGCTCGGGGCTTACCCCTGACTCTGCATTCAGGGATTACTCCTGGTTGGGTTTGTAGGGGGACCATCTGGGATGACAGGGATTGAACCCAGGTCAGCCTTAAGAACTACAAATTTGATGAAAATCAAAATGCTGATGAAAATCCAAGTGTTGGTGAGGTGGTGGGGAGGCACTTTCTTGGCTGGGAGGGGTTGGGGTGACCTATTAATGCCCTGTGCTTTGGGCATTACTGAGTGGTGGGGCTTGGAACAGCCTGAAATTCTATCTGGAATCATTGGCTTCCACCTTGGTGGAGTTGCTGCCTTTTAACAGAATCAAGTAAAGAGAAATTCTGGGGACAACGTAACCCAGCATGTGAGTGAGGAAAAAGAGAAGCCAGGAAGACTAATCGCCACCTCTAGTAGGTGCGTTCTAACAGTCGACAAGGAAAACTCAGGGGCAGAACAGTGACCAGTCGTCGGTAAATGAAAATCTGTGCCCCCAATTCTTGTTTTGCTTTTACACTGTTGGATATTTACCATTGACCTTGGAGTTGGTTCCTAAATATTGGATATTTATACTGGACCTTTTCATAGGCTGTCTCGTTGGTATAATTCCAACTTGACATTAATGTTTTTGCATCTTGTTTTGGCTTATTCTGTTTTAGCCATGATTCAGTCCTTTTGATGAGTTTTATTTCCCTCTTTATAATCACGGGTTGGTTATATTATTATTTTTTTTTTAGGAACAGAATAGCTGAATATTTAAATATATGTGAATTTTTACTCTCGGTAGCTTGCCGGGCTCTCCGAGAGGGGCGGAGGAATCGAACTCGGGTCGGCCGAGAGCATTCGATATGCCAGACACAGTAACAACAAAGTCTCCAATGGAGACGTTACTGGGCCCGCTCGAGAAAATCGACGATCAACGGGAGGGCCTTTACCTTTACCTTTATGTGAATTTTTAAATATATGAATATCTTGTTTTCGTGTATAACTCATCAATGTTCATCTTTCAAAATCTCATGAGAACTGTGGTAATTGAGGTATTTTTTGTGGAAAGTAGCAGTCAGAGAAGTTAAGTGGTTGTTAATAATAATAACCAATATTTTGTGGCTTCATTCCATCTATTTCTAACAACTACATTATGAGTTAGGTGCACAGTGGGTAGGGCGTTTGCCTTGCACGTGGTCAACCTGGGTTTGATTTCTCTGCCCCACGGCAGAGCCTGGCAAGCTACCCCTGAGGTATTCGATATGCCAGAACTGGTAACAACAAGTCTCACAATTTTGTTGTGAGATGTTACTGGTGCCTGCTTGAGCAAATCGATGAATAATGGGAGGTGCTACTTAAAAAAAAATACAGCATGAAACTTCAGGTAAAGAAATAACTTGCCCTGGGTATAGAAATCCAAGCATTTGCCTCCTACCCAGTGTCTTAAACAGCATGCTCAAGATTGTCAGTGATAACCTAAAAATAACCTGGGAATTAATCCATAGGGATAGGGTGACCAAATGGGAAATTCTCCAGTTGCTCTGGATCTCTATTTATTGCGTTAGCAACCCCGAGGTGACTGACAGAGTGCCCCTCCTCCCCCCAAAACCCCTCCCCATTCTCACACCCCCTCCTGCTGAATTTTCTAAGTTAACTCTCCCATTTCTTTACAAGTAATCTCATCTTCCCAGGCAGAGAGCTTTCAACTCTGACAATACTTCACTCACTGGAAGAGCCCTCCCCTCTCCCAGACCCCCCCCCTACACACACACCCTCAACTTGACTGCACTTGGAATCACAGGGGCTTAAAACAGTGCCCGCCCACAGACATACACGCACATACACACTCAACTTTGCACTTGGAATCTGGAATCACTGGGGCTTGAAACACATCACACACACACACACACACACTCACACCCCAACTTTGACTGTGTTTGGAATCACTGGAGAACTCAAACACCCACCTCGCTGCCCCCCCTCCCTCGGTCCATCCCTAGAGATTCTGACTTAATGGGGAGCCAGGATTTTTTAAAGCTCCCTAGGTGGTGTTCGTGTGCTGATGAGCTTGAAAACAACTGCCACAGGCTGCTTAGGCACTGCCCTGGCCTCCACCTGCTGCCTCTTCATTCCTTCTTCATCTGGCCCAGAAGACACAGTTCAGTGCTTCGTGATCCTGCCCCTGGCCTTGCCTCCTAGTCTGCCCTGTGATCCTGACTCCGTCTCATAATTTTCAGCTTCTCCACCTGAGAGTCCTGCAGAGGTTAATCACAGGCGCGTGATTGGTGCTACTCCACGTGCTCAGATCTCAGCGCAGTCCACAGTGATACCTCGAGTGCTTGGTTTCTTGTGGAGCTGTGACGCCCATTCTTGGCTGATTCATTTGGAAATCTTCCTGTTTACCCCAGTTCTAATCAGATTGGCTAGACTCTTGTCTGCAGATCCTGTCATGCCATTGTTTTCTTTCACATCTACCCCCATTGGCTCACTTTTTAATTAAAAATTGTATTGAACTAGTTGGAAATGATCACCGTAGATGAGAACTGAGTGTTGAAAGCAGGTAAAGGGATACACGTAATAACCTCTCAGCATCAGTATGGCAAGCCAAAATGCCTAAATTGAGAGAGAGAGAGAGAGAGAGAGAGAGAGGAGAGAGACGTAGAGAAGAGGGGAGGGGAGGGAGGTGCTGGCTAGGGTGGGGACGGTTTGAAGGGGTGGGAGGGAAACTGGGGACACTGGTGCTGGGAAATTACACTGGTGGAGCGATGGGTGTTGGAACATTGTATTACTGAAACGCAATCATGAAAAATTTTGTAATGCTCTACCTCACGGCGATTCAATAAAAAAAAAAACAAGACTGAGAATGCTATAAGAATAAATAAATTGAATTGAGGTGAAAATTGAAAGTATATACTGATCTTTCAAAAATAAAAATGCACCAACCATATGGAACTAAATTGTGGTCTTCAAAACTTCATCTGAAAGAATGTAATAATTATAAAGATTAAAATATGTCCAATAATCATTCTTTCCCCTTATAGTATTTACTAAGCTGAAAACCCTTCTGCATTGAGTCACTTCAACCCTTTTACTCACTGCCAGGGTTCAGGAAAAGCTAGTGTTTATTCTCTCTGACCGCATCTCCCCTCCCATTGATTTACTTCCTAACCTGTTTTTATCTTTCTCCCGCTCTCCACAGTGCTCTGAGGTCACTGTGTACACAGACTCGTGGGCATTTTGGTTCTTGTCTTGAATTCTCCTTAGCTTTTATAGTGTTACTTTCTTGAACCCTTTCAAAATGGGAAGAAAAAAAAAACAGACTTGCCAAAGAAACTCTTCTGTGACTTAACGTCCTCACTGTCTTTTTAAATTTTTTATTTGGTTTGGGGGCCACACTCAGCTGTGCTCAGGGATTCTCCTGGCAATGCTCAGGGGATCCTATGTGGTACCAGGGATATATTTGGGATCAGCTGCACTCAAGGCAAATGTCTTGACACCAATACTATCCCTCTGACCCTAGTTCCCATGTATTTTTATCTCTGGATCAAAGCCACTTTTCTGAGTTGTGTATTAGTTTCTGAGTTATGTATTTGTTATATATTGTTATATAAGCATACTGAGGTATGGTATTATTGATTTATTCAATCCTTTATGGAGTTGACACCATACTATATATTATTTTGCTCAGCCCAGGAGAACTTCTTTCCTGGAGTGCACCTGCAAGTGTGATTCATTGAAAATCTGCCTCACAATTATTTGGAATTATTACAAAAATTTAAAATTCCAGAGCTGAAAAGATAATTCAGTGGACTGAGTTAATGCAGAGTTTTGCATGCTGGAGGCCTGGGTTACCCCCTAAGCACCATATGGTCTCCCAGCATTGCTGAGTTTGGCCTTCTCAAAATGCAGATACCTTGTCTCTGCACCTGAATCTTTAAGTTGTGATCTTCTACCTGTGGTGTGTGTGTGTGGTGTGTGGTGTGTGTGTGTGTGTGTGTGTGTGTGTGTGTGTGTGTGAGTGAGAATTGAATTCACCTGTAAAGCCTATTGTCTACCACTGAGTTCCATCCCAGTAACCCCTGGCATTTGTGTACTAAATGTTGAAAAACACCTGCTGGATCAGAGATATTGGTAGGTGCTGTACTAAGACAGGTGATGTACTGAAGTTAGTGCATTTAAAACAGTGCTCATTGCTTTCCACTAGCTATATTGCACAGATATTATGAATGGTGCTGCTAGTTATCTGACCTAAAACTGGGATTCAACAATGGTCAGTTCCCATTCTCCCTCATTGCCTCCACCTCTGCCTCCTTGTTGCCCATAAGCCGAGTCCCATAAATTCTGAATTCTTTCTTTCTACTTCCATCTTTCTGTTGCTGCTTTAACTATACACTTTTTCTTCTGGGGATTTATATTTTCCTTGTGTTCCATCTCCCCTGCCTCTGTTCTGTTATCTAAATTTTTGTAAAAAATTATCTTTGTTGTTTCCATGTAACCCTTCATGGTTATTTCTCACTTACACAGTAAGCTCCACTTCTGTTCATCCTTGTCTGTGATGTCAAGAAAGAGTTTATAGCAGAGTGGAGTCTCAAAGGAGTGCTTCTCAAACTTGAAGGTGCCTATGAATCATCTCGGAGCTTGTTAAAAAGCAGATTCTGGTTTAGTAGGTCTGGGGGTGGGACTCAAGGTGCTGAATTTCTAGCAAGTTCCCCCGTGCCAATGCTGCTGGTCAGAGGCGCACACTTGGAATCTGAAAGTCTTTAGAAGGATTATCTCATAAGAAAGGCACACTGCTTCCTTCTTTTGGCCCTCATACTTTCAGTATCGTCTCTGTCAGGCTGCATTACAGAGGCTGTGCACAAGTTGTTCCTGCATTTGAGGACAGTATCTCTTAGTCATGGTTTTGTGCCTGGGGTTGAATCCAGGGCCTCATGCATGTGAAGTGTGCACTTGACCTTTGAGCCCCATCCCTGACCTTCCGTCCTAGTCTAAACACATGAAATGCTGTCACGATTTTGCATCCTTACAGCCTGAACATAGAAGAAAGGAAAACACTCAGATTTCAGAATTGAAGGAGGAGTTAGAGCAGTGAGTTAGACTCGTCTGCTAACTTCATCTCAGGGTTGCTTTCCAATGGCTGATTTTTTCCCCCTCATTTCCCTCACAGGCTTTTTCCTGGCTTTTGGCATACCAGATATTTTATTAGACACCAGACAGTTTGAAGTTCGCTTTGTTGGGTACTGGATATTTTTATGTTTCTGGACACTCGACTCCACCTCCTCAGTTCAGGGGTCCTACTGGGCTCTGCCTGTGTTCTTTTCTCCGTGCCATACCTGGAAATTGTCTCAGAGCACTAAGCTGGGACTGGGGGGTGGGGGGTGGGTGGGGTGGATGGGGGAGGGACACGACGACACACCTCTTTGCCCTCAGGGATTCCGTCTTGGACCAGGTTCTTAGATGTCCTATGATTCTGTCTCAGAATTGTGACAGCTCTAGGTCTTTGGGCAGATGGCCTTAGGCAAACATCAGCCAGTTACTTATTCTTTCCTCGTTTCTGATGGTGGGGGGGGCAGGCGGGGGGGGGGGGCAGCTTTCCATTCTTTTTCTAGCAATTTAGACACATTAGATACCCATTTAGTACACTTGTATTAAAACGGAGGGGAGAACGTATTATATGAGAACCTCTCTCTCTCTCTCTCTCTCTCTCTCTCTCTCTCTCTCTCTCTCTGCTTGTGTATGCATTTAAAATCCCCTGGAAGGGCATCAGAGTGAGAGTGATAGTACAATGGTGTGTGTGTATGTGTGGGGAAGAGGGCTTGCCTTGCACATGGCTGACCCAGATTTAATCCCTGGCATCCCATATGATCCCCTGAGCTCTGCCTGGAGTAATTCCTGAGTTCAGAACCAGGAGTAATCCTTGAACATTATGGGTGTGGCCCCTCCAAGAAAAATTCCTGGAAGCATAAGCACAAAACTGTTAATTTTGGAAATTTGGAGAAGGCTGGTAATAGGAATGAGGCAGTGAAGGGATGGGGAGATTTTATATGAACCTCTTAATAGTGATTTAAATCATCATGCAGATACATTACCAGTTCAATTTATTTAATTTTTTATTTTTATAAGGTTGTTCACAATAATTTTTTACAGTCAATATTCTAACACCAATTCCACTATCATTACACCTTACTACCACCACTATTTTGAGTTTTACCACCACCTCCCAAGCCTGCCCCCTAGGCAGATCCTAAATAATTTATTTTGTGTTGCTTTTTAAGAATAATCTGCTAAATATGATTTTAAAAGTTTTCCTTAGAGGAGAGTGTAAGATTGTTGTATCTCACCTTGGAGCTATTTAGTCCTTGTATAAGAGATTACTAGCATACTGTTACAGCTCGAGTCTGAGTCTTATGTGCTAATATATGACTGTATCACTGTCATCCCATGCTCGAGTGGGCGCCAGTAACATCTGCATTCGTCCTAGCCCTAAGATTTTGGCAACCTCTCCTTACTCGTTCTTCCCAACAGTGCCACACTGGAAGCTCTTTCAGGGTCAGGGGAATGAGACACATCATTGTTACTGTTTTTGGCATATCATATACGCCATGGGAGCTTGCCATTTGGGCAGGATACTCTCGGTAGCTTGTCGGATTCTCCGAGAAGGAGAACTATAAGAGGTCTTCCAGAAGCTTTGTTCTATAGTCTCTGGATCTTGGCCATTGATGGGATTTCATGGTGCTGGGAGCAGTTTGTGGGTGTGATGGCCTGGCTACTAGAAAATGGGGGATCTGGGTAGAGGAGGCCCAGTCCCGATCTGAGCAGGCTTGGAGATCTCAGCCCCGGGACCCACGCATCTGGGTTTCAAATAACTTTTCTTTCTGCTACTGCATTTTAAAACATTTTTTGTTTGTTTTTGAGTCGTTCCCACAGTGCTCAGGGTTTACTCCCTGCTCTGCGTTCAGTGACCATGGGACCTTATGGGGTGCTACACATTAATATATATAATATATAAGGTTTTCAAACTTTTATTTATTTTTTATTAAGATCAGTTGCCTTTTGCTTCATACCCCATCCAATGTGTTGTGCTACTACTCCTAGTAGTGGAGTGGCTTAGAGTGTGAGATGTTGTTCCAGGAATTCTAAAATTTTAAACAGGATGATAGAGCTGGAGTTAAATTTTTGACTGGTTGGTGACTTTCGGGTTCAGAAGCATCTCTGCAGCTTGCGGCTCTCTTTCGAGATTAATTTGTGAGCGTCTAGATCATGACTGTTAGCTTACATGGCACCAGAGACAGTTCGTGGGTGTGACCGCTTGGCTCCTGGAAGAACAGGGAGATGGGGGAAGGTGGGGGCCTCTTCATTTTGTTCACTTAAAGGTATATTCAAACATGATGGCTTCTCGGTATCTGTAATTGCAAACCATAATGCCCCAAAGGGGTTGGGGTGGGGGGAGAGGGGAAAAGAGATATGCCAGAGAGGTGGTGGGGGGTGATGGCAGGAGGGATACGGGGAATATGGTGGTAGGAAATGTTCACTGGTGGAAGGATGAGTGTTGGAACATTGTATGACTGAAACCCTTTCATGAAATCTTTGTAACCGTATCTCATGGTGATTCAATTAAAATAAATTAAAAAGTATAAATAAATAGACACAGCAAAGTAGCAACAGAGGTCCCAAGACAATATAGTAGGAGAACTGATCCATACAAATGAGTTGATGGGGGCAGAGGGGTTGAAAGGGATGGGTGTTAGGGTCCTTAAAAATAAATAAAAATAAAAAGATATTTTCCTGGGGCAGAAGGGGATGCTGAGTAATTTTGTCCAGAAAATGGGGTGGTAGCCACAGCAATTGGGGAAACCTCTATAGATCTGTATATTCCAGACTGGTCAGGGAACAGTTCTTTAAAATTTCCCAGTCTGTCTTAGACCGATACTTCTGTTAATTGCAATAAAAATAAATCACTGATCAAGTAATGGATCGAACATAAGTGTCATGACACTGTCATTATGCTGAGCACACTTCTAAATGCTTTCTGGCCACTCCTATTCATCATCAGTAAGTTTCAGAGCTTGTGGATCAGCTGTAATGGGCACCTGCTCAGAGATGGTACTCCATTATTTTCCCTGTAGGTTTAATTTTTTCTTCTGTTGCAAGTAAACCAATTCTCTTTCTATGAAGATGTTTGTATGCACTTATTTGAAACAGTAGGTGTTTGTTCTAGCCTGCTCCCGCCTTAATTAGGGGAGCATGTCTTCACCTAACTGCTGTGGATAATGGTACTAGTGTACCTCCAAAAGCCACTGGTGGATAGAGTGCTTTTCATCGAGCCTAAGATGATGGATTCTGCTGTTCTGATCTTCTGAAAGGGTTTGGTTGGTTGGGCTTTATGCTATTAAGTCAGGAAGATGCCATAGACTTCAAAGTTATTAAAGCGCAGGAGCACATAGGTCTTCAAAGATCCTTCAGATGATGCCATGATTGTTCTAGCCTCTAATTACTGGTGAGTGCTTGGAGACTTGCTTATGAAAAGGAAAGAGGAAGTCATTGGTGACTTCCTTTAGAATAAATGTTGCCAGTCTGCTGAATGACATCTTTCTGTTGTTTGGTTTGGGAGCCACACCCATAGGTGCTCAGGGCTTACTAGGAGGGAACTCAGGGACACGGTATGCAAGGCAGGCCCCCACCCTGGCTCCAACGTGAGAGCCTTCTGTCTATATGGCCCACTCTGGCTTCTCTATGTCTGGACTGCCCTCATTCCGTGCTGCAGCGTTCTTGGGCTGGATCAGCACAGAGAAGTTTTGCTTACAAGTTTTGCTTGTAAGTTGGTGGCACTACATCGTAGCTAGTGTCGTTGATAGCTACTTTTTCATCCTTGAAATTTTTATTAAAAATTTAATTTTTTTTAGTGAAGCAAGATCATTTTTATTATTTTCTCCCTTCTTATTGAACGACCGTGATTGTGTGTCCAGTCATACATGTTCCTAACACTCAACCCTTCACCCGTGTACATTTCCTACCACCAGTGTCCCCAGTTTCCCTCCTGCCATCCCCTGTCCCCCCTCCCCCCCAGTCATTGAGATTTTTGTTGTTCTTACCTTCAGTATTTCTCTGGTCCGCCATCATCATCCTGAGCTTGTTGATATTGGCAGTCCTGTCTGGTTTTTATTATTATTATTATTATTATTTTATTGAATCACCGTGAGATACAGTTACAAGCTTTCATGTTTGAGTTATAATCATATAATGATCAAACATCCATTCCTCCACCAGTGCACATTCCCCACCACCAATCTCCCCAGTATCTCCCCCCCCCTTCCCATCCTCCCCCTGCCTCCTTAGCAGGCAGTTTCTCCATGCTCTCTCTGTACTTTTGGGCATTATGGTTTGCGATACAGATATTGTGAGGCCATCACCTTTGGTCCTTTATCTACTTTTAGCACACATCTCCCATCCTGACCGATCCCTCCAACCATCATTTTCTTAGTGATCCCTTCTCTCTATCCAGGGCAGTCCTATCTGTAATTCTGACATATTATTTGCCAAATCAGCAACTTGGTACTTCTAGACTCTTACAGAAATTTCTTAACATTGCCTGGCTACCCTCCCGGACTGCCCTGTCCTTCTTTTCTCCGCTGTGTGTTTAGTGATTGCCTGGCATTGTGCAAGGTATAAGGCATAAAGCAATAATTAGTAGTCTTTAGTTCCAATCTTTAATGGACCATTCATCCTGCTTAGTGTTTGGTCTTCCTGTTTTATTTTCTTCCATTTCCTTTAAAAACCTCTCAGTCTTTAAAAGCAAGTGAGCATCAAAACTGATGGTTGCTGGGAACTGAAGTAATGCAGTGCTTTTGAGGGGTCAGTGGGGATTGTGCAGTCTCACACATGCTAGCTGTGTGTTGTACCTCTTTTATAACCTCCTGGACTTTCAATATAAACATTTAAAACACTTTATTGATAGTGTGATAATACCTTATATCGAGTTAGCACTGTTTGATTTTTGAGAAGTAACATATGTTTCCTTTGCCTTTCAGTCGGCTACACCTCAACAAGAAGGCAACAGACAAACAGCCATATAGCAAGCTCCCAGGAGTGTCTCTTCTGAAACCTCTGAAAGGAGTGGATCCTAATCTGATCAACAACTTGGAAACATTCTTTGAATTGGATTACCCCAAAGTAAGTAGTGTTGTATTCATTTGGAATGGGCTAGAACATACTTTTTTAAAAAAAATGTTAGTTTTTCTCTTTTCTCCTGGTAAACAGTTAGAAAGGAAGTTCTGACACAGTATAAGGTAAAGGTATTAAAAACTCCTGGTGATGTCCATCTCATTAGACTTACATGTTAGTAGTCAGAGGGCAGAAACAGGATTGAGAAAATGGACTGTCAGTTCCTTTTGTAACTGCAAGTGACCACCATCAGAATCAGCAGTACCTGATACTGGGAGACTAGTGAGTGCCCGGTCGTTTAAACGGGGAAATCGTGTTCCTTCCAAGCTGTGTGCAGGCAGCTGGGCCTGGAGGCAGGGAATGAGAAGTAATGCCCAGTGGTGTGAATGGACAGACAGAGGGACAGGTAGAAAGAAAATGAATTCCCTGGAAATCTGGACTAGATCTGTTGATGGGAAGATGGGCTTCATGCCTGATTTTTAATTGCATTCATTTCTCTTTATTTTAATATTTGTTTTGCCCTCTTTCACTTATTGCTAACAATCCGTAGGTTGTAATGTGCATTTCCCTTCATAATTGCAGGACTTTCACTTCTCTGAGATGGGAGAAATTTTTTTTCTCTCTTTCCTTAAGTTTCTTAGGAGACTTATATTCCTTGATATTTGGGGGTGGGGGGGTGCTGGGTATTTACTTCACTTTTTTACTTGCCTCTTTGTGGCACTGCATTTAGATTTTGCCACCCCGATGGCTCTGCCCTTATTAGGACAATGTAGACTAAGTAAAGAAAAGATAGATGATAAATGTAGACCTCTCTCTCCTAGTGACTGGTTTTCATGATCTTATTTCTTTTCCTTTAGCCCTTATTTTTCTCAGTAGCACCAGTAACGTCTCCATTGTGAGACTTGTTACTGTTTTTGGCATATCAAATACGCCACAGATATCTTGTCAGGCTCTGCCGAGTGGGTGGGGTACTCTTGGTAGCTTGCCAGGTCCTCCAAGAGGGACAGAGGAATCGAACCAGGATTGGCCGCCTGCAAGGCAAATGCCCTACCTGCTGCGCCATCGCTCCAGCCCTATAACTTTAGGAATTTTCAAGTCTAGGTATGTGAAACTAATTTAAAGCAGAAGTATATAATTCAGTTTGTGTATAATAATGCAGAGAGTGCATTTAGATAATTTTTTAAAATCCTCCACCCCTCTCGGAGAGCCCGGCAAGCTACCGAGAGTATCCCACCCGCAGAGTAAAGCCTGGCAAGCTACCCGTGACATATTCGATAATGCTAAAAACAGTAACAACAAGTCTCACTTCATGTTCCTGGAGCGAGAAGATGCCATTGGGCGACATTAGCACGTGACAGGGATGAACGGAGATGTTACTTGTGCCCCCTCGAGCAAATCGATGAACAATGGGACAGCAGTGCTACAGTGCTATTTGATTTTTTTTACCAAGCTAACAGTGAAAGTGTGGTCTTTCTTCCTTTTTTTTAAAAAAAAACATGTTGGGGCCACACCCAGCTGTGCTCAGTGCTGACTCCTGGCCCTGCACTCAGGGATCACTCCTGACAGGGCTCAGGGAACCATTTGGGATGCAGGGATTGAACCAAGGTCAGCTGCAAGCAAGGCAAGCGCCCCCGGACCCACTGAACTTTGGTTCTCGCACTGGAAGTGTGGTCTTTTCTAATTCTGAATGATGGACAGAACACTGATTTTAAATTTTTTTGCAATTAGAAAAATGAAATTATTTGAAAGCTCGTATGTTGCAAGTAAATGCAAAGAAGAATTTATACTTTTGAAAGAAAAAAACTATAGATTGTGAATGAATCTCATAGCTTAGAATCATATGCATCTTCCTTTTTGAGACTTGGTCTCACAGCTCTAACTTTTATAACCCTTTGCTCTTTCATGGCTCGACCACTCGTACAACTTAGTTCTGGTTTTTATGCAGTTCCTCTTCTCAACTGGTTGTTTTAGTGCCTATGAAAGTTAGTGTGAGTTTTAGTTGTAGAACATACTTATCTCAGGAACATATTTATACATTATGAAAATTGGGATGAATTGATTTTTTTTAAATTTCTCTGAATGTTTTAAAATTATAATTTGGGATTACCTCAAGCGTCTTGTTGTTTTACTTCTTTTGATTTTGTGCTCTGGGATCATTCCTTGCAGGGCTGTGGAGACCGTGTGTGGTTTCCAGGAATTGAACCCAGATCAGCTGTGTGTAAAGCTAGAGCTCTCCCAAGGCCTTACTTGTTGTATTATCTTTTTTGGCCCATTTTTATTTTTTAGTTTGCAGCTCATTCCTAATTCTAAAAGTATCATTAGTCATGCAATTTGGAATGCAGAGGAAAGGCAGTTCAAATCTGCAATCTAAAGAAGGTTTTGGTCACACCTTATTTTATTTGCTTTTCAAAGACTAAAAACACAGTGGTGAGTATTCTGCAAGAGAGTGGAGCAGAGCCAGTGAACTCAGATTGGCGTAAGGGTGAACAGATGAGGCTATTGTATCATTCCACACAGACAGTGGTCAGTCACCAAACAGACCTCGTGTGACTGTCAAGCCCCAGCACGCCTGATTACTTAACTTTTTCCTTACTGTCAAGTATAAACATTCTTTTAAAAAAGAATGGAAATATTTCCATCCTGCAATTTTGAGAGTGGGAGGTGGCGGTGGGGGAGGGGTACACACATCTGCCCGTGTTCAGGACTCACTCTTGGCCGAGCTCAGGGACCATGTGGGGTACTAAGGATTGAACCCGCGTCAGCAAAGTATGTGGCAAAGTGCTTTGCTTGCTGTACTATCTCTCTGACCCTGCATTCTGGGTATAACTTATTCATCTGTTTTTGGCTGAGGATACTATAAGTCTTTTTTTTTTTTCTTTGTTGAAAAAAGGAAAAGAACATGTTGAGGTTTTAAATTGTTTTATTTAACCTTGTATACATGCAAGATGTTTACTACTGGCACTAGCTGTGAATTTCTAGGTTGACATTTTGGTGGGACCAGAGAGATTTCTCTGTCTTAAGAACCTACCTTATATGGATACCTAGTTCTTTTGGGAAAAAGTCATTTCTTAGGAAAGATTACCAGAATGAGAAAGTGAGGATACGTTCGTTTTCTATTAAATTGCATACAAGATGTCCTTTGGGCAGATTCAGCACTGACAGTGACTTTTTAAAAATTCTGGCCATCGGAGATTTTTTTAATTAGTGATCAGTTATTAACAGCGAGGTTAATAACTGATGGTTAATAACTGAGGTTAGTATGGTAGCTGATACTCATTTTTCATTTTTCTCAAATACACACTTAATTTATAGTGTGCCAGCCCTGCTGTTTAGATTTTTCATTGTCACTAGTGTGGCTTTTCTTAAGAGGAATTATTTTATGACTAATCTCCTAACAAAGAATTCAAGAAAATTGAAAATAGGAACATTTATTATAACACCAACCACAGTACTTGGAATGAAACTAAAGTCTGATAGGTTGCGGATTCACCAGATTTGAAAACCCATATAAATTACAGAGCTCTAGAAAATAGGTGTGTGTTCAGTTTTATCAGAGCAGTTTTCTTATAAAACTCTGCATTAATCTAACATACATTCATCACTTTCAGTGCCAGAGAATATCCTGGGCAGTTGAGGTTTAAAGTTTATTCAAGAAGAATTGGACCATACCTCCAATTTAATAAGGTTTTTGATATCAGAGACAGCTGAAAGTTATCGATTTGTTATGTGACTTTCTGAACATAGTTAAGATAATACTGAGTTTGGTTGAAATCTGGCTAATCAGAAGGTGTTTGATAATCATTTGAAGTTAACTTTAAGAAGGATAATCAGTAAAGCTTAAACTTTGAATTTCAGTAGAGGTAAACTATTCCCTTCCCATTCTCTCAAAATTTCCTCTAACCTAGTGTGGTCCCCCACCCCCAGTTTTGAGTATATTTCTCTGTATTTTTCTTAATAATAATGACTTAAAACTAAAATTGGTCTTTTAGTTACATTTTATGAAATTGGAATGCTTTGAAGTTTTCCTTTCACTGTATTTACTCAGACCTGAAAAACAGCCTACTTCAGGAAAGCATTAAAGAAAGCTTTGCGATGGCTGGAAAAACAAAGAACTGTTTAGAGCAGGCCTGGCTCAGAAGCTTAGTATCATAGGAAAGCTAATTGTTACTTTTATCCTCTGGAAAGCCCTTGAACCTTTCTAATCTTCCTAGTTAAGATCATTGTCTTTTTGGCAGCTGTATAGAGCAATGTTTTGAAAGTCAAATTTGGAGGATGCTGAAGATGTGTAGACATAGAACCACCCACTAGGAAATTTCAGGAGTGTGCCAGGAATGGTGCCCTTCCCAGGCTGAGATACTCATCTGGTCCCTGGGGATGGACAGCTATAAGTTACTTAATAATTTTAACATCTTTCGAATGGAAATTTGGGTCAGTCATTAAAGGTAGAGCAAATATATAATGCAAATATATAATAGCAATAGGTAGGAAGAATGAAGGAGGAAAGCAGAGTGCCGTTTCTCTATCACAATTGTTAAGAAAATGTGGTTTGTTTGTTTTTCACAGAGGGGGAAGAAGAAATTTTCTTTTGTTAGCTTAACCTTCATTGATCCAAGGTCTGTCTGGTTCTTAAGTGCTGAACCACTCGTTTCTTTTACGGCCAGTTTTTGCTGCTAAATGTAAGGCAAATGGTAATTAATCCCCGTGCTTGAGGACACCGTAAATATTTTATTTCTTCCTTTCTTGGGAATGTTTATCAGTGGAAATAATTAAACTGGCCTTCCTGTTACCTGAGTTAGTCCTTGCATGTTAATCACTTAGAAAGTTGTGTCCTTGGCTCTTTGTTATTTTTTAGAGCAGAAAGGTAAATAGCTTTGTTAAATTTTCATGGACATTAAACTCCCTCCTTTCCTTAAAAATGTTTAACCTACTGGGCCCGAGTGATGGCTCAGTGGGTAGTGCGTTTGTTTCCCTTGCACACAGCAGAAGTGGCTTTTTTTCCCCCAGCACCCCATATCGCCCTCTGAGCACTGCCAGGAATAATCCCTGAAAACCGCTGAGTGTGGCCCAACACACACACACACACACACTGTGTTCAGCTGGCTTGAGTCAGCATGAATTTATTACCACATCACTTTCCAAAAAATTTCTTCATATTCCAGAAAATAATAAGGTAGTATCTTCATTTGTCAAAGCAGGCAGTTAAATTTTTTGTTGTTTTTTTTAGTAGTTTGCTAAATGGTGACTTAGAGATTTAGCTCAAGATTATTACAAACCTGGGCTGGAGTCAAGGGTCAGCTCAGGGGTTAAGGCACTTGCTTTCATGCAACCGCCCCATTTCGATCCCCAGCACCACATGGTCCCTTGAACTATCGGGAGCAACCCCTGGGCATTGCTAGGGGTGGCCCCTGCCCAGGAAAATGAGGCCACTATTAACCTGACTATGTCTGAAGCTCCAAAGATTCTTACTGCAAAAGTATAATGGATGCCCTGGAGAGAGAGGACAGCAGGTCGGGCACTTGCCTCAAATGTGGCTAACATGGGTTCGACCCCTGGCACTACATACATATGGTCCCCTGAGCTCCACCTCACTTAGACTTCATCCCTGAGTGCAGAGCCAGGAGTAAGCTCTGAGCACTGCTGACTGTGGCCCCAAACAGAAGTGTAAATGGAGCTAGATGTGGCATGAGAGGTTAAACAGGCTCACCCTGTGCAACACTGTCACGTCACTGTCCTCCCATTGTTCACCAATTTGCTCGAGCGGGCCAAGTAAATGTCTCGGTTGTGGCGCTTGTTACTGTGTTTGGCATATCGAATACGTCACGGGCGGCTTGCCAGGCTCTGCCGTGCGGGCGAGATACTCTCGGTAGCTTGCCGGGCTCTCCGAGAGGGGCGGAAGAATCGAACTCGGGTCAACCATGTCGGCTGCATGCAAGGCAAACGCCCTACCCACTGTGCTATCGCCCCAGCCCACCCTGTGCAAGACACCTTAACTTGCTTGCATTTTGTCTTGGCTCTTTTGTGCCCTTCCTACCCAGTCATTTGGAGGAGGGAGGTCGAGGGGCCACACTCAGTAGTGTTCAGGGCCTACTCCTGCCCTACTCCTGACTCAGTGCCCAGAGGTCACTTCTGGCAGGGCTGGGGGACTGAATGGGTTGGCCATGGGCAAGGCATATACCCTACCTGTGATGGAATGGGTTGGCCACAGGCAAGGCAAGCACCCTACCTGCTGTACTATTGTTCCAGCTCCCAGATTCTCTCTTTCAAGTGCTTGCCCCAGGGAAGTTTTGACTTAGCCAGTTAAGTGCTCTTAAATGACTTCCTTAATTTACTATCTAAAAGTAAACATAGCAGCAGGCAAAATAAAACACTGAGGGTCAGAGAGATAGTACAGCAGGTTAGACACTTGCATAATACCACATAGGGTCCCCAAGCCCTGTCAGGAGTGATACCTGAACAGAGTCAGGAGGAAGCCTTGAATATAGCCTGGTGTAGTTAAGTGCTCTTCCCACCCCCAGCTCTCCCTCCCCCCCCCAAAAAAATAAAAGGAAATATAAGAAAGGAAATAAAAGAATATATTTCATTTCAAAAAATTATTACCAACACAAAATCTAGAGGGCAGCAAAGCAGTACCTTGATACAACACCTGGCCCTGGGTTCTATCCCTAACACTCCACCCCTCCAACCCCCATCTAATACCACGTTTATTTTTTAAAAAATTTAAATGTAAAGAGTTTGGAAAGGCCTTTTAAACTGATCAGAATTTGATTTGATTTCTAATTTTCAGCATTTTTATGAAATAACAGATTTTAGGAAAGGGTGTTTTATTTTTATTTGCTTTCTCTGCTGCTTTTGCACTGTGAGCATTTTGCCTCATAGAAGATTTCTCTGTGATGATTTGGAGAAGCTTGAGATGGAGTTTAATTACTAGGCCAGGGCTCTCCGGGAATGAATGGCAAGATGCAGCTGTGGGCTCATCCAGCCTCTTCCTTCTCCTGCTTGCAACCAGTTCCCCATTCTGGGGAAGTTACTGTCAATTAAAACAAGTGCTATGCTGGCTGTGTAGATCTATTCTGAATTCTCACTTCACTTCCTGATTTTATTGGTGGGGGCATGGCTCACACAGGGTGTGCTCTTAGGAGCTCTTGCCGGGCTCAGCTGTCTGTCACCCCTGGTGGCTCAGGGGATCAAATCTGGGCTGCCATCTGCATGCCAGCCCATCGATCCATCTCTCTGGCTCCACTCTGTACTTTTAAACTTGGTACAGTTGCTTGTTTTTATTAATTTTTTTTTTTTTTGGTTTTTGAATCCATCACTCAATGCTAATAATAAGTGCTTTTATTTTCTCTTCAAAAAAGTTTTAACATAAATGAAATATATTCTTTGATTAGTATGAAGTACTCCTTTGTGTACAAGATCATGACGATCCAGCCATTGATGTGTGTAAGAAGCTTCTGGGAAAATATCCAAATGTTGATGCTAGGTTGTTTATAGGTAAGTAATTGAAATTCTAAGTAATTATTTTGCTTTAATAGTATCGTCAGTAATCTTGCATTAAACTCTAATGTGCTAGCTTCGCCCCATTGAAATGATTAGCATGTTTGCTTTATTCTAAAGACTTGGAAGGGTATTTTTGTCTTTTATATTCATTTTTCTTTAACTGACGTAAGAACATAAGACTTAGATAACCGAAACTAATGAATTTCTAAGAATAGAAGATGCATTTCTTTTTTTCAAAAAGTATTCTTTTTCTGAATTATTTGTAGCACTGTCCTCCTGTTGTTCATCGATTTTTCTCGAGCAGGCCCAGTAACAATCTCCATTGTAAGACTTGTTACTGTGATTGGCATATCGAATACGTCATGGGTAGTTTGCCAGGCTTTTCCGTGCGGGCGAGATATTCTCAGTAGCTTGCCGGGCTCTCCAGGAGGAGCAGAAGATGGCTAAAAAAGGACAAAACAATTTTAAAGCTTATTGCTTTATTTTTGTAATTAAAGAACTTAGTCGTCATGAAATTGCTGTTATTCATGATTGGCTTTCAGGCATACAGTGATTCAATACCAGTCTCTTTACTAGAGTTCACTTACCTCCACCAATAGGGGGGCTCCCTCCCTCCCCATAAGTGCGTTGTGATTTGCAGTATTCTTACTGATAGTACTTCACACATAACACTTCACCACCGTTCAGCACCGTTCCCTACTCCCCACTGAACATTTCTCTCTACCATGATCACTGCCCTCTCCCTGTCGTATCCTTCAGCACGCCCCCACCCCACCCCAAGTGGCATATTTCATATTGAGTTTCCTACCAGTTCTCATGTTCTGTTTCCGTTGTCTTTGCGCATTTTGTTATTCCGCTATTATGTTTCTTTATATCCCCAAATGAGAGAGGTCATTCTGTGTCCATTTCTCCTTTTCTGACTAACTTCACTCAGCATGAGACTCCCCAGATCCATCCATCCATGTAACAGAAAAGTGCTTGATTTGATCTTCTCTTATGGCCTTGTAATATTCCATTGTGTATAGGTACCAATAGTTTATCTAGTCATGTGTCCTTGGACATTTGGGTCGTCTCCAGATTTTGGCTATTATGGATAATGCTGCAGGGAACCTAGGAGTGCAGATGTCTTTTCTCCGTTTTGTTTTGGGGCCCTTGGTATGAAAAGTTTCTCACTTTAAATTATTAAATATGTGTGTACTTTTCATTTTTCTCAGTCATGTGTTTATAGAATATAAAATGTTCATTGTTCCATCAATTTCACAATGTTTCACCTCTATCTTTAAATTTTTAGGTGGCAAAAAAGTTGGCATTAATCCTAAAATTAATAATTTAATGCCTGGATATGAAGTTGCGAAGTATGATCTTATATGGATTTGTGATAGTGGAATAAGAGGTGAGGTCTTATTTTATGGGAACTGTTATTTCATGATAAAATGCTGAAAATAGTCAAAAAACATTATCGGTCCATTTCGCTAATAAGGTGGATCATTTCATTGCTGTTTCATGGTACAATAGCACAATTTTGCTTGCTATGGTTTTTATGCTAACCTAGAAAATTACATGTTTAAAAATACTTTTATTTTCAGTGGAAAATTCCAGCCATTATAAATTTAGTCATGGGCCAGAGTCATAGTACAGGGTGCTTACCTTGCATGCATATGACCCCAGTTTGATTCCTGACCCTGCATGTGGTCCCCCCAATACTCATCAGCAGTGATCTCTGAGCACAGAGCCAAGAGTAAGCCCTGTGCACTGCCAGGTATGCCCCTCCGCCCCAGAAAAAGAAAAGCCATGGGTCATTATAAAATCTACTAAGTTCTTGGTTTAGTTTTTACCTTGTTCTTATAAAATTTTGCATTTTAATTGGTGTCACTCATAGTGTACTTTCTCACAAAAAGGGACAGAAATGAATAGGTTTTTACAGAAATACATACATTTTAGAATTTATGGCTTTGTACTATAGAAAATTTCAGTATCAAGTGGAAAGTTTTAATATAGTAAAATTATAATCTGCTCTTTTAAATGTTTATGTTCTTAATAACATTGCTTGACAAACAAACACTGTCCTCCCGTTGTTCATCGATTTTGCTCGAGCAGGCCCAGTGACGTCTCCATTTTGAGACTTGTCACTGTGTTTGGCATCTCGAATACATCACGGATAGCTTGCCAGGCTTTGCCGTACGGGCAAGATACTCTCAGTAACTAGCCAGGCTCTCCGAGAGGGGCGGAGGAATCGAACCTGGCTCGACCAGGCTGGCTGCCTGCAAGGCAAACCGCTGTGCTGTCGCTCCGGCCCCTTAATAACATTAGTATCCTATAATAAGAGCAACTGTGAGGAGCATAACAAATTGTGTTAGATATAATTATTTCAATTTTTGGAGGTGATGATGATTATTATTGGAGATAATCACCTCATTCCTATTGCTATTTGGCATTGGGTGCTTTTTTGTTGGGGAGACCTATCAGGTGACCTCTGCCTACTTAATATAGCACCCCTCTCCACTTATAACTCCAAAATGTGTCCATTGCCCCTTTGAGGCAGCATTTGGGGACCACTCTCCTAGAATGATAGGTGTGGTATTTCAGGTAAAAAAAAATCCACATTAATTTATACAATAGATTAAAATTCTTAAAGACTTGAAGGAACTCAAAATGCAGTATTACGTGAGATGATATGAGATGTTTGCTGTTGGATATGTACAGTGTTTTTTTTTTTTTTTCAATTACTCCGAAGTTAAAATTTAAAAATTAGTGGAGGCTTAGCATTTTTTAGTAATCAGCATTGGTACACTTCAGTGAACCCGTGATCAGAGACTGTGTTCGTTCCTCACATTTGTTCGTTAGATTATTTGCTGTTGTTTATCGGTTACTTTTTCAGCATGCAGATCGGTCAAGTATAATCTCCTTTGAATCCTCTTGACAGCTGTTTAAGATCGGTTATCTCATACCCTCTGAGAAAATGGTGGCTCATTTCCTATGGCTAGGAAATGGGGAGCCATTATAAAAACTGAGGTGCACTGACCTCTGCTCCTGTATCTTGTACCTTTTCCCAGTAGGACACAGAGTTCGTGATTCCACTTTAGAGGCTCTGACATGGGGGTGGCGGGTGCAATTTCAAAATATGTCCTGCTACTGGTACATAGGTATAGAGGAGCCTGGAGACATGTGGAGGAGACATTGCTTCTTGTAAATTCAGCTTTTTTTAAATTTTGTATTCCACTCAGAAAGGGTGATGAGATGTATGTTATTAGATACAAGTGGTTTAAAAAATTGCTTTTAGTAGTTCGTAACTCCCAAGATAACATTTTGCATTAGTGGGTGTCTTACTAAAATAATTCTTTTCTCCCTTCTTGTTTACCTTCCCCTCCCTCCCCCCTTTTTTTATTATAGTAATTCCAGACACTCTCACTGACATGGTTAACCAGATGACAGAAAAAGTAGGGTTGGTACATGGGCTGCCTTATGTGGCTGACAGACAGGGCTTTGCTGCCACGTTAGAACAGGTAAGTGTGATCTTCCTAAATATAAATGTTCCTAAATATTTCCAGCTTCCTACCTACCTTTTTAGAAATTTGACATGATCTTGAGATTTGGGATGAGCTACCTGAACACTAAATCCATTTGAATCTGCCAGGTCTTAGAGCCCAAAGTTGAGAGTAATTTTTCTTTCTTGGGTGCCATGCCTACAGTCCTCAGGAGCTATTCCTGGTTCTGTGTTCAGAAGGGACCTCTAGAAGTGCTCGGAGGGTTGAACTGGGGTTTCTGCAAGCAGGGCAAAGCACCTTGCCTCCTCTCCAGGCCGAGTATTTTCTTTTGTGAGCGCATTTCTGGGTCCCTCACCACTGAACGAGCTACGCATTAACAGAAAACAAATGCACAGGAAGCATCTGGAAACTTGATTACCAGCTCAACACAGTAGACCCTCTGTAAGAGCATTTGCTGCCACTTCCAATTTTCTCTTTGAGACTAAGGGGTCTTAAACCATCGTTCTTATTTGAATCACTTGGGGAGCTTTTAAAGCCCCTAGTGACTTTCTAATATTCCTCATAACATGATTGAGGGTGAGACCACAGTCATGTCAGTGATATTGGAGCCTTTCTGAGGGTGGGATCCAGGCCTTAATATTTTTAATTCTGTTCAGATGACTCCACTGTGAAGTCAACATTGAGATTCACTGCTCTAGACTTACCCACTTGTGACCCCTTTTACCCAAGAAATATTTACCTAACTCCCTGGTAGGTAGGGGTTTAAATTAGGCATATACATCAAGCATTCACTGATAATGAACCACAAAAAATTTTATTTAGGACTGGAGAGATAGTGCAGTGAGTAGGGTGCTTGCCTTGCGTGTGACCTACCTTGGTTCTATCCCCAGTACCCAACTATGAGTGATTCTTGAGCCAATAACCAGAGAAAGCTCTGAGTACTCTTAGCACAGTGGTAGGGCGTTCGCCATACAAGCGGCCAACATGGCCAACCCGAGTTCAATTCCTCCGCCCCTCTCGGAGAGCCCAGCAAGCTACCGAGAGGATCTCGCCCACACGGCAGGGCCTGGCAAGCTCCCCGTGACGTATTCGATATGCCAGGCACAGTAAGAACAAGTCTCATGATGGAGACATTACTGGGCCCGCTCGAGTAAATCGAAGAACAACGGGAGGACCGTGATTATTGTGATACTCTAGATATGGTGGCACAAAGCATATCCCCAGATTTTTTCATTTTTAAATGTTAAGGGTTTTTTTGGGGGGGGTGACACCCCCCTGTTTCACCATTTAGCACTGTCCTGACCTGTAGTCTAAATAAGCTAAACCAGAGTTTGTTGACCTTTTCTGACCATGACCCTCTTCTTACTTTAGTTTCTTTCTACACCCACCCCCACCCTGTCCTACTCATTGGTCCCTTAGTCTAGTGCTGTGGCCCCCTTGGAACATCTTAGAGGGATTATAAAAGCTCACGTTAGATAGTTTTTTCAAAGAACCAATCTTAAAAGAATGGTTTTTAAAATGTCAAGAGTATTTCACGTATATAAACAATGAAAGTTGTTTATAGTAAATGTAAAATCAATTTAAGATATTGCTAAATAACTGCAAATTTTTTTATTTTTCACTCTTTTCTTTAACCTATAACTGAGATACAGACCTGTGTATAGGAAATTATAAATTATTTCTAAAGAAAAATCCATGGAACATATAACTAGGTTTTAAAAATTACAAGTTTTTGTTTATTTTTGTTAGTATCTTTCCACTTTGATAGTAGTAGTATTCTAAAAACAACTTGCACCTTTTTTGCCCTCAGTCCTTAAGCTTTCCTCTCTATCATTAGTAATTTCGTTTAATAGTAATTTTGGAGGTTAGCATTCCCCCAAATGGTGCTCAGAAGGCCAGAACCTATTATGCGGACTCTTTAGTTCAGTGTTCAGGTCTGGTGATACTTATAATTCTCAGGCTTGGAGCCACAGTGGCTGCCTGGTGGTGTGCCCCAAGATATGTGATGCTGTTCTGGGGATTGAACTTGGGGTCTTGTGAATGCCAGGCTAACATACCTGCCCATTGAATCCATTGAGGTATTTCTTGGTCCCCCAAAGTAATTTTTATTTATTATATTATAGTCTCATCATCTATATGTTTTGTACTTGATTTGACTATCCTTATACTGTTTAGCATTTAGAATGAAGGACTTAATGTTATAAGAGACAGATTATCATTTCAGTCTTTGAATATGGCAGATTACTTCCAGGTTATCTGCATTAATGCTTCTTGGAATTAATAATCTTTTGACCGCCACATAGTAAGTACAGGTACATTACTAAAACTTGAATTTTGACCTTTGGCAGTATAAAGCATAAGCACTTCTTCCAATGCCTCCAGTATACTTGTCCTACAGTACGAAATCAGAAGTCTTAAATAGGATTTTATTTAGAAATTCTAAATAAATTAGAATTTATTCTAATAATTGTAGGTTTTATTCTAAATTTGTTGTAATAAATTGTATTATTTTTTTTTAATTTTAATAAAATTTATTCTAATAAATAGCCAGAGTGGTAATACAGTTGGTAGGGCTCTTGCCTTGCATGTGACTGATCCAGATTCTATCCCTGGCATTCCAAATGGTTCCTTGAGCACTGTCAGGAATGATTCTTGGAAGCAAAGCCAGGAGTAACCCCTGAACATTGCCACATGTGGCTCCAAATAAAAAAATAAATAAAAGAAATTATAGTAGGTGCTGAAAAAAAAAAAACCAAAAAAGTTCTTGCATGACACCTTGTTTTTTTTTTTTATACAAATATCCAAGCAATGTATGTGCCATTGATAAACATCTCCCAGATACTTAGGTTTAATTTCTAAGGGACATTCTGCCATACTTTGAGTGGATGGAAAGAATTATTCCAGTCTGTCAAGTAACTTCTCCTCATGGTCCCTCATTGTGTTTCCTTCCTGAGATGTCACCTCATCGATAATTGCTTAAAAAATTAGGATATATGCTTCTAGGGGCTGGAGCAATAGCATAGCGGGTAGGGTATTTGCCTTGCACGCGGCTGACCCGGGTTCGATTCCCAGCACCCCATATGTCCCCCGAGCACTGCCGGGAGTAATTCCTGAGTGCATAAGCCGGGAGTAATCCCTGTGCATTGTTGGGTGTGACCCAAAAAGCAAAAAAAAAAAAAAAAAAGATATATGTTTCTAGTCTTAGAAGTTTTAAGTTTAAGTTTTCTTAAAGTTTTAAGTTTTCTTTGCTTTTTTGACATAGGTTAATATGGAAGTAGGCCATCAGAATCATATTCTTGTCCCATATTCCAAATCTCTCTTATTCCAAGTCTCTGGGTGTAACTCTGCCATTGAGAAAGATCACTGTTCTTTATTCAGAGCTAATTAGAAAGTTCAGCATATCTCAGATGCAAGTAATGCATGGTTTCATGTGCAGTAACTGCAGTGATGCCCAACGATTGGACCAGGAATTTGGCAGCTTCTATAGTTCATGGTTTCAAAAGCATACCTAGGGAAAGGACATGAAAATAGGGGCATTTTAGTACTCATCTTGCTTGTGGAAAGTAAAATGGGAGAAATTGGGAAGAAACTGACCCACACAGGGGCAGGCAACACATAGCTGTGGAACAGTTACAGAAGGATTCTCCTGTAGATTGGTCTACCCATGGGAGGTTTGTGTGTGGGTGTATCATGCGGTCTACCCTTCATTCACTTCCTTGAATATTCTGTAAGTAGGAAACTTTGCTGGGACTGGGAATCAAGCACAGTTATAGAAACCCAATGCATGGCCCTGTGTTCAGTCCCCAGCATTACCGGGTATAGCACCAGTGGCCCCAGAGCACTCCTGGGTGTGACCCCTATAAAAAGTATTGTTAATGTTTTATTAACTGATGTCATACCTGTCTTACTTTCTATTCAGATTAAATTCTACTTGGATTAATCTTGTCATCCATCCTGCAGATTTAGAAATGGCAATGTTTGTTTCAGAACAAGATACTCTTGTCTTTCCTATAAACAATTTTTTTGTTTTGTTTTGGGGCATATATTTGTAAAAGAGATAATAACAAGAGTGGGCAACCAAGTAAGATATTACTGCCTGATATATATATATATTTTTTGGCTTTTTGGGTCACACCTGGCATTGCACAGGGGTTACTCCTCGCTCATGCACTCAGGAATGACTCCTGGCAGTGCTCAAGGGACCATATGGGATGCTGGGAATCAAACCCGGGTTGGCCGTGTGCAAGGCAAATGCCCTACCTGCTGTGCTATTGCTCCAGTCCCAATTTTGCACCACTTTTTATACAGATAGTTTCTCTAAGAATCATATGCATAAATTCACATGTAATTATGTATTCTATATTTATATATACATTCAAGTATGTTTTAAGGAAATTCATTACAAGAAAAAGTCACATACACCATACATTTGATAATCAAATTGTAATTGCCCACTTGATGTTTTTGTTTTGACAGGTGTACTTTGGAACTTCCCATCCAAGGTCCTACATCTCTGCCAATGTAACGGGTTTCAAGTGTGTGACAGGAATGTCTTGTTTAATGAGAAAGGACGTATTAGATCAGGCAGGAGGGCTGATCGCGTTTGCTCAGTACATCGCTGAAGATTACTTTATGGCTAAAGCAATAGCTGATCGGTAAGAAAACGAGATTAAATTAAGTTCTGCTTTTCCACCCTGAGCTCCCCTGTGCTCTTCCCATTGTAGTTGCCGCAGTGACTTGGGGACCTGCACACACCTGGCCTTATACTCACAAGCATTCTCCTTTTTCAATTGTGATCCTCACACACGTGGTTTGCAGTGCGCCAGTGGGTCCCTTGGCTGAGTGCTGGGCATGGCAAACACCAGTGCTTCTCGGGTCACACTTGGCATGGGGGCTGTTCTGGGTGAGTGGGGACTGGTGAACTCGCGGCCTCATGCCAGTAAGATAGGGATTCTACCTTTGAGCTCTTCCCAGCACCCCCTAGGCTGTAGAATCTTCAGCGTTTAGCTTCACTTGATCTACTCTGTTCGTTAAACTCTTGGATCAAAGTCGGTTTTATTTTCGGCTAGTGAGTACAAATGTGTTTTTTTTTTTTGACAGTAATTCTAGTATTTTCATTGATGTATCCTAATGAAGCAAATAAGCGTTCCAATGGCTCCACAGTCTTCAAAGTAATGCCTTTGAAGTGATTGAAAGGCAATTGCCCTGTGATTGAGTTTTTGTTATGATGGATTTAAATTTTTGTGCGTTTTAGAGTAATTTTTTAAAAATCATTGTTACAGGGGGCTGGGGAGATGGTGTGAGTGATCTAGCACATGACTAGCAGACACATGGTCCTGAATTTCAGTGCCAATACCACATGTCCCCAGCCCTCTAAGCACTGAACCGTGAAGTCTGTACCGGCAGGCCGAGTGTCCCCACCAGGAGAAGACAACAGCATCAAAGGATGTGGCCTCTTTAAAAAAAATAATAAAAACAAAACCCATGCATAAGCCAAGAGGAGAGATCTTAAGGAATATAATTTCAAATTTGAAATTTCAGTACTCTGCTAGGAAACCACCTAATGATTCCCACAATTGATTCAACATTTCTCTATCCCAAAATGATAACGTGTTTGGGGGCTGGAGCAATAGCACAGTGGGTAGGGCGTTTGCTGCCTTGCACGCGGCCAACCCAGGTTCGATTCCCAGCATCCCATATGGTCCCCTGAGCACCGCCGGGGGTAATTCCTGAGTGCAGAGCCAGGAAAGTAACCCCTTTGCATTGCCAGGTGTGACCTAAAAAGCAAAAAAAAAAAAATGATAACAATGTTTGCTTAGAAAGGGGGTCATTGCTTATGTGATCATTTGCTAAAGATAGGATTTTAAAAGTTTAAGTGTGCTTTTAAAAGTCTCTAATAGGGCGTTCATGTTGTTCATGGCATCGCTCTGTCTCCCAAAAGCCAAGTGCATAATGTCACTTTTTCTCATTTTGTGTTTCTTGGACTTCTTGGTGTCTTCATAACCCTTCCTTTTATTTTTTTTTAATCAGTAGTGATCAGAGACAATTATTCAGCAAAGCCCTCTCTGCATTTGGTTATCTTCAGAATGCCTATATGTTTTGAGTTCGTTAAACTATAGTGCTACAGTTCTTCCAGCTGTTAGATGATACTGTTGTAGGTCTGTATAATTGCTGAAACATCCTTAAGTATGATATGTTCCCTAAGCAGATGCTAATCCTGAGAACAAGGCTCGCCCAGAACATGAGCAGTTGGTAACTCTTTATAGTGATGAGTAAATGCATAACCAGTCAGGCTTGTATGTGTTCATAGTCCAGAGCTCATTTTATAATTATCTTTCTTTTCAGAGGTTGGAGGTTTGCAATGTCCACTCAAGTTGCCATGCAAAACTCTGGCTCCTATTCAATTTCTCAGTTTCAGTCCAGAATGATCAGGTAAATCAGCTGACTTTTTTCTTTTTTATATTCTTTTATAAGAGAGGTAGGATTCATTTTTATGTAATCTAACATTTAAAATAAAAGCTAAGGATAGATTTTTTTTTAGTTCCACAAAATAGTTTAACTTCTAACTTTAAATGTGTATATTTTCTTATATTACACTCTTGTGTGTTACACTGAAACCATTCATACAGAGATGCTGAAACTTAGATTATTCTTTTATATGCCAGTCTATTTTCTAACATTCTATCTGCTCTTTGGATTTCGTAATCTTTATTCATCAAGAATGTCCTTCATTCAAATAAATTTGTAAAGTTTCATTAAAGATTGATATAGAGGAGTGTCTGTGTAATAGTGTGGAGACCTGTGATGTTTTGAAGAAAAGAATCATCAGTCTTGAAACCGGGCTATGAAAAGTAAACCTTTAATTTTTTTTTTTTTAAGGTGGACCAAATTGCGAATAAACATGCTTCCTGCTACAATCATTTGTGAGCCAATTTCAGAATGCTTTGTTGCCAGCCTAATAATTGGTTGGGCGGCCCACCATGTATTCAGATGGGATATTATGGTATTTTTCATGTGTCATTGCCTGGCATGGTTTATATTTGACTACATTCAACTCAGGGGTGTCCAGGTATGTGGATAGGCATGAAAAGGCTTGGTAGTCACTTGGAACTACAACTATTTTAATTTATGAAAGGTCGATCTAAACTGTTGTTCAGCTTCCCACAAAAGGTTGCTTATGTGGTTTAAACATTGCTTTCCCTAACGGTGCATAAACATACAAGTTGAAGTAAAAAATATTTTATTATTATTACAGTTTAGATTATAATATTAACAGTAGTAGTAGTAGCGACAGTAGTATTAACATGCTTTTAATGGGTGTGGTTACTACAGCTCACCAACCACCAAAGTGCCCAATGCCTCTGCCACTGCCCTTATATTCTTCACTTCTTCATTCCTCCCACCACCTCTGCCCACCACTTGGTAATCTGATAACTTTTCTTTTTCCATTTAGACACCATGATTTACATGGTTATTTACATTGGGGTTTTCAGGCACGCAGTCTTCTCACCTTCACTCCCCCACCCCCAAATCTAACTCTTTGACAGTTGCATGTAATTGCTATAATTTGGGGCCCCCAGTCTACAGTAGTGTTGGATCCAGTGGTGTAGATATGTTCAGATACTTTGACCCTACACCAGAGAGGGATCCAAGGCCCTTGTTCCTGGCCCTCGGTAGCTTCCAGATCTCTTCTTCCTTCCCAGCTCTATTTCTCTCTTGCCTTGCCATTTTCATGCCCGTAATCTAGAACCAGTGTTTTGCCCACCTCTGCTACCTGCCATTCCCTCGGCAGGTTATTCTGTATGCCAGAGATTAGTGAGAATAACTTAGTGTGGCCCTGCCCTTTAACTTAACATAAAGATCATCCTCCAGTTCAACCCACGTTGCTGCACATTGACATGATTTTATTAATAACTTGATGTTTAACGTTCAGAGGTTTTATAGCTAGGACATGGCCGGTGGTAGGCCACTGTCTGCACCCCACCAACTCCGAAATATCTCAAGAAGACAAAGTGGTTATATTGTCACTTTTATTAAGCTTTTGGATACTGTTAAGCTATCACAAATAGTGTGCTAAGGTAGCAGGATTTTATAAGCAGTAGGTTTTCATTTTTTTGGAGGGGTTGATTGGGCCACACTGCTGTGCTCAGGAATCACTTCTGGCAGGGCTTGGGCACCGTAATAGGGTGCCAGGGATCGAACCCAGGTCAGCGGCTTGCAAGGCAAGTGCCTACCCCACTGTACCTGCTATACTCTCTCTTCGACCCTAGCTGTAATTCTAATGCTGCTGCTTCTTGTAATTAACATTTCCTTCATCAATACCGCGTGGAAATTGAATTATATAAAGAAGCAGACTTGACTTTCGATACTGCTGAAAAGATTAAAATGGAAGAAATGATTGTTAAGCGTATCTTAGTCTTGCGGCTGGCCAGTCAGATGTCCTTTCTCTTTTTTCGCTTTTAGGGTGGCACGCTGTGTTTTTCAAAACTTGATTATGCAGTAGCTTGGTTCATCCGGGAATCCATGACAATATATATTTTCTTGTCGGCATTATGGGACCCTACGATTAGCTGGAGAACTGGTCGCTACAGGTTACGCTGTGGAGGCACAGCCGAGGAAATCCTCGACGTATAACGACAGCTTTGTGACTGTACATAGAGGAAGAAAAGAGAAGTATTATAAATTATGTTTATAGAAATGCTTTTAAAAGATCTACCTTCAGTAGTTTTATCATATGTATGTTTTTGGTATCTTGTTCTTTAATTTATTTTGCATGGCACTTGCGTCTGTGGAAAAACAAAACAAAACACATCGGTAGTCTTGGCCAAAAGGTACACTTTAATTTTGTGGAAGTAGAGAATCAAGAGACTTGGTTCTAGGAACCTGGGTTTGGGTTTTGTTTATTTTTTAAAATTCAATACAGGTAGTATATATATATAAATGCTCTGCAACAAGCCCTCTGACAGTATCCTTCAGTCGAGAAAGTTTCTTACTTGTTGATGATACAACATTTAAGGGATGATGGCAGCTTGGTTCAAAGGTTCGGAAATAGCTAGAAGGTAATCACTTAGTGCATCTAAATGGAACTGAACAGCTGCATTCGAGGTACTAACTGAGAAACTTTTTCATGCTTTATGCCTACCTCTTGTAGTTGTTGCAGAGCAAATAAAAACTGTAATAAGGTAGCTAGGCCTTGCAAAAACAAATGGAAAAAACTTTAATAAAAAGAGCTGGAGTCTAGTATTTATATGAATCTGTGAGGAGATGTTTTTGGTCTCACTGCAATGAACCAAAAGTGGCTGAGTTTGGTTTTCAATTGTAGCCACGTACTGAAGGCATCTTTGTGACCAACTCTTGTTGGTTCTGTCTTGAACCATTGTTAATCAATCACTGTGCTGGTAAACCTTTCCTTCCCTGCTCTCTTCTCTCCTGACCCACCCCATCTTCCCTTATCTTTTTGGGGGTGGGGGGTGGTTTTATTTCTGCGTGAGTGAATGTTTTGATAGTTGTGAGGGAAAAAAATGCATTTCAGACACATTTCACACATTGAGCTATTTTCTTACACAGTATGTCTTCTTGTTAAAAAAAAAGAATGTACTTTCATGATACAGGTATTTAATATCTTTTTAAAGTAAATATTCTAGCCATCAATAAATAAATTGCAGTTAGAATATTAAGCGGGGGGGGGGGCGGGGGGAGGACAGGATAAGTTTGACCCTTAAACTGAATCAGTATCGAACTAAGTCATCAAACTAAGTCTACTGTGTGTGTGTGTGTGTGTGTGTGCGCTTTTGTTTTTACTATTACAGTTAGTCTAGCCCTATTTAAATTGGATTTTTGTATTCCACTTTGTATGACAATAGACTGCAGTGCTAGTCGTAAGTGCATGCTGAATTTCACTCTCTCCTACCCCTCATGCGCCAAACTTGCTTGTCAGGTTGTGCTTAACTTGTGGTGAACTGGACTGTTTTTGTTTTTGTTTGTTTGTTTGTTTGTTTTAATAGGCAAACATGTAAGAGACAGTGCATAAGCCACTTCTCCCCGCCCCTTTTATTTTATTTTTCTGGTTCTTCCTTTTTCTTGTAGTGGAGTTTTTGCTTTCCTCCAGGGTTGGATGGCATGTTGTCCATATGAATGCCTGCTACAAGGCTGACCTGGCAATATGGCAGCTTTAAATTCCAGGTGATGCCAGTTTTTACGTCAAAGCATAATGAATAGCATATTAGCAATAACAGATCTATAGAAAATGAACACGTTTTCACTTCACTGAGCCAATTCACTTCATTGTTAGATGACTTCTCTACATGGTTTAAATGGCAGTATATCCAAGAATATTTATATACTTTGTATATGCATATTTTGAGACTTTTCTCTGGGCCAAACTGCTTTGTTTTTAATTTTTTGATTCTTTTTTTTTTTTTTTGCCTGATGATAAGTTAATTTGAAGGGCATTTTCTTCGTGAACAAAGACTTTGATGCATATTCCTGTGTATGTGAAATGGGTAATATTTTCCCCAAGGAAAGTTGCACAGTGAAAACCAGTCTAGTTGTGACCCACTCTTTTATTTATTGTTAAATCACTATTACTCAGTTGAATTTTGCCGACCTTGTTTGTAATTTTGTTGGTTTGTTTAATGAAGTTTGGTTGATGCCATCCTTTGTACTGCTGAAGTGAGGCCTTCCTTCTTATTAGCGCTTTGCTGGTCTCAATGTGGGCAGTGTAACAGCAAAACCAAAATGGCAGGACAGACTTCTTGTATTTTGTAAATAGAAAATATGACTGTTCGGTACATGTGTTTTATGTGGGAGTGTGGAATATTTCCGTCAAGTGATGCCTCATTTAAGCAGTCAGAATGAACCTTTGTTTAGCAAGTTTAAGTGATAAACTAGAAATAATATACATGTTGAAGAAAGCATCACAACAGAACTGTAGGAGTCCAAATTTAATAAACTGTCTATAGAAAAAAAGGTCTAGATTATGCCATGTTTTTATTATTTAAAATCATTGTCTTAAGTTTTTGTTGAAAAAAAATAAAAGTTTGAATACAATCAAAATATGGGCAATGTGTTTTGGTGTACTTTTTATATTTTTATTATGTTCTTACTATCTCATTAATTACATACAATAATTATTAGAAGAATTCTGTCAAGCGTTAGTTTTGAAATCTTCACAATCACCTCTGCTACAGATCAGTTAATCACTTAATATTGGACTTTTTGAGGTAATTAGAGTCTCTTGGACAACTTTCTAGAAATTAAAATATATATACAGATGCAGAAATTCTGATTTATTCCATTGTTTTCTGCACGCCCTTTTGAGAAGCACTGGCCAGTAATGACGTTTAGAATAGACTCAGTGTTCCCTAGGCACCTCTCACCTGTCTTGCACCACCTTAACCCAGCCAGATAAGGAATGCAATGGTTTTGCTCTCAGAGATATAAATGGGAGCCAGACTTAACTGCAGCCCGCACAAAGTCCAAGGCCGGACTCCTCCCCATCTCCTCTGACACATGTTTTATTGCCGGTCTATAAAAGCAGAATGCTCTTGTTTGGGGATGAGGTTCAGGAGAGGAAGAATCTTAAGAATCTAAGGTTCAGGAGAGGAAGAGGGGTGCTCTGGTGAGAGCCCACTAGAGGTTCCACTCCTGACACCTTCACCCCCAAAGAAGCTCTTTCCTCCTACTTTATGAAATATAGTCCCAGTGTTTTAAGAAATGATTAAACGAATGGTGAATTTTGTGTTGTTAATTCTTATAGCTAGGCAAACTTTGAAGAGCCCTTGCTTTTTGGGCCACACCCAGCGATGCTCAGGGGTTACTCCTGGCTCCGCACTCAGGAATTAGTCCTGGTGGTGCTCGGGGGACCATATGAGATGCCAGGGATTGAAGCCCGTGGGCAGTATGCAAGGCAAACACCCTACCCGCTGTACTATTGCTCCGGCCCAAGAGCCGTTTTTAGAGTGCATGCGTGCTCACACACACACACACACACACACACACACACACACACAGATACACAGTGTCAACACTGGTTACACCCAGGTGGCTGGCAGAGCAGGAAGCGGCCCCACAGTATAAGTCAATTCCAGCATTGTATGCCATTGTATTCATCTCTCCTCTACATCTTGTTTATAGTTTTTTTTTTATTAAATCACCGTGAGATACAGTACAAAGCTTTCATGTTTGAGTTTGTCACGCAATGATCAAACACCCATCCTTACACCAGTGCACATTCTCTACCACCAATGTCCCCAGCTTACACCCTCCTCCCCCTTCCCAACGTTCCCCCTATGGTTCTTTCTATGATAGTTTTAAACCTTGCTTTTTATTGTCTTCATTGAAAATCACAAGAAATCTAGGGGGAAGAAATCCTAGGAATTAAAGTAAGTTGAACAAGGTATTAGGGTCCCAGATAACCTTTACAACACCATTGCATTTGTATTCACTGGGAATTGTATAAACGTCAACTTAAAATATATTAGTATTTACAATTGCCAACAAGAACAGAAAAGAAATATGGAGCTTGGATGCTGGATATTACAAAATGCAAATGAAAAAGATACTTGCATTGGCTAAGTCTGGTTTTATCCTTGGCACCACATGGTCCAAGTACTGCCTGATACAGCCCTGGATTCCCCTGCCCAGGTGCTCCCTGGCACTCAAGTACCCCCCAACTACCCAACAAGTTTCCATGAATTGCTGGAAGGGCCCATAAGCCTCCTGACCTTGTTTATTATTTTGCCATTTGAGAGACCTGGGACTACATTTTCCCCACCCCAAAATAAATGGCATGCATAACCAAAGGTTCATAGGGCTCAGATCAACAACATCAAACATTGTTGATCTGACCCTTAGTCCTCAGAGAATCTCAAACAGTTCCTTAGGGGCTGGAGCAATAGCACAGCAGGTAGGGCGTTTGCCTTGCACGCGGCCTACCCGGGTTTGATTCCCAGCATCCCATATGGTCCCCTGAGCACTGCCAGGGGTAATTCCTGAGTGCAGAGCCAGGAGTAACCCCTGTGCATCGCTGGGTGTGACCCAAAAAGCCAAAAACAAAAAAAGTTCCTTAAGCAACAATTGTTTTAAGAATTAAAAATGTGTCGAACTGTTGCATGACTCCTCCCTAATCCAGGGAGACAGGCAGAGGCTGCTGTTGTCTGTGGAGTGGTTTCCTGTGGTTGTGCTGTTTAGGCGATTACTCATCTAGACATCTGTGCTCTTAGCATGAACTTGTAATTATCTAAACTATCTAAATTATCATTTCTTTCTACCCAGGACTAGAAGTATCCGTATTGGCCAACTTGCCTTGGCCTCTTCTGACTCTTTCATACCTCCACTTGTCATCTTGTTTTGACTTGGTTATCCTGCCCTTGTCATCAATCCTGGGATTTCCATCACCTCATGACTGACTAACACAATGAGTGTTGACAAGATGTGGGAGAAATCAGAGTTCACTGGGGTACAGCTCTGGAACTTGGGTGAAGGTTCAGAAGTGGAGGCATGAGAATAATTTCCATAGTTGATGGCAGTGAATGTGTCACTCAGGGCAGTGTCGCTAGATAGTTGAGAGCTAAGGACCGAAGCATGGGGGTGAGAGGTAACTTTGGGAAAAAAAAAACAACAACAAGAAAAAGGGCTGCCAGACTTGAGGCCAGACCAAGCCTCTCAGGGGATTGGGGAATTTGGACACACCTTGCTCTATCTACCCAAGCCACTGACTGCTAATAATTGAGACTTAAAACACTTGCTGAGGTGTAGACATGAGGAAATGAAGTCATGTATATGGGGCATAGGGAAGGTTAGCTTCCCCTTTATAGAAAAAAGCAAGGAGGACAGGAAGGATAAAACAGTGGGGAAAGTGCGTGCCTTGCACACTGCTGACCCAGGTTCAATCCCTGGCATTACATATGGTCCCCTGAGCACTGCCAGGAGTAATTCATGAGAAAGAATCAGGAGTAAGCCCTGAGCATCATTGGGTGTGGCCCCAAAACAAAAGGAAGTAGTAAAAGCGTCATAGGAGCCTTGAAAAGGGCTTTCCAAAAAATGGGCTAGAGGTTGATGGACAGTCAGAAGTGTGTCTACAGTGCTTGCTCTTGGTCCATTATGAATTGACTCCAATTAATGAAAGGTGCGGTCATCTGACCATATAGCTTCATTCTGAATTGATAGCTTATTTTCTTGGGTGAAAGAGAAAGGGCTGGCACACTCATGTAGAGCTAGAAATTGCTCTTGAATCCAGAGAGTATCTGGTTGTGCCAGGCAAATGTTAAAAGATGGTAGCTGTTGTGAAGTCAGTTTGGTAATGTGGGAGGCACAGAGATCAAATTATTTGAGCTAGATTGGGATGGGGGGAAGGGGAGTGGAAGGGATACGGGGACTGGTGGTGGTGGAGAATGGGCACTGGTGGAGGGATGGGTATTCGATCATTGTATAACTGAAACCCAAGCACAAAAATTTGTAAGTCTACAGCTGTACCTCATGGTGTTTCACTAATAAAAATTTAAGGAAAAAAATATTATTTGAGCTGGAGAAGAATAGGAAGATGGATTAAAGCAATGATACAGGCATTTTTAATTAATGAAGAAACAACACACCGTTTCCCACCCAAGGGCCAAAGTAAACCTAAACCGAAAAGAATTGTGACTGGAGTTCTTTCAGCATTCAAGAGGATGGCAGGTAGTTAATTGCCCATCTGAGCTTCCTGTCCTGTGATGGGATCTTCCACCAACTTCCCTATGCTGCAGACAGCATCCAATGAGTCTGAGGCTTCCTGGCCTTACCTCCATCCTGTATCTTTCAGTTTGGGTCTTAATTGCTTCTATATGCCAATTTTTCTGAATTTTCTCTGTACTCAGAGTAAAATGGCTTAGTGTCTAACCTCTGCCATCTGGCATTTTTCTTACCCACATTTGTCAACATTATTCAAAGCCTGCAAAAGGTTGTCCTTTCCTTTCCCTTAACACCTGTCACCACCAGAGCCTACCCTCAACCTTTTCGCCTCACTCCTACTGTTCTCCAAATGGAGCCAGAGCTTCTCTGTTTCCATCCCAGCTCCTGGATCCGAAGTAGCCCTGTGAATTCTCTGCCTTTCGATCCCCCCAGACTCATATTCAAGCATTTGCAGAAGGCCCAATACTTACCTTCCTGTCGCTCTCTGTCAGTCATTTTGTGTCTCCAAAAGTGTCTACCTCTTTAAGAAACTGGACTCAACCTGCCTCAGTTGTGATTTTATACCCTTTCTCTCCCTTTCCCCTACCTGCCCTCCAGTGCCTCCATACAATAGTTAAGTGTTCATTACTTTTTTTTAATATTTTTAAATTTTATTTATTTATTTATGCTTTTTGGGTCACACCAGGCTTTGCACAGGGGTTACTCCTGGCTCATGCACACAGGAATTACTCCTGGCGGTGCTCGCAGGACCATATGGGATGCTGGGAATCGAACCCGGGTTGGCCGCGTGCAAGGCAAACGCCCTACCTGCTGTGCTATCGCTCCAGCCCCATGCGTTCATTACTTTTAGTGAAGAAACTCATAAATCTGGTTTCAAATATTTAGCATGCTTTAACTGCTCATTGTGTTGGCAATGTATTTGTTCCATTTTCTTTCTCTGCTTAATAAAGGGACTTATCTATACTGGAGTGCTTAGTTTTTGTTTGGCTCAAACAATCTTTAAGTTCTTATTTGTATGTGTGATTTTTGGTTTTGATATACTTTTTTTTAATGTTTAAATTTGTTTTTATTTTTTTCTTATATTTATTTATTGAATCACTGTGGGAAAAGTTACAGAGCTTTCAGGTTTAAGTCTCAGTCATACAATGATCAGACACCTCTCCCTTCACCAGTACTCATTTTTCACCACCAAGAACCCCAATATACCCCCCTCCCACCCCTCCCAATGCCTGTGAGGCAGATAATTTCCACTTCACTCTTCTCTACATTGATTGCATTCATTATTTCGACAAAAGATGCACCATTATTGTTTAGAATTCCCCCCCTCCCCCCAACAATCAGAATTGCTGAAAAGGCATTGTGAAATACTTTGTTTTCTATAGCTGGTTATGAGAATCATATAATCTCGCATGGCCGCAATAGTGGCCTCGCGATTTTGTATTTCTGCAAAGAGCCAAATAATTACGAGATTGGTTTCTGTGCATCTGGTGTTATGGCTGTGCCAGAGAGCCGCTCATGGGGGGCAACTCGTGACCTTGGTAGGGAGTGAAGGACGAGCCGGTACGCCCCCCTTCCCATGAGACTGCAGTTGCCCCGTCATGGCCGGCTCACACCTGGCTTTCCAATAAACTCTGAGGCAGCGGCTACCTTGCTGCTGGGGGCGGGGGGGGGGGGGGCGTTGAAAGGAGCTAACCCTTTCCCTCCCAGGGAGGCATGGCTCCGTAGTTTAATTCATGGTCAATTCACTTTTCTGCCTTTCTGCCACAAGCTCCTGGACTCTGGATTAAGTCCTTTTGCCTCTGGAGCCATGGCCGTGCTGGAGAGCCACTCATGGGGGGCAACTTGTGACCTCAGTAGGGTGTGAATGATGAGCCGGTACCATCCCCCTTCCCATGAGACTGCAGTTGCCCGTCACTGCAGACTCATACCTGGCTTTCCAATAAGCTCTGAGGTGGCGGTCACCTTGCGGCTGGGCAGGAAAAAGGCGGAAGGGAGCAACACCCTTTCCCTCCCGGGGAGGCATGATGTTGTAGTTTAACACATGGTCCATTCACTTTTCTGCCGCAGGCTGCCGAGCTCTAGATTAAGTCCTTTTGCCTCTGGAGCCATGGTTGTGCCAGAGAGCCACTCGTGGGGGGCAACTCGTGACCTTGGTAGGGCGTGAAGGACGAGCCAGTACCGCCCCCCTTCCCATGAGACTGCAGTTGCCCCGTCACCACCGGCTCATACCTGGCTTTCCAATAAGCTCTGAGGCGGCGGCCACCTTATATGCAGTCCAGATCAATTCTGCCAAAGGCCGCTGGGTTTCGAGATTTGTTTCTGAGTCTCTGGGAACATTGTCATTAATCAGTTTGATCAGGAGCCAGAGAGGCCACTTGTACGCAGCAACACGGGATCTCGCTGGGATGGGGAGGAAAGGGCCGGTTCCACCCCCATCTGGTGAGGCCCTGTGTGTCTCATCACTGTCGGCCCAAACCTGACTGTTCAGTGGCCTCTGGAGGATGGTGGTCACCGGGCTGCCAAGGAGAATAGGCCAAGGCATGAAACCTATTCCCACCTGGAGTGTCCCAGCACCAGTAACCTACTGCAGGAACAGGATGCATTTCTGCCAAAAGCCTTTGGGTTCCGAGATTCGTTTCTGAGTTTCTGGGATCATGGCCGTTAAACGGTTCGATTAGGAAGCAGAGAGGCCGTGCCTCCAATTATATAGCTGAGCCGGAGGTGGTTTGTGGGTGTGTCTCTCACATACCTAACTTTTGGCCGTTTACTTTCTTGGTAAACTTTGCCCCAAGTTTTTGGGGTCTGGCTAAAGGCACAGCAGCAATTTTGGGGTATCTGAAAGTCTGACGGTGCCATCAGGCTGCTGATGCACTCGCCTCACAGGTACAGGTTGACCTGCTGGCGGCAACATAGGGTTTTGATATACTTTTGAAGTTGATGATTAATGGGGAAAAAAAAGGGCAGTCATCATGAAATATTTTCACTGACAATGTACAAACAAGCTTCTTGGGTTTTGACAAAGAGACCAAGAAATATAAGGCACACACAAAACTCAATAATTAAAACTCAAACATCCTCATCAAAAAAATAAGAGTGGTTGAACAAATTCCTCAAAAAAAAAAAAGTCATATAGGGACTGAAGAGATAGGCCAGCTGATAAGACACTTGCATTGTATGAGGCTGACTTGGGTTTGATCTCCAGAATCCTATATGGTCCCCTGAGCTCCTCAGGAGTGATTCCTGAGTGCAGACCCATGATTAACCCTCGAACACCACCAGATGTGGCCCAAAAACAAACAAACAAAAAAATAGAACAACCACAATGATGACCAAATGAGAAAATATTCATCATCACGGATTATCAAGGAAATACAAATCAAAAGGACAATGAGATACCACTACTCTAATAAGAACGGCCTATTTTATTTATTTGGTTGGGGGAAGTTCTCAGACAGTGCTCAGGGGACCACACTGTGAGTGTTTGGGGTCTAGTGATTCATCCTCATGATGCTTGGTGGTCCGTGTGCTGTCAGAGATCAAACTGGTCAGCCTCTTGCAAGTCAGGCACCTTGAATCTTCAGCCTGACAACAGCTTAATCTCAAAACTCCAGAAGCAATTGGTACTGGAGGGGATGTGGTGAAAAAAGAAGCCTAGTCTACTGGTGAACTGTCATCTGGTTCAACCTCTATGGAAAGCTTCCTAGTCCCAAATTAATTGCCATATGATCCAGTGATTCTAGTTCAAAGCTTCTATCCTAAATACACATACAATAAATAAATATGCACCTATGATCACTGCAGAACTGTTTCAACAGTCTCGATTTGGAAACTACCCAACTGCAGATGAGTTTATAGTGAAATTGTAGCATAGGTGTACAATGAATTACTACCCAGCTTAAAGAAAAAAATGAAATCTTGAATTTTACTTCAATTTTGATGAAACTAGTGGGTGTCACGCTAAGCGAAGTAAGAAGGATAAGTGCCAGATGATCTTGCCCACATGTGTAGTGTAAAGAAACAAAGTAAAGGAATAGACACTGGCCATTACAACAAACCCTAAGATTCTGTCAGTAGACCTGCCAAGTAGGGGTGAAGGAGGTATTAGGCAACAAAGGGCCTAGGGACAAATGATTGAGATGTGGGTGGAAAGCAGTAACGTGATATAGTTAAGACATTAATATTAATGTCACTGTAAATCATGATACTAAAGTAAAAATTCTTCTTCAAAAAACACTTCTTGGTTCTTATTGGTGGGTTTGGTTTTGGTTTTGGATTTTTGTTTCAGAGGACTCCCAAACAGTACTAACATGGCCTGGGGGGCCCTCCTGGTGGTACTTGACTAATAAGACCACTGGTTCAATGTGAGGACCCAAGGATGCTCGGGTCCCGTGGTATCAGGGACTACCTAGGGCACCCCAGTGCAGTTGGGGGCCTCCATGTTGGAACTTAGTGATGCTTAAGGTACTATGTGGTACTGGAGATCAACCCAGGATCATCCAAATGCAAGGCATGTACCTTAATAGTACCCCTGTACTATTTCTCATGTTCCTAAATTTTGTGATAAAGGCCCTCCCGTTGTTCATCGATTTGCTCGAGCGGGCCCAGTAACGTCTCCATTGGAGACTTTGTTGTTACTGTGTCTGGCATATCGAATACGTCACGGGGAGCTTGCCAGGCTCTGCCGTGTGGGCGAGATACTCTCGGTAGCTGGTATATATTCACTCAAGTGTGAAGTTCGGCCCAAGTGTGTGGAAAGCGGCCTGGAGCATGTGTAGCGTTTGGGTTGTGGGGGTCAGCTGCCGGGACTGGGTCCCTTGGGGCAGGGAGGGCTCTCACCCGCTCCCCTCTAGGGCATCCTGAGTGAAAACAGACTGGCACGGAGTCTGGTGGCATGGTTATGGGGGCCTCATTCTATGCTCCCTCCTGGGAGAAGCAGCCATGAGTTCTCTGAATTTTGTACTTTAAAAGGTAGATTTGGAGAGAGAATGAGAGAGAGTCTGAGAGAGAGAAAAACAGACAGAGAGAGACAGAGAGACAGAGAGAAAAGGAAAGTGCCTGCCATAGTGGCAGGTGGTGGGATGGGATGGGGAAGCAAGAGGGAAACTGGGACTGTTGGTGGTGGGAAAATTACAATGGTGAAGGAACAGGTATTGGAACATTATATGACTGAAATCCAATCATGAACAACTTTGTAGATGTGTATATCATTGTGCTTCAATTAAAAAAAAACAAATAAATGGGGGGCGGGGAGTGGATTTGGCAATCATTCTACTGGTGAACAGGTTAGGCATGCGAAAGGGTAGGGTTTGGCCAGAGTGATAGCACAGCAGGTAGGGCGTTTGCCTTGCATGCAGCCCAGCCGAGGTTCAATCCACAGCATCCCATATGGTCCCCTGAGCACTGCCAGGAGTAATTCCTGAGTGCAGAGCCAGGAGTAACCCCTCAGCATCGATGGATGTGGCCCAAAAAGCAAAAAAATAAATAAATTAAAAGGATACTTTTTTTTTTTTTAAAAAGGGGGCAGTGTTCCAGCCCTAGCATCACATGGTCATTAAGCAGAGCAACCCTGTACACGGCGGGGTAGGGCCCAAACACCAAAAAATCAATAAATTTATGATATTTGAATCATATCTCAATTTTAAAGAGATAATAAAATGTCATTGTTAATTATTTCCTTCCAGTATTCTAACCCATTACTGAAATGTTTTCTAAAGAGAGGGGTGTGTAATTCCCATTACTTGGCATCCTTGCAAGATCTCAGATTTAGTATTTCCTAAAACTTTCTACAAAAATATTCTGTCTCATTGTTTAGGCAAATGCTTTTAATGACTAGTTATACTATTTTTAATAAATGACTTTTCTTTTAAAAATATTATTGATGAAGTAACTTAGTTATAATGGTGTTAACGTTTATACTTTTGGTGTACAAAGTTATTGTACCAACACCAAGTGCCAAAGACCCTCCACAGCTCCTCCTATGCCACTTGTTGGCCTCTCCCTCTTTCCCCTATTCTCTCCATCCCAGACCCCATCTTGGTCACCTCAACACTATTGTCAGGTCAAATGATTTATCATTACTCTACCTTTTCTTTTTTGTTTCTTATGTACCACATACAAGTGAGATTATGCCCTTTGCCTTCTCCCTCTGACATTTTGCTTAATTCGACCCCCTCTAGTTCCATCCGGAAAAAAAAATCAAGCCCACCCCCCATCCTGTCCCGTCCCATCCTGTCCCTTTTCTTTTTTATTTCTTTCCTTCCTCTTTCCTTTCTTTCTTTCCTTCCTCTTTTCTTTTTTCCTTTCCCTTCTTTTGTTTTTTTTCTGCCCCCTCCCATTTTGGGGGCCACACCGGGCAGTGCTCAGGGCCTACTCCTGGCTCTATTACCTCTTACTCCTTATTACTCTATTACTTCTTACTCCTTACTCTTTTCTTATAAGCAATGAGTAGAGTTTCATTGTGTACATGTACCAGTTTCTTTATCCGCTATCTGTCTTTGGTCATTTGGGTTCTTTCCAGATCTTGGCTACTGTAGATAATGCTGTGTGAGCATAAGTGTGTATATATCTTTTTGAACAAATATTTTAGTATCGGGATAGATGCCAAGGAATGGAATTTCAAGGTCGTATTATATATATATATATATATATTTGAGAAGTCTCCTACTGTTTTCCATTGAGACTGATCAGATGGCAGTAAATGAGGAGTTCTTTTCTACCACATCCTGACCAGCCTGGTTTTCTCCAGGATTTTTGATAGGGACCATTTTTACTGGTGTAAGGTGATATCTCATTGTCATTTGGGGGAATTTTTTTATTACTGTTTCAGTTTCCTTACTGGAACTGATTTGTTCAAGTTTACTGCTTCCTGCTGATTCAGTCTTGGAAGGCTGTATGATTCTTAAATTTCATTAATTTCTTTTAAATTCCCAATAAAATTGTTCAGAGTATTGCTTATGTTCACTTGCATTTCTTAAATATCTGTTGTAATTTCTCTTTCATTTCTGATCAAATTTATTAAAGTTTTCTCTCTTTTTTATGAGTCTATCTTAGGAACTGTCAATTTTATCTATTCTAAAACAACATCAAAAATAGTCCTTGGATGGGGGCTGGAGAGTTAGCACAGCGGGTGGGGTGTATGCCTTGCACGCAGCTGACCAGGGTTCAATTCTCAGCATCCCATATGGTCCCCTGAGCACCGCCAGGAGTAACTCCTGAGTGCAGAGCCAGGAGTAACCCCTGTGCATCGCCGGGTGTGACCCAAAAAAGCAAAAGCAAAAGCAAAAGCAAAAAAAAAATAGTCGTTGGTCTCATTATTGATTTTTCATTTTTTAAAATATTTTTATATCATTGGTTTCTGCTCTAATTTTTATTATATCCCTCCTATTTACATTGTCGTTTGTTTTTCTTTTTCTAGTTTCTTGAGATGTGAGGTTAGGTTATTTATTTGAACTTTATCTTCTTTTCTATTGTAAGCCTGTATTTACACGAACTTTCCTTTTAGTACTGCTTTTCTTGTGAAATAGGTTCTGAAGATACAGCTTCTATTTTCATTCTTGTTTGTTTCCAAGAATATTTTTATTTCTTCCTTAATTTTGTCTTTGGGTCAATTGCTTTTTCCATAATATTTAATTTTTTCTCTTCATTTTAGATGTTGCCCTATACTTTGTTCTCCAGGTATAAGACATAATTTAAATTCGGAGTTTGATTCAGAGTTTGGCTTCTTCCATTCTGCTGCCTCGTTTTGCTGACGTGTTTTTTTCACTCAGCTATTGTCCTCATTGGCTAATTAATTTCTATTTGCAGATCATTTATATTTTCTTTGAGAACAACAAGAATTTTTTTGCAAGAACAACTAAAAAAATTTGTTTATTGTTGGACATGTTTCACTCATCCATCAAAAAGACCCCCCAAAATAAATAGTAATATCACAGACCAAAATTAGGGGGAGGAATCCTCTTATTTTGGTTTTTTGAATCATATCATACAAACCAACTGCTTTTAGCACAGACCAAAGAAAGTTACTAGAACACTCAGAATAAGATTTTTCAATTAAGAGGTGGGTGTTTGGGGCCATACCTGGCTATCCTTAGGATTTACTCTTGGCTCTATGCTCAGGGGCCAATCCTATGGATGGTTGGGGACTATATGCTGTGCCAGGGATTAAACCAGGGTTGACCATTTTCAAGGCAAGTGCCTTACTTCCTTTACGATCTCTCTGACTCTAAGAGTATTTTGTTATTTTTGCTTTTTTTTAGTATTTTTTAGATTGTTTTCCTCCTTAGAGATTTTAGTGGTCATATCACTAAATCAGAATAAGAGAGAATGTTCTGAAGTCTGAGTTGGTCATCTAAGATCATTAAAAGTAGATGGTCTTGTGCAGCCGCATTTGCGGCCATGCGACACATCATAAGACACTCCTTACTTAAGACACTCCTACCTTAAGACACTACATAAGTACCACACCATATTTGATGGGGTTCAAATAGTAAGAAACAAATTATAGAGGGAAATATAGGCAGAGCCTGGCAAGCTACCCGTGACATATTCGATATGCCAAACACAGTAAGTAAAGTAAGTAAAGTAAAGGCCCTCCCGTTGATCGTCAATTTGCTCGAGCAGGCCCAGTAACGTCTCCATTGGAGACTTTGTTGTTACTGTGTCTGGCATATCGAATACTCTCGGTAGCTTGCCGGGCTCTCCGAGAGGGGCGGAGGAATCGAACTCGGGTCGGCCATGTTGTCCGCTTGTAACGTGAACGCCCTACCCGCTGTGCTATCACTCCAGCCAAACACAGTAACAACAACAAGTCTCATGATGGAGACATTACTGGGCCCGCTTGAGCAAATTGAAGAACAACGGGAGGACTGTGACTGTGACTGACATATTTTCAGATATATATATGAAAGCTCACATCACTCAACCTTTAACAACATATTAGTGACATCCTAAAGAATGTCTTAATGGCCCCTCCAAAATAAAACAATCTTCACACTGTCTCCTCTATGGTACTTTTTGATAGCATTTTCAGTGCTTTTTCATAACAAACAATATAAAATATATTATTTCAGTTGTGCTTTGGGACAGGGGTTGGGTCTTGGGATAGAAACATCCCAAATTTGATGGTGAGAAGGTGTAATGGTGGTGGTATTGGTGTTTGAATATTAAATGTAATCAAATACTGTGAACTACCTTATAAAATAAAAAAATAATAATAAAAAAATATCTGGTCCTATCTATGTGTACAAAATACAAATAAAAAATACAAGTAAATTTTACTTTTAAAGCAATCCTTTGTAAAATGTAAATGGAATCATAAAAGTTAAATACAAGTGTAATGCAAGTCTAGCAATGAAAAGTAAAATTCCTTTTGAATATTATTGTGCCTAGTGAAGATATCATAAAATTGATTGGAAATATTAATCTGTAAAGACTATTCTCAGCTTTTGAACCATACAAAAATAAGTGAGACTTATATGTTATAGATTGCCAGTCCCTGCAGTTAAACTGATAGTTATACCTGTTCTTTTCTTTCTTTCTTCATCTTCTACCCCTACCCCCCGATGTAGCCAAGAAAATAGGTAGGAACATTCCTCCTTCCTCTCTTCAGATTAGATTAGGATTCATAAAACACACTGAGGAAAATGCAGGAAGAATTCTATAGGTTATGGACCTCAGAGGTGTTTGACTCAATTGGCAAAGATAAAGAAAAAAAATAAACAAATGGGACTATATCAAATTAAAAACTTTTTACATAGAAAAAGAAACTCAGGCTACAGATAAAGCTCCTATTTTGCACATGGATGACCCACGTTCAATCCCCAGCACTCCATGTGGTTCCTTGAACTTACCAGGAGTGATTCCTGAGCACAGAGCCAGGAGAAAGTCCTGAGCACCACTGTGTGAGGCCCCCAAACAACTCCCTCTCACCCCCAAATCCCTCAGACTGATTAAAGGATACCCTGCTGAATGGGAGAAGATACTCGCACACATTGCATCAGATAAAGGACTAATTGCAAAGTAAATGAACAACTCACAGAGCTCAGCAGCAACAACAAAAAATAACCCTGTCAAAAAATGAAAGGAGATGAACAGACGTTTCCTCAAAGGAGACATATGAGGAGGCATATGAAAAAGGGTTTATCATCACTGATCAGGAAAATGCAAATCAAAGCAACAAGATATCATTTCATGACCATGAGGATGGCATATATCAAGAAAACTGAAGACAGAGTTGGTGGGAATATGGAGAAAAAGAAATTCACTGTTGGTGAGAATTTATCTGTCTCAACTGTTATGGAAATCAGTAAGGAGATTAATCCCTAACGGAAAGAATAGAGATTCCAAATAAACTAGCAAATCCACTTCTTGGCATCTACCTTCCAATCACCAAACTCACTGTATCACTGTATCACTGTCATCCTGTTGTTCGTCAATTTACTTGAGTGAGTGCCAGTAATGTCTCTATTCCTCCCAGCCCTGAGATTTTTAGCAGCCTCCTCTTACTCGTCTTTTCCCAAAGATTGGAGACTCTTTCAGGGTCAGGGGAATGAGACCTGTGTTTTGCATATCAAATACGCTGCAGAGAGCTTACCCGCATCCCTGCGGGTGGGATACTCTCAGTAGCTTTCCTGGCTCTCCAAGAGGGATGGAAGAATAGAACTCAGGTCAGTCGCATGCAAGGCAAACGCCCTACCTGCTGTGCTATCACTCCAGGCCAATATGCTCCTAGTTGGGAAATTTTTTTCTAACAACTGGGTACTCCTAAATCAAATTTATAAGTATGAATCTAGAAAGAAAAGAACTGACCAAAGTAAAATTTACTTGTAGTGAGCACTACAGACAAAGATTCAGGAGAGTTGACTCTGGTGAGGATTCTTACCCTTTTTAGCTTCTGTGGTTCTTTAGACTCTGAAGGAAGTGGGGTTTGAAGTAGCATTGATATCCAGTGGAATTTGACAAGATTTTCCATTTATTTTACTTTTAATTTCTTTACTTTCAAAAGCAGTTTACAAATCTATTGATCTACTGCCTCCTTTGCAAGAAAAAAAAGTCAGAACCCCTTTGAAAACTATCTTATTTAAGCTAACAAATAGAGAGCACTCCCATTTACACCCAAACAAACTACCATCTCCTTAAACCCTTCAGTCTGGGTTGGGGTGGTTGTTTGAGGTAGTAACTGGTTGTTGTTTTTCACAGAATTTGTTACAGTCCTCTTAACTGGTAGTAATCAATAGTCAGAAGTAAAAGCCACTCCTTTGAAGATAAAATTTCTTATAATTATGAACAAAACACTAATTTCTGAACTAATGTGTCTTTGGAAAACCCTGAAGGAGAGGGTCATAGGAAAGGTCCAAGTATTGTTTATAGGTGAACCTTAACTATTGTAAATTGATAAACTTTTTTCCAATGTTCTCTAAGTCTCTTCAAAGTAGAGAGAAAATTACAATAGAGGTTTAGGGAAATGTGGGTGTTCAAGAGGGAGTTGTCATGTATTTTGTTTCATTTACTGTCAGTATTGACAGTAAATCAAATTTTAAAATAATTAAAAAATAAAAAGTTCATTATCCACAAAATTAAAGTATGTTTAAGGAGAAAAGCAGGCTCTGAACTTTTATTTTTCCTCCTCTGTTGCAAATTTGCATGTGGCACTCCATGGAATAGGAGTGATGGTGGGGGCGAGGAGGTGGGAGGGAGGCGGGGAGCTGGGATGACTTCCTATGCAAAGGTCCAGGTCACAGTAACCTTGTTATTAAGTTAAACTTTTCCTTTTTGACTGTCTGGTCATCCTCATTGATCTTCTGCTTCTTGGTGTTCACGTCATCATCTTCACCTCCAGCTGTGTATAACTGCCTCAGACTCTTCATCTTCTTCTCCATCCATCTTCTCCATCATCCCCGTTTTTCTCCTCTGCTTGCTGCCCTGTTCATCTACCACTTTATCTGTTTCCTGCTTCCCATTTTCCTCATCAGTCGTACCATTAGCAGGGACCTATCATTCATGCTCTGTGGGTTTTACAACTTTACTGTCCTTGGTGGTGATTATGTTTACTGTGGGTGACTGGTTGTCTGGTTGGGTGACTAGGGTTAGTATGTCTTTGTATGCTCACAGTGAGACATGAAGAGGTGAAGAAATGTGACCCAGATGCCTCTGTGATGCCTCAGTTTCCTAGAACCAGGGCTCCTTGGTGGCGATTTTGTTTTTGTTTTTTTGCTTTTTGGGTCACACCTGGCGATGCTCAGGGGTTACTTCTGGCTCTGCACTCAGGAATTACTCCTGGAGGTGCTCGGGGGACCATATGGGGTGCTGGGAATTGAACCCAGGTCGACTGCATGCAAGGCAAATGCCCTACCCACTGTGCTATTGCTCCAGCCCACTTGGTGGTGATTTTGGAGCTGGTGTCCACTGCTGCGTCTGACTCAATGAAGCATGCTGGTAATTCAATGCAGTGGATTGAGAAGGAAACAACAGTTTGGGCAACCTGGTAAAGATCAGCCAGAGGTCACAGCAGCAGAAGAGGCTTGTGCAAAGGTTCATGCAGAGAAACTAAGAGCAGGACATGGGAAATATGCAAAGATAGTTTTACAGAGCAGCCAGTGGCCTCTAAATTCACTGAGGATCTCTTGCACTTACTTCTCAGTTCATGGACCATCACTAGGATTGTTGTTTTGAAGGTTTCCTTGGTAGGTTTAGGAAGTTCTGGTGTGTTTGAAGACCTCTCTGGGCATTTGCCCCATCCATTGATGTCGCTATATTTGCCCGTTATGTTCATGATGCTGCTACATGAATACTGAGGTGGAAATCCAACCAGGAACCGGCATGAGCAACAACTAGGGGTTTATGTCAACACAATCAAGCTGGTATTAGTAGTCTAAACTTGCATGGGCGTAGATGTCTGCTGGAGATTTGTAGTCCCCAGTACCCTATAGCTTCCATAACTCGGAGATCTAACTGGCCTGGGCTCTGGGCAAGGGTTCACAGTTGCTGATATTTGGTAATTGTTATGGAGGAAAAGTCTTAACCAGCCTGGGAAGCAACTGGGGATTGTGACCATATGGTACCCAATCAATAACAACTATTCAAACAGCTGATCTTTGTGGATACTGGTGGGATTGCAGTTGCCGATTTCTGGGTCTAACTGCAAAGCCAAAGTTAGCAGACCTAGGAAGTGACCCTTGCATGCTGTGATGATGTGATTGTTCTGCTGAGTCTATTGCATCAAGTACGAATGGGTCTTTGTTGTTGACAGATGAACTATTCAATATGTCTGAGTGCTGTGTGTGAGCAGCTCTGATAGATGATCAAAGGGACACATTCCTGCTATCCTCTGAAGGGTCTGTGTTAAGTTTGAACAGTTCAGATGGGCAGCTACATTTCTTTAAAACAGTTTTGAAGACTCTGGGAAAATACGACCAGAGAATTCAGGCTTGTGCAAGGCCAATGATAGCTGTGACCCAGTCAGCCTTGTGGGACATGCTTCAGAACAGGAAGGCCTCACAGTACTTGATCACCTGCACTGGGAGGTTCTGAATGGCAGGGAGAGGCTCTATCACTAGAGTTTGGGAGATTGAGCTCTGGCTCTTCCACGAGTTTGGCACGGGCCTCTTGCTTGCTGCTTTGGGAGGATTGCTCTGCTTAGAAGCCCACCATGGTGGACTGGGTATGCTCAATCAGTTGGTTTGGCTCAGCAAGTGTCTATCTGCTGAGCTCTTGCTCAGCGACAGTCCTGATGGGCAGGGCTCACCTGTGGAATGATGGCGGCCAGCCACATAGGCAGAGGCAAGAAAGACTCCACCCATGCGGCTCCTGCCAGCTTCTAATCTTTTCCTTCCCCATTCAGTGGATGGGAAAACAAAGCTGGAGTTATGGGGAGCCTGTGTACTCAGCACACTCCCCATTTCCACTTTGCTTTTCAATATCTAGGAAGCCCACAACTGACGTCTGTTCTCAGCCTGCCAAAGGTCTGTACCAAGTGCTACGCCTCTCTTCTTCTGCCTGCACTCCCACCACAGAACTCCTCCCCAGGGTGGATATCGAGATCCACTGATACTCTCAATTAGAACTCAGGTCAGGTTCTGCATTCTTCGGTGGAAGTTTTGCTAAGGGAATGTGTTCGACGGGTTCCCCTTCATTCTATCCTCTTAGCACTCCTGCCATGATTTTTGGGTGTGTGTGCCAATTAAATTAGGTCTGTGTTCTGAGAGCAGAGTTGCATACATGGCCATTTCACCAGTGACCATGAGTTTCCTCATCTTACAAAGAAAACCTGACTCTCTTATTCCTCTAGAGCCTCCGAGCTAGAAAGGCAGTATAGAAAGGATAGAGGATAGGATGGTTGCCTTGAATGTGGCTGACCTGAGTCCAATTCCTGGCACTGCATTGGGTCCTCTCAGCCTACCAGGAGTGATCCCTGAACACGGAGCCATGAGTAAACCTTGAGCACCACTGGATGTGGCCTCAAAACTTAAAATAAAAAGAAGAAAATAGAGACTAAGTATCTCCTAGGCCAGGGAGGTCATTTTAGCTAGGACTGTGCCAAACCCTCAGCTCTTACCTCTTTCCTCAACCATTCATAAACTCTCTTCCTGCAAAACTCATGTGTCTGCTATTTTCTGCTCTGAAATCTTCATGTTTGTTACTTCTTCAGTTGAGTCCTTCAATTCCTTTAACTAACAGCCATTCTTCTCTTGGGACTTGAATCAGATCCAACTCCTTTGTGGTCTGGTTTCCCATGGCTCAAGTACCCCGGACCTGTGTCTCTTTCTCCACCCCACTTCTGCCCTAGTCCATAAAACTAATGGTTTAATTTCTCCTTTAATTTCTTGTGTTCATGACTAGATTGGGAAAGTCAAAGACAGAGAGGGCCAGTCATACTTGACATTGGGTCCCAAGCACTTAACTTAGGACCTGACATAAAATCCATTTTACTGAGCTAATTAATGAACAAACAAAGATAAACTTGCCTGGATCACTAAATATATCCATTGCTAATTAAAAATCATTTGGGGTACAAACAGTGGAAACAGGATTGTCAGGGTCATTCCCATATCACTCCTTGCTTTCTGGACTATGACTCTGTGCCTCAGTGGATATTGACGTTACTTCATCCTCAGGCTTGATATGATGATTAAAGGAGATAGTACAGATAAAAAGCCATGTATCAATAAAGACCTTGAATTGTGATAAAGTCTCTAGGGCTAGACTGTGGTCACTAAGTGAAAATAAAAGCGGAGTTACCCAGTCAACAAAGCTCTTTTTCTTCAAAGCTTGGGAGGGAAATGCTCACAATCTTATGGAGGGAATTGTATGATCTTTTGCAGGGTTATTGATCCTCAATCCTTGGTAGGTCAGAGTAAATATTCTAGCACTTAGTGACAAAATCAATCTGATTTCTTTGAACTATTATAAATAGTGCTATGGTAGCCTATCAAACACTGTACATGACTTTGAGTGATTTTTTTCTTTATTATTTTTATGTAGGAGTACTGCTATTTATTCAGCCCCTGATTAGGCTGATTGAATTGTGCATGAACTCCACCTTACCTTCCCCCCCCCCCCGTTATTTATAATTTTATTTATTGAATCACCGTGAGAGAAGTTACAAAGCTTTCGGGCTTAAGTCTCGGTCATACAATGAAACAACCATACCTTCACAGTTCCCATTCTCCACCACCAAAAACCCCGGTATACCCCCATCCCTCAGCTTCCCCCTATCTGTGGGGCAGATGATTTCCAAATTACTCTCTCTCGCTCTCTCTCTACTTTGATTACATTCAATATTTTGACAGCAGACCCACCATTATTATTTGGGGTTTTACCCCAACACTCAGATCTGCCGAAAAAGCACCAGTAGACAATTTGTTTTCTATTGCTGGTTATGAATAACATATGATGTCGCATGGCTGCAGTAGTGGCCGTGCGATTTTGAAATTCCAAGACTTTAACAAATAAATCTGGAGGGATTTCTTGCCAAAACCTGTTTGGTTCCAAGATTTGTTCCTGAGTCTCTGGGATCATGGCCGTTAAGCAGCTTGATCAGGAGCCAGAGAGGCTGTTCGTGGGTGGTGACCCGGGGTCTTGTTGAGATGGGGAGGAAAGGGCCGGCTCCACCCCCATCCCATGAGGCCCTGCGTGTCTCATCACTGCGGGTCCAAACCTGACTGTTCAATGGCCTTTGGAGGATGGTAGCCACCAAACTGCCAATGGGGAGCAGGCGGAGGGATAGTATCCTTTCCCCCCTGGGTTGGCCCGGCGACAGTAACGTACTGCGGGGTCCAGATGCATTTCTGCCAAAAGCTGCTGGGTTCCGAGATTTGTTTCTGAGTCTCTGGGATCATGGCCATTAAATGGCTTAATCAGGAGCTAGAGAGGCCGTTAATGGGCAGCGACTTGGGGTTTCGTTGGGGTGGGGAGGAAAGGGCCGGCTCCACCCCTATCCTGTGAGGCCCCATGTGTCTCGTCACTGCGGGCTCAAACCTGACTGTCCAGTGGCTTCTGGAGGATGGCAGCCACTGGGCTGTCAGGGGGAACAGGCCAAGACACAAAACCTATTCCCACCTGGGGTGGCCCATTGCCAGTAACCTACTGCAGGGACCAGACGCATTTCTGCCAAAAGCCGCTGGGTTCTGAGATTTGTTTCTGAGTCTCTGGGGTCATGGCCAGTAACGGGCTTGATCAGGAGCCAGAGAGGCCATTCGTGGGTGGCGACTCAGGGTCTCGCTGGGATGGGGAGGAAAGGGCTGGCTCCACCCCCATCTCAGGAACTTTGAGTGATTGAATTGAGCTGAATGCCTGGCAAACACTTGCAAGTCTCCATTACACAGGACTGCACTACTTTTTTTGTTTTAAAACTAATTTTCTATTACAGTTTAGAAAACATGTTTACAATACTGTTAATTTTTATGGTTTGGTGTACTCAGTTACTGCACCCCAGCACCACTATCCAAGAGCCCAGGACTCTACAGCATTGTTCCTGTGGCACCTCTATAAAACATATCCTTACAAGAAGAGTCCACGAAGTGTGGATGCAGGGAGACACAAGCACTCACACTACAGGACTGAGTAAACTACATGGTCTAAAATGAACCTCTGTTCAGAAAAGAGACTAAGAGATTAAACTAATGGAAGAAGCAAAGAACATAATGCAAACTATTTGAGGGTGGCACCTTAGGGGATGACTCTTGGCTCTACACTCAGGGATCACACCTGGCAGGGCTCAGGAAACCATACGGGGTGACGGGGATGGAACCTGGATTGACTATATGCAAGGCAAATGTCCTACCTGCAATATTATGGCTCCAGCCCCCATAATGCAAACCTTTAAGAGGATAAAATTTGAGTATCGAGGAATAAAATGTTGGAACAAAAAAAAGCATTTTTTAGAGCTAAAATTAGAAATCTATTGTAGAAATTAAAGAGAATAGTTATGTTTGAAAACCAAATTGATACTGGAAATGGGTATCCCATAATGCAGAGAAAAATGAAACAAAGAATACTAACATAAAAATGGATTTTTATAATAATTGATTTTAACATTGGAGCTTTGTCATCTAATCAATTTCAACTCTAGAATTGAATCAATAGTTGTAGTTTTGTGTACATTAATTTTTTTAAAAAGCTTATTTAAGTGTGAAAATGTATAGAACATATGCTTTCATGCAAAGAACCAATTAAGCAGAGATTTACAGAGTTGTAATTGTGTAATAGTGTTGTAACTGGAATTTTAGGAAGAAAAAGAAGATTGAATAAACTAAAGAAACCCCTGATTATTTAGGTGTTATTCAGTTCCCAGTGAGAATGGTGAAGCAATACACTCATACAAGGATTTGCTTTGTGCCGTTTTATTTTGATTTTGTTCACACAAAGAAGTTTCTTTGTGAAATTTCTGGCTTCACATATAAGTGTAAGACTCAACAACCACAAAAAAACAAGTTGTTGTTAAAGAAAAGAGAGGTGGAGCATCTTGGGCAATAAATATATGATATTTCTATGATTTTGAAGTAAAAAAATTATGATCTGAGAATCTTAATAATTAGTGAAAACATAATTATAGGGGAAAATAGAAGGCATTTTGAGATATGTAGGCCTTGGAAAGTCTACCACTTATGTACTGTGAAGAATTTAATAAGTATTCAAGTTTGCGCAGGAGGTAGGGCGGGAAGAGGGGGAGAGAGAGAGGCCGCTGGGGGAGGGACACTGACTTTGGCAATGGGTTTGGAGATGGAACACTGAATCTCTAAAACTCTACAATCAACAGCTTTGTAAATTACAGCGAATGTAAACAAAGTTTTCAAGAAAATAAGCCTAATAAAAATCTCTGCGTGGGAGAAGACAAAATAGAAGAAAATGGGGGTGAATAATGAACCTTATATTAGTTATATTCTAAGCGAATGATGCTAGCTTGATGTGGAATATTAGAGACTAGAGAAAGATAGTACAGTGGACAGGGCACTTGTCTTACATGTAGCTGACCCAGATTCTTTTTCTGGCACTACATATGGTCCCCTGAGCTCTTTCAAGAGTGATCCCCAGTGCAGAGCCAGAAGTAAGTCCTAAGCATCTCCAAGTGTGACCACAGCTCCCCCCATAAAAAAATTTGTGAATTAGATAAAATTTATTATAAATGGGGAAATCCAATAAAATAATCAGCTCAAAATTTATTATAGTAATGTAATACTAAAGAAGAAAACGAGTAAGTAAAAGTATATTCAGTTGGCTGGCAGGAAATTGACTCAAAGACAGAACACACAAATGAAGCAAAGATGAAAGAAAAAAAGGGTATAAGGAAAAAGATGGTGGTGGCTGGTCCTGGAGGTCTCCGGCTGCCAGAGCCCTGGTCGGGGCGGGGAGGAAAGCTCAACCTGCTCCCCTCCAAGGGGCCTCGGTGAGGAACAGCCAGGTGTGGGGGCAGAAGACTGCACTGTTCTCGTCCGGGAGCTGGATTTTATAGTCTCTGAGTACTGGCAGAGGGACAAAGCCACACGGGTTCCGGGGCCGAGATCTCCAAGCCTACTCGGATTGGAGTCGAGCATCCTCCACCCAGATCCTCCAAATTCCAGTAGGCGGGGGTCACACCCACCACCTGGCCCCCTGGCGCCGTGTAATCCCATCAGCGGCCAAGACTCAGAGACTATAAAATCCAGATCCCGGACATCTTATCAGGACATCTTTTTATGACATCTTATTATCTTATTCCTACTTTGGACAAACTTGCAGGCTATCGAATGTAGCCTCCCACAGGGCAGAGTCTGGCAAACTCCCCGTGGCGTACCAAATATGCCAAATACCAGTAACAATGATGGGGCTCATTCTCCTAAAGAGCCTTGAATATAATCTCAGGGCTAGGATGAAAGAGACGTTACTGGGGCCTGCTCGAGGCAATCGACGAGTAACAGGATGATGAAATGAAAAAAAAATGAAAAAAGGAAAAAGATGGAATATAAAGACATAGACAGTGATTTAGGGGTGGATTTATTATAAATAAGGGATTTGTCTACTTATCCCCAATAAAAACCAAAAATCTACTTACATCACCAAACCATTAAGTAATGTGCTGTTGCAGAAAGAGCCTGGTTGTACTAAAATAGTCTTTCTGTTTTCACTAAGTGTGTCCCGAGAGTGGTAGAGCACTAAAGCAAGACTAAGCATAATACTCAACTCTAAAAGCATGGTATTTGTTGTAACTGGAAATTATACAATTTATCTTATGCTTGACTTTCTCCCCCTTCTACAGGACACAATGCTGTCATTGTCACTGTCACTGTCCTCACGTTGTTCATCGATTTACTCAAGCGGGCACCAGTAGCGTCCCGCAACAATTTGTGAGACTTGTTGTTACTGTTTTTGGCATATTGAATACGTCACAGGTAGCTTGCCAGGCTTTGCTGAGCGGGTGAGATACTTTTGGTAGCTTGCCGGGTTCTCCAAGGGGGTGGAGGAATCGAACCCGGGTCATCCGTGTGCAAGGCAGACACCCTACCTGCTGTGCTACCGCTCCAGTCAATGCTGTCATTATACAGCATCAATCTAATAGGACTTAGAGGCCAGCATAGAGCAGGTAAGATATATGTGAGCCTAAAATGAAAGTTCTATCCATGAAAGTATAAGGGGCTGCCAACTTGTTAAAGTATAAATCTCCAAAGTTCAGGGATTTTGAGAAGCACCTGTGTCTTCTTCTTTGTAGACAGAGATTGGATTCCTGTCAATGCACAGCAAGAATTCATGAAATGTCAACTGCCCATTGTGAATTGGATGCTACCTAATCCATTAGGCCATGCGTACTTAGCAACACTCCATCAAAATGTCCTAAAGGCACAAGTTAAGTAATAAGCTCAGGTGACTCAAACTCTCATTATGACTACTTCCTCATGCTCACCTCTTCCTTGACACATACCTATGATCTCATAGGGAATTCCTTAAACCCAGTAGGTCGAATAGAGGTGACTGCATGTTCCGGCAGCAAAGAGGGAGAAATCTAAGCATATTATGCCTCTTTAAGAATTAAACCACAAGTTTTTTTTTTTTCTGCATTCACAAGTAGAAGCCTTTTGACCAAGAGTTGGACATGGTATACAAAGCACCTTTAACTTTTTGGCAGTGTGTGTGTTGGGGGAGCCCACATCTGGTGGTGCTCAGAGGTCACTCCTACCTCTGCAGTCAGGAATTACTCCAGGCAGTATGGAATGCCGGAGGAACTGAACCCAGGTTGGCCTTGTACGAGGTAAGTGCCCTACTTCCTATTTTATCGCTTCAGCCCGACATCTTTTACATTTAGATGTAATCACCCATTTAGAAAAATGGCAAAGCTCATTTCCAAACAATGAGTCCCACTGGTTTAGAAGTCTTAGTAGACAATCAAAGGATGTTTCCATCAGGGATACAAAATTGATGATACTGGAGTGAAAAACCAAAATGGTCAGCCAGCCATCTGAGGCTCTTCATAGTGCTTGACAGGCATAAATGGAGTGTTGATTAGAGTGATTGTTGGTTTTTTAAATCTTTTTTGGAGGGGCACACCCAGTGATGCTCAAGGGTTACTACTGGTTCTGTATTCAGGACTCACTCCAGGTGGTGCTCAGGGGACCATATCTAGTGCCATAATTGAACCTGGGCTGTCTGCATGTAAGACAAATGCCCTTCCTGCTATACTGTCATTCTGGCCCCTTGACTAGAGTGATCGATCCTAAAGAAGGAGAAATAGATTCTGTGATACCAAGGTGGGAGAGAGAATCACTTAATCACTTAACTTCCCATTAGTCGTCGATTTGCTCGAGCGAGCGCCAGTAACGTCTCCATTTGTCCCTGTCGCGTGCTAGTGTAGCCCAATGGCATCTGTTCGCTCCGGGAACATGAAGGGCCTCAAACTGATCGTTCATGATCTTTTCATGATCTTGACGAAGAAGTCTGACCATCTGGAAGGTGGGCGGCCACGTGGTCTTTTGACATCCCGTGGGATCCAATCGGTAACAGCTCTAGTCCAGCGGTCGTCTTTAAATCTCATTACGTGACCAGCCCATCTGATTTTCGACACCTTGGCAAATGAGACAGCGTCCCTGATTCTTGATCGTCGACGGATGTCAGAACTCCGGATTCTTTCTCTCATTTGAGTGAAACGTGATATTCCAAGCATAGCTCTTTCTATTCTTCTTTGGGAGACCTGAATAGCATTCTCATCCTGTTTGCGTAGGGCCCAGGTCTCTGAGGCATATGTTAATGCAGGAAGAACAGTGGAATCAAAGAGATGTGCCCGGAGCCGGAGGTTCTTCGTCCTCTTAGCTATTTCTTCGACGTTCTTGAAGGCATTCCAAGGTGCTCTCTTCCTCCTGCGCGCTCGGGTGCCAGGTCATTTGTCATGTTGACCTCTCGACCTAGGTACACATAGCTGTTGCATTCGGAGATGGTCATTCCATTGAGAGCGAATGGGGCGTCAGGAATGAGGCTGTTTCTCATAAACATTATCTTCGTAAGATTCAGCTGTAGTCCTACCTTTCCACACTCATGGTCAAAGTTGGCCAGCATTTGTGCCGCTTGGCTGATGTTTGGTGTTATTAAAACAATGTCATCAGCAAAGCGGAGGTGGTGTAGTTGCCGACCATCTATCTTCACTCCCATTCCTTCCCATTCCAGTCGTCGCATGATGTTCTCGAGGGTGGCACTGAAGAGTTTCGGTGAAATGGTATCACCCTGCTGCACCCCTCTCTTGACATCAACGATCACTTCTTTGTAGAATGGTGAGATCCTGGTAGTGAATCCGCAATACAGCTCACGGAGGATCCTGATGTATTTGGCTTGAATGCCCTGATTGGCTAGGGCTTCAATGACCACTTCCGTCTCAACAGAATCAAAGGCCTTCTTTAAATCAATGAATGTTAAACAGAGCGGCATCTTGAACTCCCGAGAAACCTCAATGAGCTTGGTTATCGTGTGGATATGGTCAATGGTGCTGAATCCTTTGCGGAACCCTGCTTGCTCGCATGGTTGTCCTTCATCTAGTGTTCTGCCAATCCTATTTAGGATGACTCGAGTGAACAACTTGTAGATGACAGACAATAGGCAGATGGGGCGATAGTTGCCAATGTCATGGATGTCTCCCTTCTTGAACAGTAGTACGGTCCTGCTGGTTTTCCATTGGGACGGAACCTTGCATTCAGACAGGTAGCGAGTGAAGAGCCGAGCCAGTGTATTGATGAGTACTGATGGCAGGTTCTTCAGGTGTTCAGGTCTGACCTTGTCTGGGCCGGGTGCTGTTTGTTTCTTTACCGACGAAATGGCGTGTCGGATTTCGGAAGGGAGAATGTTGGGAACGACATACCCATCCTGTGGAATTTGGTATGTCGGCAAGTGGACATGGCTATCGAAGAGATTTGAGTAGAAGTCATGGATAATCTTCTCCATTGCCGTTCTGGAGGATGTGATGGATCCATCAGGACGTCGGAGGGCAGTCATCTTGGTCTTGTAGTTGGCGAAGGACACGTGGGCGTTACGAATACTTTTCCCGGCTTCTGCCGCATCTACCAGTACTTCTGCTCTTCTCTCTTTGAGGTCTTCCTTGATCGCATCTCTGCACTGCTTTGTGAGCTTCGACGTTTGCTTGTGGTTGCCTGAGGCATGCACCAAACCACGCTGTCGAATTAGCTCAAGAGTTTTCGAAGATAGGCGATTTTTTTGTGGCTATCTCTCTCTTGGCGTTCCTCGCACATTCATGGAGGTGCTGAACCAGTCGATCGTATTCCTCGTCAATGTTGTCAACAATGGTATCTTCCCATGTTGCCGCAATAGTACCAAAGAGTACCCAGTTGGTGGTCATTCTGGGAGTTCTCTTTTTGAACTTTGCAGCCCTTTCTCCCCGTTCTGTGAAGTAGAATTTTGTACGAAGGAGACGGTGGTCCGATCCCATTTGAAATTTTGGGACAACAGCGACATCAGTCAGGCAAAACCGTCGATTGAATATGATGTGGTCTATTTCATTGTGGAATCGTCCACCGGGAGACTCCCATGTCCATCGTTTAGATTCTGCCTTCTGGAACTGTGAGTTACCATGAATGGTCTTGGTCGACATGATGAACTCAGACAGTCTCTCACCCTGTTCGTTCCATTCTAGGCCATGGGTCCCGATGTGAAGTTCTTCAGCTGATCTTCTCGGTCCTATCTTGGCATTAAAATCACCCACAATGATCTTGTAGAAGGTGTGGTCTTCTTTATAGAACTTCTCTAGCTCCATGTAGAACTTCTCGATTTCTCTTTCATCATAATGAGATGTTGGTGCGTAGACAACGAAGATAGAAACTGCAGGCAGTGAGTCACATCTATTCAAATGTAAACGTCTGATTCAGGTTGTTAGGCATTCGAATGAATCAATGCTCTTGGCCAAGTTTGTGTTGACAAGGACACCGACGCCTCCAACACCTCTTTTATCGCATGTTCTGAGGAGAGAGAAGAGGAGTTGAAATTTAGGATACACCTTAGACTGGGATATACCCAGTACCTTGTTGTCCTGTAGCTATTGTGCTCCGCAATTTTATATTATAAGGCCAGGGATCTCAAAAGGTAGAGTGCCCACTTTTCATGTGGGAGTCCCAAGTTCTATCCTCAGCACTGCATTGTTCCCATGCACTTGAGAGGTCCAAAATTCACTGCTAGCCCCCCTATACTGTATTATAAAACTATGATAATCAAAACAGCATGGTATTGAATAAAAGCAGACACTCAGACCAATTAGAATTGAGAGCACAGAGATGAGTGAACATAAAATGTTCGCTTTTGGGAAATTATTTAGTAAATGGTGCTGGGAAAACTGGATAATTACTTATGAAGAATTGAAACCAGATGTTTTGTGGAACCTCCCAGTATTGCTCAAGTGGCCTGAAGGTCCACTGGAAAATCTCAGCCATGTGATTTTACTTGGGCCTCACAGTGCTGGGGATACCTGGGCCACTCTGGTGATGCTGGAGCCCCCAGGTCCACACCCAGCTATGTTCAGGAGACCCTGTGGTACCTGAACTTTAACCTGTGCCAGGCACACGTGAGATACTTGTTCTAACCAGTCTACTATCCAGCCCCTGAAATCAAACTCTTACCTGATACCACAAACAAAAGTGAACTCAAAATGGATAAGATTTAGACGTTAGACCTGAGACCATGAGAATACAATATTGAAAACATAGGCATAACACTCCATGATACTGGCTTCAGTGGTTTCTTCAGAAACCCAATTTTTGAAAAAAGTTGAATCACTGTGAGATACACAGTTACAAAGTTGTTCATGGTTGGGTTTCAGTAATACAGTGCTCCAACACTAGTCACTTCATCAGTGTATATTTTCTGCCATCAATGTTCCCAGTTTTCCTCCCATGCCCCCCAGCCTGCCTCTATGGCAAGCACTTTTCCTCTCCCCGCACCCCCGTCTCTATTTCTCTTTCTCTGTCTCTGTATCTCTCTCTCTCTCTGCCTCTCTCTCTCCTTTTGACTTTATAGTTTGTAGTACAGATACTGAAAGGATATCATGTTATTATGTTTGTCTCTTTCCCTACTTTCAGCACTCAGTTCTTGTCCAGAGATCATTTCCAAATATTCTTGTCATAGTGGCTCCTTCTCTATCCCAACTGCACCCCCCCCTCCTGACTTGTGACAAGTTTCTAACTGTGAATCAGTCCTCCATGCCCTTGTTTCTACTGTCCTTGAGTAGCACTGTAGCACTGACCTCCTGTTGTTCACTGATTTGCTCGAGCAGGCACCAGTAACGTCTCCGTTGTGAGACTTGTTGTTACTGTTTTTGGGATATAGAATACATCACGGGTAGCTTGCCAGGCTTTGCTGTGTGGGCAGAGTATTCTTGGTAGCTTGCCGTGCTCTCCGAGAGGCGTGGAGGAATCAAACCCGGGTCTGCTGTGTGCAAGGCAAACGCCCTTCCCGCTATGCTATCACTGTCCTTGAGTATTACTTTCATATTGTGTTTTTTTATATCCCACAAATGAATACAATCATTCTATGACTTTTTCTTTCTCTATGACTGATTTCACTCAGCATGATACTTTCCTTGTCCATCCATTTATAAGTAAATTTCATGCCTTCCTTTTTCCTGTTGGTTGCATAGTGTTCTATTATGTAGATGTGCCATAGGGTTTTTGTTTGTTTGTTTGTTGTATCCAGTTGTCTGTTCTTGGGCATGTAGGCTGTTTCCAGATTCTGGCTATTGTGAATTGTGCTGCAATGAACCCAGAAGTGCAGATGGCGCTTCTACTGTGTGTTTTTGGATCCCCCAGGGTATTTTCCCAGAAGTGATATTGCTGGGTCATAGGGAAGCTCAATTTCTATTTTTCAAAGAAATGCCCACATTGCAAAAACCCAATTCTATTGAAAAAGAAAACAAAAGTTTAAAAAAGAAATATTGCCAAGCAAAAGGCTACATTGAGAAACTGAAAGGGAGAAAATACTTATGTGCAATATTTCTGGCAAAGTGTTCATATCCAAGGCATACAAAGTGTTCATAAGACCATAACACAAACAGCAACAAAACCAGTCCTATCAAAAAATGGAGGAGAAGAGCTGAGCAGACACTTCTCCAAAGAAGGCAGACAGATGACCAGCAGGCAAATGGGAAGCTGTTTATCATCTCTGATTTGTTTGAAACGCAAATCAAAATGACAATGAGACATTTCACACCAGTAGGGAATCTTCATTCTCGTTGGTGGGATTGTAGAGACCCTATGGAGAAGAAAGTGAAGATTGCCCCCAAAATTAAAAATATAACTAGCATATGATCCACAATTCACTCCTAGGTACCAAATACAAATACAAACAAAGAAACACCCTCCACTAATGTGGGAGGATATATGCACACCTATGTTAACTTTAATTCTATTTACAATAGCCAAGATCTGGAAAGTACCTAAATGCCCAATGGCACAAGAGTGGATAAAGAAATCGTATATATGTACAAATTAGACTCCTAGTCAGCTACTAGGAAGGATAAACTCTTGCCTTTTGCTGTAGTTTGGATGGAAATAAATGCTTATGGTAAGCAAAATGAGTCAGAAGGGAAGGTTAAGCATCAAATGATCTCACTCTTATGTGGTATATGGAGGAATGAAGTAAGTATCTAATGAAAACAAATGGTTACCAAGACAGGGGTGAGTATGGGTACAAAGATGAGAAGTGATACAAGGACAATGGTGGAGAGTGTTGTTTTTTTTTTTTTTTAAATTTATTTACTGAATCCGTGAGAGCAGTTACAAAACTTTTGGGATTAAGTCTTGGTCATACAATGAAACACCCGCCCCTACACCAGTGCCCATTCTCCACCCCCAAAACCCCAATATACCCCCATCCCACACCCTCCCCCTACCTGTAGGGCAGATGATTTACACATTACTCTCTCTCTACTTTGATTACATTCAATATTTTGACAGCAGACCCACCATTTTATTTGGGATTTTACCCCAACATTCAGATATGCTGAAAAGGCAACAGTAGACAATTTGTTTTCTATTGCTGGTTATGAATAACATGATGTCAAGTGGCTGCAGTAGTGGCTGCGTGATTTTGAAATTCTGAAATTTTAACAATTAAATCTGGAGGGATTTCTGCCAAAACCTGCTGGGTTCCGAGATTTGTTCCTGAGTCTCTTGGATCATGGCCGTTAAGCAGCTAGATCAGGAGTCAGAAAAGGCCGTTCATGAGCAGCGACTCGGGGTCTCGTTGGGACAGAAAGGAAAGGGCTGGCACCACCCCCATCCTGTGTGGCCCCATGTGTCTCGTCACTGAGGGCCCAAAACTTACTGTCCAATGGCCTCTGGAGGATGGCAGTCATTGAGCTACCAAGGGGGAGCAGGTGGAGGAACAGCACCCTTTCCCTGCTGGGGTGGCCCAGTGACAGTAACCTACTGCGTGGTCCAGATGCATTTCTGCCACAAGCCACTGGGTTTCAAGATTTGTTTCTGAGTGTCTGGAATCATGGCCGTTAAGCAGCTTGATCAGGAGCCAGAGAGGCCGTTCGTGGGTGACAACTTGGGGTCTTGTTGGGACGGGGAGGAAAGGGCCAACTTTACCCTCATCCCATGAGACCCCGCATTTCCTGTCACTGTGGGCCCAAACCTGACTGTCCAGTGGCCTCTGGAGAATGGCGGCCACCGGGCCATCAGGGGAAAACAGGCCAAGGCACAAAACCTATTCCCACCTGGGGTGGCCCAGCGCCAGTAACCTACTGCATGGACTGGACGCATTTCTGCCAAAAGCCGCTGGATTTCAAGATTTGTGTCTGAGTATCTGGGGAGTGGGTTTTTTTTTCCTTCATCATTTTAATAGTGGTGGTGTTAGTGTAATAACTTTGTGCATCAAAAGCATAAACATCAACACTGTTATAAATCATGTTACCTCAGTAGTAATATCTTTTAAGTTGAGATATATACCCAGTTATAAGAAAATTACTATAAAATTATTATAAAAATTATAAGAAAAAACTTATTTCACGTAGAAATAAGTCAAGAGGAGAAAGACCAACACTGGATGATCTCACTCACAGGTAGCATCTATGCTTTAGAGAGTGAGAAAATAGATAACACATATGAAAACAAACCTACAGACTCTTGCCCAAACTACTGAGGCACACGTAGAAGGGAAAGCTCATGAGTGGAGGTTGTTGTTGGTGGGTGTGGTGGTACAACACTGCAAATCTCTAAAACATAAAATATGCACACTTTGGTCAACTAATTTCACCCCGGTAAATTAATAATTAAATAAAGAAGGAAACCAGAGACGGGCAAATAAAGGTTCACGAGTGGAATAATCATGTTAGTGGAGAACAAAAGAGTACGGAATGAGTGGGGAAGAAAGCCTGATGTATAAATACCAGTTCTGACCACTCAACCAATTGTGAGTGGGAAGACTAATCTACATACTTATATTTTTTCCTTTATGTGTGATAACTAAAAATATTTTCTCCTTTTAAAAAAAATCCCCTCCAATTTATATGGATATTTAGGGAAATAGTCTATTTACAACCTAGTTTATGATATAAAGACAATCCAAATGGACCTAGAGAAAGGAAGTCCCTCCCTAAGAGATCCTGAGCTTGAAACTGACCGCTCTAATTTAGAACACTCTCCCATTTGGGACAGAGACAAGGTCTGTTCTTATGTGGGAGACTGTTGCATTATCTAAAGTAGGAAAGTTATTATGGGTAAGCTGAAGGATGCTAGTGGAGTCTAAGTCTATGTTGGACAGACAAAGGACTATAAACTGTAGATATCCATTTCATTTTCTGGCACCCCAGCACAGTTTTGAACACTTTCACTATATTTTTGGGAAATTTTAAGGACTTTATAGTGCCCCACTCTCAAAAAGCAAAAACAAAGTAAAACAAATGTGCATTAGTGAAGAGATAGGTGTTGGAACATTTGCATGACTGAAATTCAATCATAAACAACATTGTAATTGTATATCTCATGGTGATTTAATAATTTTAAGAAAGGATTAAAAAAAAACCCAAAGCAAAACAAAACAAAACAAAAAAAACCCCCTATTTTTAAAAAAACAACCCAAGATTTTTTCCCCAGATTTCCTGGTACCTGGGGAACAGATAACTGGGGTTCCATTCATCAGGGTCTCCTATGGATGACCTGCTTTTGAAACAAGTAGTTGACGGAAGCATGGAAGCAGATCTGCTGCATAATGGGTCTTTTTTGATGACAAGAGCGTAACAGAAATATCTTGCTTCCAGAGCCCTTGGGACTGAGTTCCTAATGAAAGAACACAAGTGGACTGCAAGAGCAGCTGCCAGAGAAAAGAAATTTCTGGCCCTGAAATGGCAGCACGGAAACCACAGCATTTGGTTAGTCTTCCAGGGAAATATTGGGCATTTCCTCATAAAGCCAGTCAGCATTGTGGTCCTTGGCAATGTAGGCCTATAGGTGATTCACTGGGCTTGTCATTTGATCATCACATTACCCAACAGCCAGAGAGTTTCTGTTGTTTACAACTATAACTGATCCAAAGAGGTACCAGTCTGCTTTGAAGGATACATGGAAAGAAGGGGAGAGGCTGATGCAGATTACCCTGTAGCTTCACCCACCAACCCCACACATGACAATCTGAATAATCCTCATGGACCTTACAACCTAAAGAGGCGTACCTGCTAGCTTTGTCCACTGGCAGCTGCTCCTTGACAAACCAAATACATTAGTATTAAATCTATGTGTCTGGTTGGTTATTGTTTGAGCGGGGTGGGGGGATGGGTGTACTTTTTCGGTTTTTTTTTTTACTTTGGACCACACCTGGCTGTGCTTCTGTGCTTAGGAGTTCCTCCTAGCTCTGTGCTCAGGAATCACTCCTGGCAGTGCTCACCAGACCATATAGGGTGTTGGGGATTGAACCCAGTCTGCCACTTGCAAAGCAAGTGCCTTATCCACTGTACTATTTCTCTGGCCCCAGGTGTTAAAGTCTTTGGTCTGATGATTTTCATCCTATCCAGTAGTGAGACGTGAAGTCTTTTTGCTTAGCTCAGAACTCGCTATGGTTATTTTCCCATCCCAAATAATCAGCGACTTAGAAACTTTCGTGATTAACTTTTCCTGGTGCTCTAAGCAGATACTTTTCGCACAGTAGGTGAATTTATTTCTAGGGTCTCTCTGAAAGCTTGAGCACAGCTTCCTGGTTCTCACGAACTGGAGCAGCACACATTGCTTATCTGTGTTGGAAGAAGGTAAGTTAAAGGAGAGCAGGGCTGCATCTCTGTAAGAGATGAATCTCTCTCTTTGCAGATTCATCTCTTTCTTTGCAGATTCATCTGCAGAATCCTAGTCTCTTTCCAAAGTATCTCTGGGGATCAGCGAGATAGTCCAGAGGGTAGAGCACTTGCCTTGTATATCGCTGACCCACCTATCATCCCCCAAGCCCTGCCAGGAGTGATGCCTGAGTGCAGAGCCTGGACTAATCCCTGAACAATGCCAGGTGTGCCCCCTCCCCCCCCAAACCAAACCAAACCAAACCAAACCAACAAACAACAGAGTCTCTGGTAGGGCCCGAGAGATAACTCTGTAAGCTGAGCACCTGCAAAAAGCCTGGGTTTGCTCCCTGACATCTATGGTTTCCGGGCTCCCCTAGGAGCAAACCCTAAGCAGTGAGCCAGCAGCAGTCTCTGAACACTCTTGGACATGGCTTCCAAAACAAAAACAAGCAAACAGAATCTCAGGTGATAGAAGCATGACGCTTTCATTTCATTTGCTTTGTTTTGTTTGGGGCCTACATCCAGTGATACTCAGGGATTATTCCTGACTCTGTACCCAGGAATTGCTCAAGGGACTTCCTAAAGCCCGGACAACCCCTTTCCCACCTCCCACCCCCAACAACCCCATCAACTCACACACTCACACACTCACACACTACTTAACTGAATCCCAAATCTCTCTCCCAGGAGATGCTTGCCAAGTGGCTAAACTTGATGGAATCAACAGTCCCCACAGCTGAAAACTCAGGATCACGCAGTCGGGGGTCAGGTGGGCTGAAAACCTGCCCAAGTTTCAACAGCAGCACCCACATTCCACACTGCAGCCACGCCAAGAACTTCAAGAATATTCTCTGTAGAGATGCGAATCTAAGAATTATTTCAGGTACCTGGTGCCCAGGTTGAAAACGTTGGTGGTTTTTTTTTTCCCCCGCTGGAGTCAGGAAGGGCAGCCTTTCTCCAATCCCCATGTCCCCTTAAATTAACAACTGGATAATCTTGTGACAAAGAGTGCAGGAAAGAGATTGATAGAAAGCAGTAGCTTTATTTTTCTAGACTAGCCTCCTGTGGTCTTGATCTTCAATAAGCTTAGAACTTTTTAAATTTATTTTTTATTTTAATGTAAAAAACAACCATAACTGTTGAATAATTCTAGAATTAAAATTGATTAGATAAAAGCTGCAATCACTGTATCACTGTCATCCTGTTTTTCATTGATTTCCTTGAGCAGGCACCAGTAACGTCTCCATTCGTCCTAGCCGTGAGATTTTAGCAAGTGCCACATTGGAGGCTTTTTCAGAGTCTGGGGAATGAGACCCATCATTGTTACTGGGTTTTGGCATATTGAATACTACACGGGGAGCTTGCCAGACTCTGCCATGCGGGCAGGATACTCTCAGTAGCCTGCCGGGTTCTCCGAGAGCGAGAACTAGATAATAAGAGGACCCACGACTGTGAATGCGGCCACCAGATTCTGGGAGCTTGGTTTTATAGTCTGGATCTTGGCCATTGATGGGATTACATGGCACCAGGGGACAGTTGATGGGTGTAACTCTCTAGCTACTGGAAGATGGGGGATCTGGATGGAGGAGGCCCAGTCCTGATCCAAGCAGGCTTGGAGATCTCAGCCCCGGGTCCTGCACACCTGGGTTCCTCTGCCGGTTCCTTCATGGGTGAGACTCATAGAGCATGTGGAGAGTGGTCTTAAGCATGGCTGTGGCAGGGTTCTTGAGTTCTCATGCTGCTGAGGCTCTGCTCAGGGCAGGGAGGGAAACTCAACCCACACCCCCTCTAAGGGGCCCCGGTGAGGACAGCCAGGCACGGGGCAGAAGACTCAGCTGCAATACTAAAATATATATTTTTTATTTTTTATAATTTTATTTATTGAATACATGAGAACAAAAGCTTTCAGGTTTAAGTCTTGGTCATATAGTGAAACACCCATACCTTCACCAGTGCCCATTCTCCATAGCCAACAACCCCAGTATGCCCCCATCCCACACCCTCCGCCTACCTGTGGGGCAAATGATTTCCACATTACTCTCTCTATTCTGATTACATTCAATATTTTCACACCAGACCTACCATTATTATTTGAGATTTTACCCCAACACTCAGATCTGCTGAAAAGGCAACAGTAGACAATTTGTTTTCTATTGCTGGTTATGAATAACATATGAAGTTGCGTGGCTGCAGTAGTGGCCGCGTGATTTTAAAATTCCATAATTTTAACAATTAAATCTGGAGGTATTTCTGCCAAAACCTGCTGGGTTCCAAGATTTGTTCCTAAGTCTCTGGGATCATGGCCATTTAGCAACTTGATCAAGAGCCAGAGAGGCCATTCGGGGTGGTGACTTGGGGTCTTGTTGAACAGGGAGGAAAGGGCCAGCTCCACCCCCATCCCGTGAGGCCCCACTTGTCTCAACACTGAGGGCCCAAACCTGGCTGTCCAATGGCCTCTGGAGTATGGCAGCCACTGAGCCGCCAAGGGGGAGCAGGCAGAGGGACAGCACCCATTCCCTCCTGGGGTGGCCCGGCGACAGTAACCTAGCATAGGGTCCAGACACATTTCTGCCAAAAGCCGCTGGGTTTCAATATTTGTTTATGAGTCTCTGGGATCATGGCCATTAAATGGCTTGATCAGGAGCCAGAGAGGCCGTTTGTGAAAGGCAACTCGGGGTCTCGTTGGGATGGGGACAAAAGGGCCGGCTCCACCCCCAACCCATGAGGCCCCATGTGTCTCATCACTGCGAGTCCAAATCTGACTGTCCAGTGGCCTCTGGAGGATGGCAGCCACCAGGCCGCCAGTGGGGAGCAGGTGGAGGGACAGTACCCTTTTCCCCCTGGGGTGGCCCAGTGACAGTAACCTACTGCGGGGTCTGTACACATTTCTACCAAAAGCTGCTGGGTTTCGAGATTTTTTTCCTGAGTCTCTGGGATCATGGCCGTTAAGCAGCTTGATCAGGAGCCAGAGAGGCTGTTCGTGGGCACCGACTCAGGGTCTCGTTGGGAAGGGGAGGAAAGGGCCGGATTCACCCCTATCCCATGAGACCCCACGTGTCTCATCACTGTGGGCCCAAATCTGACTGTCCAGTGGTCTCTGGAGGATGGCAGCCACCGGGCCCCCGGGGGAACAATCCAAGTCACGAAACCTATTCCCACCTGGGGTGGCCTGGCACCAGTAACCTACTGCAGGGACTGGATGCAGTTTTGCCAAAAGCCGCTGGGTTTCGAGATTTGTTTCTGAGTCTCTCTGGGATCATGGCCGTTAAGCAATTCGATCAGGACCCAGAGAGGCCATGCCCTCAATTATATAACTGAGCCCAGAGGTATTTTGTGGGTGTGTCTCCCACATACCTAACTTTTGGCCATTGACTTTCTTGGTAAACTTTGCCCCAAGTGTTTGGGGTCTGGCCAAAGGCAGAGAAGCAATTTTGGGGTATCTGGAAGTCTGAAGGCGCCATCAGGCTGCTGATACACTCACCTCACAGGGACAGATTGATCTGCTGGCGCACCATACCCCCTCAAAATATATATTTTTATATATTTTAATAATTCCTCAATACTTCCAGAAGCCCTTGTAGCCATACCCACCCCCACAGCTACTGCCATGTTGACTGATTAGCCCAGACCATAGGTCTTAAAGTCTCTGGCTCCTAAGACTGCAAGTGCAGCTTGCCAACACCTCCTAAACTAAGAGTTCATCTGATCTCAGACAACCTATGATCAGATTAAGCCATTTTCCATAAATTTATTTTCTATACCTATATATTTTAATATTGCAGCTTTTATCTACTCAATTTTAATTCTAGAATAATTCAACGGTTGTGGCTGTTTCCTACATTAAAATAAATTTTAAAAGTTCTAAGTTTGGTGAAGACCAAGACTACAGGAGCCTAGTCTAGGAAAATAAAGAAAGCCACTGTTTTCTTTCTTTTTTTTTTTTTTAAAAAAAAACATGACCTTCAGCTTTTATATACTGCATGACATTTGAAAGAGTTGATACTTTTTGTACTGATAATTTAAAAAAAAACTACTTCCTCTTCGATCACCATATTCCTTCTGAAAAACTGTACTTTTAATACTTTTCTTTTTTTTGAGAATGTTTTATTTTTTCTTTTTCTTTTTTTCTTTTCCTTTTTCTTTTTCTTTTTGTTATATTTATTTATTGAATCACTGTGGGAAAAGTTACAAAGCTTTCACTTAAGTCTCGGTCACACAATGATCAAACACCCCTCCCCCACCAGTACTCATTTTTCACCGTCAAGAACCCCAATACACCCCCCTCCCACCCCTTCCAATGACTGTGAGGCAGATGATTTCTCCTTAACTCTCTCTCTACTTTGGTTACTTTCATTATTTCGACAAAAGATGCACCATTATTGTTTAGAGTTTCCACCCAACAATCAGAAATGCTGAAAAGTCATTATGAAATAATTTGTTTTCTATAGCTGGTTATGAGAACCATATGATGTTGCGTGGCTGCAATAGCAGCCGCGTGATTTTGGATTTCTGATATTTTACTAATTAAGTTTGGAGGGATTTCTACCAAGAGCCAGATAAATAAGAGATTTGTTTCTGTGCCTCTGGAGCCATGGCTGTGCTGGAGAGCCACTTGTGGGGGACAACTCGTGACCTTGGTAGGGCGAGAAGGACGATCTGGTACCGCCCTCCTCCCCACTTCCCCGCCACCCCCCCGATGAGGCTGCAGTTGCCCCGTCACCGCCAGCTCATACTTGGCAGAAAGCCACTGCTTTCTATCAATCTCTTTCCCGTACTCTCTGTCACAAGATTATCTAGTTGTTCATTTAAGGAGACATGGGGATTGCTTGGAAAAAGCATTTCACTTCCTGACTTTTGTGGGCTGAACTTTCCTTATCTTTGTTCATGGGACCAATTTTATTATTGGTTCTCTGGTAAATTTATTGACCTGCGAGAATAGAGAGGTGGACAGAGGGTGGAACAGGAACAGTGGGGTCTAGAATACCTAGAGAGCAGGGAGATAATTCAGCCAGAAAAAAATAACAAGGCCCCAAGTAAATGGTGCCTTTGAGAGTCCCCAGGAGAATGAGGCAAGAATGTATGTAGTTTTATCTGTGCTTATTGTGGGGACAGGTATTTTCCCCCTGATAACAAGTAGACTTTAATCTTAGGTAAGAGTCAAGTCACGTCAACAGGAGTGGCTACGAGGAAATTAAAAGCAGTTGCCTAAGATACAGCATCTTCCCACAACTGAATTCTCACACTACAGAACTACATTACTGTAGGAAATGACCACCATGATACAATGCATTATGTTATATAAAAGACTGATTCTTCCATGTCAATATCTTCCCGTGCTTCAGGAGCCAGTCAGCAACTGAGAGGTGTGACTCTGGGGCATGAGCACGCTTTGAGAGCACTCAGACCCTGCAGTGCCCGCTCCTTAGGGAGTGGGTGTCTCAGTCAAAGAGCACACCAAGTTGTCAGTCACTTGGCAACTCCAAGAATTTCCTGCAGTCAGTCACTAGCTTCGTGCAGGAAATCTTGAAGCTGATTATATAAAGCACATCAAGTCGCTGAGTAGGAAGAGAGGAGGAGAAGAATGTAGATAAAAGACTCCTGACTCACATCCTTTGGACCAAGGAGAAGGATGTGGTCAGAGATTGTGGCTATATGAGCCGCTTAACTTATTCCAGGATATTGTGAGTTTATGATGACACCTCCAAGGGAAGGAGCAGAATGTCTGTTCTCACAGGGAACGCTTCTGAAGGCTAGGAGAGGGACACTGCAGCCCCAGGAACAGCAGCTATGATATCTGCTATGAAGTCTGATAAGACATGGCTTCCACTGATGAGCCAATAACACTCACAGCTACAAGTTTCATGAGCTTCCTCCCACAAGCCCTCCAAGAGTGATATTGGTGTCAACTGGTTCCACTGCTCACCTATTGTCGTGGAATGCAGGTGTAGTAGTGAAGAAGGTGAGATTTCCTCCCAGCTCCACACAGACCCAGGAAGAGTGAGGGAGTCATATACTCCAGGATTAAATCCCAGCTAAATCAGTTCATAATTGGATGGATATGGATAAACAATTTCTTCACCTATAAATTAAGGATTAGATTATCCTCTTTAGAGAGGGAGAGAGGGAGAGACAGACAGAGAGAGAGGAGAGAGAGAAGAGAGAGAGAAGAAAAGTGCCTGCCATACATGCTATAGAGGCAGGTAGGAGGTAGGGGGGTTGATAGGAGAAAATATGGGGTCATTGATGCTAGGAAATATACACTGGTGGAGGGATAGATGTTGAAATACTATATGACTTAAACCCAATCATGAACAGCTTTGTAATGGTCTACCTCACAGTGAGTCAATTAAAAAGTTTTTAAAAAATGATTGTAGGGCATTTCTGTTGATTAAATTAAGGTATAGGAAGTACCAAATCTAAAGCCTTGAACAAGGAGAAGTTCCATGAAAAGAATTAACTTCTACCAATTTACCAATTTTGACAGGCAGCAGAAGACATAAGTATTTACACATCCTAATCCTTGGATTAGGAGGAACATATTATGTTGCATGTTTATTGTATAGAAGGAGGCATTAAGGTTACTCAACGGCAGATCTTAAAACAAGATTACCCTGGATGATTCAGATGAGCCTAGTGTCTTTTAAGAGTCATACTCATTTTGCATGTGTCACATGCTCATTTTGCATGTGGCCAACCTCAGCTCTATCCCCAGAACCACATGGTCCACCGAGCACTCTGGGTGTGGCCCTGGAGGCTTCCTTTAAATGTGAAAGAAAGGACCAGGAGTATTTCTGACTTCGAAGATGGAAGGAGGGGCCATGAGTCCAGGAGTGGAGGTTGTCTTCCCAAACTAAAGATGGGGAGGGAATGATACTCAAGAACTTCCAGAAGGAAAAGCAAAAGCTCTCTGACGCTTTGATTTTAGCTCACTGAGACCCATTTCAGATTTCCTTTCTGTTAGTTTGGGAGTGGGGGTGGGGAATGGCAGCCCCTCCAGCAATGCTAGGGGTTTCCAGGGCTACCCCTAGTGCTGTTAGGGCAGCCGTGCAGTGCTGGGGATTGAACCTGGGGCCCTGAGCATGCTCTCCAGTCCTCTGAGTGCCAGCTCCAGATTTCTGACCCCCAGGATTCCTAGTAATCATGTGGCATCTTTTTTTTTTAATTTTTAAATTCAATATGAGATAGACCCTTATAAAACTGTTCATGATAGGGTTTTAGTCATACAGTATTAACCCATCCCTCCACCAGTGTACATTTCCCAGCACCAGAGTCCCCAAGTTCCCTTCCATCACCCCCTACTCCCCATCCCCTGCCTGCAGGGGCAGGCACTTTTCTTCTCTCTCTCTCTCTCTCCTTCTCTCTCTCTATCTATCTATCTCTTTCTCTCTCTCTCCTCCCCCCTTTGGATATTGTGGTTTGAAATATTGATACTGAAAGGTTATCAAGAATATCCCTTTATCTTCTTTTAACCCTCAGTCCTTGTCCAGTGTGACCATTCCCAGCTATTATTGTCATACTGGTCTCTTCTCTATCTTACCTACCCTCAACCCCACATACACTTGTGGTTAGTTCCAACCATTCACCAGTCCTCCTAACCCCTTTTTTCCCTGGCCATGAATTTTAGTCTTCCACTACATATATTTTTTATATACCACAAATGAACGCATCTGTCCTTCTCCTTAGACTCATTTCACTCATCATGATACTCTCCATTTCCATTCATTTATAGGCAAATTTCATGATTTCATTTTTCCTAACAGCTAGATAGTATTCCATTGTGTAGAGTGCCACAGTTTCTTTATATATTCACCTGTTCTTGGGCACTCAAGTTGTTTCCATATTCTGGCTATGGTGAATAGTGCCGCAATGAACATAGGAGTGTAGATGGTGTTTCTGCTGTGTGTTTTTGGGCCTTCAGGATATTTTCCTAGGAGGGTATTGCTGGGTCAAATGGGAGCTCAACTTCTAGTATTTGGGGAAACATTCATATTGTTTTCCAAAAAGGCTGGGCCAGTCAGCATTTCTGCCAACAATGAAGGAGAGTCCTTTCTCCCCATATCCACATCATTTGGCATCTTTAAGTCACTAGGCTTGTTGTTATTTGGTTCGTTAGTCAAAGATTATGCAAACATGAACCCATTTCAGACCGCTTCCTATACTATTTTCTACTCGAGGCAGGAAACTCCAATACTCTCTTGCTCAGCAGTCCTAAGTGCTTCTTATCCTCTAGCAAAAAAAAAGGCCATGATGACCTAGGTATCGCTTTCATCAAAATATGGTGTTCTGGAAAGCCAGAGGAGCTTTGGACTCCCCAAAAAAGTGCTTTACCTCATACAAGCTCTCTGCCACAAAGGTTGATGGTAGTTTCTTTTCAGTGCCTACTGTGTTACACTCAGCTGAAATCACATCCAGTGTGGGCTGTACAACACTATCTTTAAGGTGACACGTATGCACCAGTCTGACTTCGCAATGTGTTTGCGTAGTGCTCAGTTGCTACCTCCAGATGTTTCCAGAATTAGTCATCCATCTACGTGGAACCGCCTTTCCCAACAATCATAAGGATCCTGCATCTGATAGAAGAATTTTCACCTCACCCCATTCCCAAGACGCTTAAAATGACCATAACTTCTTTCAGACAAAACAAAACTGTGCAAAGTAAACAAACAGCCTGGTCTGGAGAGACAGGGGTGAAGTGCTGATTTTGCATGTGGCCAATATCAGCTTTACCCCCAGAACCACATGGTATCCTGAGCACTGCTGGGTGTGGCCCTGGAGGCTCCCAAGCACTGCTTGGGTGACCCAGAGTCCCCAGCACAACCCCCTTGCAGGAAACCACTGGGATGGTTGACAGAGAATCCCAGGAGAGGCCTGACCTTCTGAGCATCACTTGGGAGTGTCTCCCTCTAAGGGCTCTCACCCTCTTTAAAAAAAATAAGAAAAACCCAGTCCGACCTTTTTACTGTAAACGCATTTTCACTTTCCAATCCCCCTGAGGAAATGAGCTCATGATTAGTACCCGGTCTTGTTTCCCATCAATGTAGCTTTATATCTAGATCAGTATTGCTTCTCCCCACTTTTCTAAATGTCCCTACCCCCACCCTCGCCACACACACATACACACACACACACACACACACACACCCATAAACCCATCAATAAAGTTAAGAATTTTGCCACATACTGCCTGACAATGAGACTTTCAGGAAGAAGTATCAGGTTTTCCAGAATGTTTTGCATCTCTCTGTCTATGTCTCTGTCTCTGTCTCTGTCTCTGCCTCTGTCTCTATCTATCTATCTATCTATCTACCTACCTCTATTTCCCAGGACCCCATCCTCACTCATGGGCCCTTCACAAGTGTCCTGCCTAACAACTGGGATGGAGAAGGGACCACTAAGTGAATGATGCTTGGAGGGCTCTCTTGGGATGGGAGATGCGTGCTGAAAGTAGACTATGGACCAAACATGATGGCCACTTACTACCTGTATTGCAAACCACAACACCCAAAAGGAGAGAGAGAGTAAAATGGAATATGTCTGCCACAGGGGCGGGGGAAGGGGAGGATGTTGTGGGGGTGGCGGGAGAGATACTGGGAACATTGGTGGTGGAGAATGGGCACTGGTGGAGGGATGGGTACTCAACCATTGTAGGATTGAAATGTAATCACGAAAGTTTATAAATTTGTAACTGTATCTCAAGGTGATTCATTAAAAAATATAGAAAGAAAGAAAGAAAGAGAAAGGGAGGGAAGGAAGGAAGGTAGGAAGGAAGGAAGGAAGGGAGAAAGAAAGAAAGAAAGAAAGAAAGAAAGAAAGAAAGAAAGAAAGAAAGAAAGAAAGAAGAGAGAGACAGAAAGAAAAGAAAGAAAGAAAGAAAGAAAGAAAGAAAGAAAGAAAGAGAAAGAAAGAAGGAAGGAAGGAAGGAAGGAAGGAAAGAAAGAAAGAAAGAAAGAAGAGAAAGAAAGAAGAGAAAGAAAGAAAGAGAAAGAAAGAAAAAGAAAGAAAGAAGAGAGAGACAGAAAGAAAGAAAGAGAGAAAGAAAGAAAGAGAAAGAAAGAGAGAGAAATAAAGAAGAGAGAGACAGAAAGAAAGAAAGTGAGAGAAAGAAAGAAAGAAAGAAGAGAGAGACAGAAAGAGAAAGAAAGAAAGAAAGAAAGAAAGAAAGAAAGAAAGAAAGAAAGAAAGAAAGAAAGAAAGAAAGAAAGAAAGAAAGAAAGAGAGAAAGAAAATGCCATACCAAGAAAAAAGTCTCCTGCCTAAGGCCGGTGGTTGCCACAGCTCCCAATCGCTCCCCCCAGAGTCGCATTCCAGTCCTGCTTCCGGCCTCAGCGTCTCAGAAACTGCACGTCCTTGGTTTATTACCCGCAGGTCCCCTTTGCTCCTTACTCATTAGCAGGCTGCAGATTGGGTGGGAAGTCCAGGATGCTTCGTGGGACATGAATCACAGTTCATGGGAGGTCGCTGACAGCTCAGCTATAAGGCAGGAAGTGGCATGGGATTCGAAGTATCGATAAGACACCCTGGGAGCTCAAACATGAGCACACCGGATCACTTTATTAAAAGAAATGAAGATAACTGAGTTTAATAAAACTCCATTAATAAATAATGGAGTTCATTCCGAATGTGTATTTTTGTCTCCCAAACAGAGCCGCTTGTATGATGACCACGACCGCTGTGTCCCACTGTCACGATCCACCTTCAGTCCAGGAGGTGGCACGGATGCTGAGCCAGGCCTTGCAAAGGAGGAGCGAGTTGGGGACGAGACCAAAGGGGGGCGGTGGCATTTCTGGCATTTCAGGTGAGCAGAGAGTTCAGAGGCGTGATAAGGCCGGGCGGAGCTGTGGGGAAGAATGAAGTTCAGCGTGAAGGGAGCAGAGCCCGGTCGGGGGAGAGGGGGAGAGCAGATGGGAAGTGTCCGCTGTGCCCTCGGCGTTCTGTCAGGCGAGCAAATGGGCTTGTGTTGATAGCAGTGGGGGTCTTGAAAGTTTGGTGGGCAAAGAGGAAAGTCATGTACTTTTTTTTTTTGGCTCTGGGGGAGATACCATATGGACCCTCCAAAGCATCTCACAATCCCCCAAAGTCAGATTCTTTTTATTTATTTTTAACTCTTTGTTTGGGAGCCACACTAGGCAGTGCTCAGGACTTACTCTATTATTATTATTATTATTATTATTATCATATTATTATTTTGACTTTCTGGCTACTGCATCCTCATGAGCACTCTCTTCTGATCCTCACAAGAACAGCCTCCACCTAGCACATGCCCTTCTGAGAGACATGGACCAGGGGCTTGTACCCCAGCCTTGGCTTTTTCTGCGTCTCCTACAGTCACAAGAGCAGGTCCCGATCCTAGTCACTTGGGGCTGACAACCCAGCTGTGGTCCCCCGGACCAGGTCGAGTGCCCTTCACATCAGTGAGCTCGGAGCTGTGTGCTGTCACCTGCAGTGTGGACAAGATGGGAGGAGGGCAAGAAGACGGCACAAGGTCAGGGGACAAAGGCCAAGTTCAATGTCATTCTGAAGTCAGGGCTTGCTCTTGATTCTGCATGCAGGGACCATTCCTGGCAGGGCTCAGGGGACCATACAGGATGCCAGGGCTTGAACCTAGATCAACCACATGCCCTACTGGCGGTACTATGTCTAGCCCCATTCCATCATTTTTTAATGAATAACCCATTTGTTAAATAAGTGACCAAGAAAGTTGGTGCTCAGGGTTTTTTGTTTGTTTATTTGTCTGTTTGTTCTTTACTATACTGTAGGACTTATCAAGCCTCTGGTCATTCTCCAAAACACTTTTTAGTTTGGGGGACATGCCCAGCAGTGCTCAGTGGCAACTCCCATCTTGGTGCTCAAGAGTCCAGCCCTGCATTTCTTGAGAACTCTGCATAAACTTTTCTTTAAGTCTTTTTGAAATGACTCTTCTGGCTGCATCTACTTTCAGAGCAGTAATGTACAGTTCCAAGTACATTATTATGCATAATACACATAGAATTCTAGCTTTGTAATACAAGCAACTCCAAAATTGTTTAAGTTACATAAATGCTTCCACTGAACTCTCCTCCCACTTCGATGCCAGAATCAAGGTCTGCTCATAATCCTGACCTGTTTAGAAAACCATGAGAAAGACCCAAATGAGAAAACTTAGACAACTTCTCTTGCCTGCAATCAAATGAACTCAGGCTGGGTGTAATTCAAGAATTTTAAAAGTCTTTTTTTTTTAAAAGCTCTCCCGACTTTTCTTTCTCTGCGGTGGATGTTTTTCCTGTGAAGATCAGGAGTTGTGCACACACTTAGCTTAAGTGCTCACACATTTTAATTGTGGAGATTGCTGGGGGGCTGTACATCCAACTGTAGCGCTCACATAACTCAGCCCCAGTGCTCACCAGCACTCTAGTTGAGTTGCTCACACACATTAGGGTTTTAGAGCTATAGATCGCCGCGGTGCTCACACAATGCTCACTAGGGGTGACATGCCCTGTCCCATGCGCCGGTATGTCCTTCAGTTATGGTGCTCAACAGGGGTTACACCCCTGTGTTGTGTTGCCAAGTGCCAGGGAGAGGAGGAAATGGTGGAGCAGCACCTTTCCCTTGACCATTTCCTCTCCCCGCTATTGCTCTCCTGGGCAAATGGCAGAAGTGGGGGGCAGGAACAGGAAATGCATCACAGACTGAGGAGGACTCTGCCATCCTCCCTGTCTTCTAATAATAGCACGTGCAGGTGGGTAATTGGCCCCTGAGCAGAGCCCCTGCTCTGCCTCTATCTGTGATGGGGAAATTATACCCCCCCGCCCAGCAGAATGTGCATGTCGGCATAAAGCAGTTCAGAAGCTGCTTTATTGGGAAGGAGGCGGTGGGGTGCACTGACAGGCAGCGGCAGAGCCTCCCAGGGGCTTCCCAAACCCATTTGGAGAAGAGAGGGAGACACTTTTGTACCTGCCCACAGACACATGATCAGCCTTTGGACACAAGGGAATATGAACTCCTAACCAAAGCAATGATGAGCCATCTGAGGAGCAAGAGCCTATGAAGAGGACCAAGCACAAAGCCAGCATCACAGGAAGCAGAATTAAAGGACCAGACCAGTAAGGAGCCAATGAAGCTTTACAGAGGATCTCGGGAACATGGTAGAGGAATGAAACATGTGATCAGATGAAACCTGAAGTTATAATGAAAGGAAATGCCATGCGTGCCTAAATGCAATAGTGACCCTTAAGAAAACCCCCAAAGGTATGTCCTTGATGATCTACAACTATGACAAAACAACAGTAACATGATGGGGAGAAGGCTGGGCCACAGAGAGGTGAAATTTTGGGAATGTTCTTGACTTATTTCAGAAGAGGGCATGGATAAGTTTTAAAGATAAGGCACGGGGGAAATCTCAGTGCCTGGTAAACAGAATTTGAATAAGAAGAGTCCAGAGAGACCAGGAAAGCTTTCTAACTTTAGGTAAAATACATATTGAACTTTTCACTACCACTGCCAAAAAAAAGGTGAAGGGGGGATTAATGATTTAATGTATCTTTAGGAGCTTAGATCTTAAAGATGATATAACTATGGGCATATGTGCACACTAAACTGTCTTAACATCTATAGACACAACTGATGGGACTCAGTTAAAAAAAAGAGAGAAAAAATATATTTAATTATATGTATATATACATACATACATATATATATATATTCAATTCTCAGGGTTTACACCTGGCTCTGTAATCAGGGATCACTCTTGGCAGGGCTCAGAGGACCGTACAGAGTGCTACAGATTGAACTAGGGTGGGACTTAAACAAAAGAACTATTTTCAGAAGTTTAACCACTTCCTTCTCAAGAATTATACATACTGTATCGATAGCTTAATAAACATAGTATTTTTTTTGTTTGGGGTCACACCCAGTATTGCTCAAGGTGTTTTCCTGGCTTTGCACTCAGACATCACTTCTGCAGGGCTCGGGGAACCATTTAGGGTACCTGGAATGAAACCCAGGTTATCTAAATGACAAGGCAAGCACCTGAATCTCTGTAGTCTCTGAATCTCTGAATCTCTGGCTGACATCAGCATTGGATATTAAAAAAAAACAGCACTTACAACATATGTGTTTCCAACTTATCTGAAGAAAATTCCTCATGATTAACAACTATCCCCCAAAGTCGGAAGCTTAACCAAGGGGTCAGAGAGATCGTACACAGGTAGGGCACTTGCCTGGCATGTGACCAACTCAGATTTGATCCTGAGCACTGCATACAGTCTCCTGAGCATTGCCAGAAGCGATCCCTGAGCACAGAGCCAGGAGTAAGCCCTGAGCAGAGCCGATGTGGCCTCAAAACCTGAGAATGCCCCCCCAAATAAATATGTATTTTGTTCATCTATCTATATATCCATATATCTACCTATACATATGTGCACATATGTATCTCTCCCTTCAGAGAGAGAGAGAGAGAGAGAGAGAGAGAGATTGACTACTTTGAGTTTGGAGGTATAAATAGATATACAGTGTGGCTAGAACTTTTGAACCACACTGCCTATGTAGGATTCTGCTACACTATTTACAAACTGAATAACCTTGGGTAAGATACTTTGTTTTCTTACCCTTGATTCTTTCTTTCAAGGCACTTAAATCAGGGTTATGAAAATGAAATGAATTGCTACACAAAAGAATACTTGGCGCAGGGAAGTGCTAACTAAATATTTGCTACCTTAATTACTAACAGTGATTATTTCTGGAGAATATTTCAGGACTGCTACTTTTGAAATTAGGGAAAACAGTTAACGATTTAGAATAGTTAATAACCCTAAGGTCAGTAAAACCATGAGCTACTGATGCAGAAATAGGAGAATGGCTGAAAGAAAAGAGACGGCAGCAAAATTTCAGTTATGTTGAAATATTAATAGCTAATAAGTAGGTGAAATCAGTGGGAAAGTTTGGGTTCATTCGTCCAGCCATTTAGGGAAAAACGTATGGCCGATATTTGGAGGACCAAGTCTGAAGTGATGAACTGTCTGAATATTTTTCTTTCTTCTTTTTTTTTTCTCTTTCTGTTTTTGAGCTACATCGTGCAGTTCTCAGGGCTGACGTCTTGCTCTGAGCTTAGCATCCACTCCTGGAGGTGCTCAGGTGAGCATGTAGGGTGCCCAGGCTTGAATCTGGATCAGCCACATGCAAGGCAAGTGTCCAAACCACTGTGCTATTGCTCCCGCCCCTCGTGTGTCTGCATTTCTCGTCTAGACATGCAGGGTGCAATCACTCTGCTTATCTGCAATGATCTGTGCTCTGCTATCCTTTAGTGCTATGAGTACTGTTTCCCTTCCTCTCTTTTCTGAGTTAGCTTCTCCCTCCCCAGAGTGGGAGTCAGGCAGCAAGCGTCCCCTTAGTACAGTGTTCTCAGCTCTAGCTGAATATTAGATTCATCTGGGGAGCTTTTCCAATCATTCTTACCGGGGATCACCCCTGACTGAGCATTTGTCATTGTCTCTGGAACGGGGCCCAGATGTCAGGATTTTTCAAAGTTCCCAGACAATTCTACTGTGGAGTTGGGATTAACTAGCACTGCTTCATGGCATATTATTTTCCCAGAGTGATATATTACATGTTTTTTTTTCTTAGAACAAAACTCTTCACACGAGTTGCGTATAGAGAGCATTAATATCCCAGCCTTTCTCCGCTGAAGAAACTGTCATTGGTATAATTCTGTATTTAAATTTCAGCATAGAATGTTAATTACTTGGCCTGTCATAAAAAAGAGAATTTTTTATGATGCCTTGATATTAAAAGAAGTTTCTGTAGTGTGGCTGAATTTTACCCTGTATGTTTGAAATATTTTGTGTACTTTCCTAAATTTTCCCTATTGGAGATCTGCGTTGGCAGAACTTTTGATTCAGATGGTGCTATCCCGGAGTCCTGTGCTTACACAGTGGCAGGCTGCAGATGGCCGAGAAGCTTCACTTCTCCAGATTGCATGGACTCGAGGCCCCATCCTGGGATTAACCCCAGGAGAAATTCCCCAACACCACCCATGCCCGTCTCAGCTTCTTGCTGCCATGTCAACAAATGTTTCTTTGGAAGCCTGCCAGATTATGCCAATTGTAACGCTGCAAACCCAGATCTTGGAGAGTTTGAGCATAACAATCACCAGTTCCAAAGGAACCTTTGGAGGGCCAGCACTTAGAGACAGGGGTTTGATGCTGTTGGCTTACAGAAGAATGATGATCTGGCGGAGCAAGAGAAATTAATCAAGAGAGCACAACCAGTGGGTGGTCACATGCCTTGATAGAGCTAGAGCTTTTCAGGAGGGGATTATATATTGTACAGAGCAAAGGCACAATGAAGAATAGCCCGGGCACAAAATTTAGAACAGGGTAAAGGAAGATGCTAAACTGAGCCCAGAAGACAGTGATAATGCTTCCGGGTTTGTTCCCATTCTCAATCAAGGGATTGTCTGGCCTGTCCAACTCCCAAGATCAACTCCAGTTTCCACTACCTACAAGCTATTGGGAGGGGCTTGGTGTCTTTCACTGCATTTCCCCTATTCAGCCAGATGCCTGTTCTTGGCTTCCTCTAAACAATTTGAGGAAGGAAAATGATCATTCGAGGGTCAGGAAAGTTTTGAGAAACTTGAAGTAGCGTTGCCTCTGGAACGTTACTGTATTGCTCTCTTAGCGGAAACAGTCATCTCCTTGGCGGAGAGGAAAGTCTTAACCTTACCACATCAGTGCCTTTTTCTAGCCTGGCATCTTGGGCTCATGCTGAAAGCCCCGTCAGACACATTTTTTTGGGAAGTAAGCTACTGAAGATCACACCACAGAAAATATGGGGTGAGGAGAGACAGTGGCTAAAGTCCCTCCTAGCAGATTCCTTGGTGTCTGTGGTGCAATGAGAAAGGAGATCTGTAATAAGCCCACAGAAACGTTATAGAGGTAGCACTGTAGCACTGTCCTCCTGTTGTTCATTGATTTGCTCGAGCGGACAACAGTAACGTCTCCATTGTGAGACTTCTTGTCACTGTTTTTGGCATTTTGAATTCGTCACGGGTAGCTTACCAGGCTCTGCTGAGCGGGTGGGATACTCTTGGTAGCTTGCGGGGCTCTCCAAGAGGGGTGGAGGAATCAAACCCGGGTCGGCTGCGTGCAAGGCAAAAGCCCTACCTGCTGTGCTATTGCTCCAGTCCAATTCAGCGAAAAGAACCCTGGACATGGAAGAAGAGATTGTAAATACATTTTTTTTTGCAATTTTACCAGTTTCTTTCCTGGAAAGTGATTTGTAACTCTTTTTAGACTTGAATGTTCTCATTTTAAAGTGAAAATATATGTCTTTCTGTGCAAATAGCAAATATATATATACATTATATATATATATATATATATATATTTAATTCAGAGTTACACAAATACGGATTTTGGTTTTTTGTTTGTTTTTTAATAGAAGCCATTCCCAGAAATGCAGGGAAGAAGCATGAGGCCTCTCTAAGTAGTGAGATCTGAACTATTCTGTACCTATTAAGCATTTTACAGGTTAAGAGCTGGCCTGGTAGCAGTTCCTGCGGGTCAACCAGGCTAACCCAGCCATTCTCTGGGGCCATATGGTACACAGGGGCCATGCAGGGAATCAGATTAGTATCCCTTGCCTGTGTGACTTCCACTATACCACCTGAGCTAATTTTTCAGCTCTGCAAACGCAGGTATTATTGAGCATCATGACTTTAAACCACCTTTTCTTTTGCTTTGCAAATTTTAAGACAATACAGATGGGTTGAGTGACAGTCAACTTCCTAGGATTCTTTGTTAATTTGTTGGGGGAAAAAAAGACCTAAAACCATTAACACAATTATCACTGCCCTCTGGGCGTTGAGCTGAGCATAGCAAAACTGCAAAATACAGGAATTTGATGATCTACCACACATCTGGAAATAATTGATAGGAGAAAAATATCTTGCCAAATATCTTGCACCTTTCTAGAAACCTGTGACAGCTACCTTTGGGAATGAGGGTGTGTTGCTCATGGTAGTAGTTTGAGGTATTGAAGGCATTCTCTGTTCGGTATGGATACATTCATTCCTAGCTTTCATGCCCATCCAAAGACTTCTGGTCTCCTTGTGGAATGAGAGCAACTGTCAGGAAACCAAATACTCTGCAGACTAAGCACTAGGCATGAAAGTCTAGCTGACATCAGGAAGCCTAAATAGAAAAAGGAAGAAGGTTCAAGGCAGGTCCCAGCCAGATCTAGGATATGCTCCAGCAAAGTGGCCACCCAGAGACAGAAGAAGGAGCCTGGGGCTGGTTCCTGCCAGAAAAGAAAGACACTGTTCTTGGCTTTCTTTCTTTCTTTTTTTTTCCTTTTTTTTTTAGGTCACACCCAGCAATGCACAGGGGTTACTCCTAGCTTTGCACTCAGGAATTATCCCTGGCGGTGCTCAGGGGACCATATGCGATGCTTGAATCAAATCTGGGTTGGCCGCGTACAAGGAAAACGTCTTACCCACTGTGCTATTGCTCCAGCCCCAGTGTTCTTGGCTTTCATTCTAGTTGTATGCACCCCGTCACATGGGGTGCCAGGGATTGAGCCTATATTGGCTGCATGCAAGGCAATAGCTTAACCTTTGTACTATCTCTCCAGTCTTGCAAGTATCTTTTCTGAATAGACTTTTGGGGGCCTTTGGGATGGATGTTAAGAAGTGGAATTGTTAGGTCATGTGGAAGCTCAATTCCAAGTTTTTTTGGAAGTGTCCATATTGTTTTCCAAAAAGGCACTAGACCACCCAACATTCCTACCAATAGTGAATGAGGGTCCCCTTTTGCCTACATCCATCCACTCTAACATTAGTGGTTTTGGTTCTTTGAGATGTGAGCCAGTACCCCTGGTTTGAGATGATATCTCATTGTTATTTTTATTTGCACTTCCGTAATGATAAATGATGCAGAGAAGTTTTTCATATGCCTTTTGGTCTTCTTTATGTCTTCTTGAAGAAGTTTCTGATGATCTCTTACCCTTATTTTCTGATGAGGTCGTTTGTTTTCTTGAGTTAAGTTCTACCAAGTGCTTTATATTCCTTGGATGTTAACCCTTATTAGATGAATGATAGGCAAATATTCTCTCCAAGCCTGTGGAGTATCTCTTTATTCAGATCATTGTTTCTTTTGCACTGCAGGAATTTCTTAGTCTTATGTAGTCTCATTTGTTTATCTTTGCTTGTGTTTGCTTGCCTAATGGCATTGAATCATTGAAGATTATTCTAGAATCAATATCATTCTACCTACATTTTCTTAAATATGATTTGTGAATTTAGGTCTAATATTAATGTTTTTAATCTATTTTTATTTGACTCATGCATAGTGTTAGAAAGGGGTCTGAGATTGTTTGTTTGTTTGTTTTTTGCATGCGATCTACAAGTACTTGAAAAGAATAGTAATCAGGCATAACATGAGGCCCTCATAGCCATGCCACTGGACTGTGCACCAGGCTGTTTCCTCAGGGTGCCCCAGAGGGGGATGGGTGAGAGCCCTCCCTGCCCCAAGGGACCCAGCCCCGGCAGCCGAAGACCTCCACAATCCAACCATCTCCACGCTCAAGGCTGCTCCTCACATGCTCGGGCCAAGCCTCATGCATGAGTGAAGACCCACGGAACCCAGGTAATGAGGAACTTTGTGACCTTTGACTCTGTGCTCAATGGGATCTGGGATCCCTGAGTGTAGGGCCAGGAGTAATTCCTGAGTATGGCCAGGTGTGCTACTCCCAATCTTCCCCTCACCCCAATTAAATAAAGTAAAATAAAAAAAAAACAGGACTCTCTAGACTGGCTTCCCTCCCTCTGTGAATCATTCAAGCTCCCCGTCCTCCTTGTTTATGGCAGGCATATTGAAATCTCTTCTTATAGCGTTTTGAGCAGATAGAGAACTGCAAATATAAGGAAGCATACTTATCTTATACAGTAACACACAGAGGTATTTAAGAATCCGCATATACTGTGAATGAGGGGGGGATGGAGGAAGAGAGTGAAGGAGGAAGTTCAAAGGGAAAGCACCTCAGCAGGTCTCTGGGGCCTCTTTGCTTCTAGAAGTTTAGCTGCTTCCCACTAATCCCTGTGAAGAGAAAATAAATGAGGCAAACAGTAAAAGACAAAAATGGTATGGCCTTGGTTGCCCTCAGAAGGCACCAGACTCAATAGCAAAGCCACCTGTTGGCTGTTACAATCTCTGAACACTCTAGCTGGACCTCCTGAGTGGTGGACACGACAAGAGGGTACGAGGGTATTTTCCCAGTGGTATCAAGGAGGCCTGGAGCCGACTTTGTTAGGGCTTTGTAGTTCACACACTATATACTTTGTTATGTTCTCAAAGTAGGTGACATGATTATTAGATTGGGTTCAGGAGAAAGTGGGTAGAGAGGACGCCATAACTTACAGTTTCAGAATATCGCCCATACCTGGGGTGATTTGGGGGGACATTCTGGTATGGTCTCTTATTACATGTGGCTCAGACCTAGAAATGACACTTGGACACTGGTGGAGGGTCTTCAGCACTTTATGGGGGGTAAAGGTGTAGACATCTTTGTAGAGCAAAACCATTAACATCAGCACTGTAGTAGCTATACTACCCCAACTCCAATAAAAAGCCAAAACCAAACCAAAAAAGTGGCATCAGTGGAGGTGCAAAAAATGTGGAAGCAGGTAAATTTGGAATCTCAGAGAGTCTGAGCTTAATCTGTCAAAAACCTTGGAGTGTAATCTGGGGCCTTAAATATTTTTGTTTGTTTGTTTTGCGGCAATTAAAACAAACCTAGAAAGTGGTGCTCGGGGGTTACTCCTGGTTCTGCACTCAGGGATCACTCCTGGCGGGCCTCAAGGGTGCGAGGGTTCTAATTTGGGCCAGCTGTGTGCAAAGCAAACATCCTGGCTGCTGTATCATTCCTCCAACTGGAGTTTTTGCTTTTATCTTGAAAGGAAAACTGAGACACTCATCGTTAGATTATTTTTGAGTCCATTTTGATCTATTCAAATTATGACGTCATTGAATCACAGCCTTGCTCACCAACTCATTGCAACATTTATGAAGTATTCCTATCAGTAGCATTGACAAAAATAGAGAATTTTTTAAATTCCCTTTTTTGTTATTCATGTGATAAGGAGGAGGTCGGTAAGTATCTCCCTGGTGCAAAGTTTAAAGAGTATCAAAACTTGAAGTGCTACAACTAATGATATGTAATGATATGACATGACAATACTATAAAAAAATCAAAAATTGATCCTCAAAAATGTCTCATGAACAAAATATCAAGTGTGTGTGTGTGTGTGTGTGTGTGTGTGTGTGTGTGTGTGCTATGGGAATTGAACCTAGGGTATTACACATGCAAATACTCTATTGCTGAGTCACATCCCTAACCCCCCAATTCAATTTAATTTAATTTGGAGGAAATTTAGGCCATACTTAGCAGTGCTCAGGGTCTCTATGCTCAGGGATCACCCCTGGTGGTGTTCAGGTGACCATGCAGTACCAGCGATTGAACCCAGGTCAGCTTTATGCAAGGCAAGGGCCTTAAGCCCTGTACTATTTCTTCAGTCCTTCAACATTTAAATGAAGACAGAATCTACTCCTGTACTTGCTCAGTGATCAATGTGAAGGCCTCATTCCCCACACTCTTCTACCCTTACGCTGACAAAACTTATTACCATAGAAATAGCTAGGTGCACACTGTTCTCTGTGTCTGGAATACTCCTACCCAGTCCTTGACTAGTGTACTCTCTCAACGTTAAGTTCTTGTTCTAATGCCATATTCTGAGAAAGGCTGTCCTTCTCTGTCTTCACTGTGGAATAGCTGCTTTACTTTTTTCCTGAGCCCTTGTTACTATAAAATTGTGTGTCCCTAAGTTTGCTAATAACTTTTTGGAGCCCAACACAGATAACATGTTCAAAAAAATTAAACTGAATGAAGGAAACAAACAAGCAGCTGTCTGTTGGACATCAGGCCAAGTACTTCCCATACATGAGCTCATTTGATCCTTTCAATGATCCTTTGAGGTTAATTTAAATACCACTTCTTTTTTACATGAGTAAACTGAGGCTGAGAGGGGTTAGGAGACGTTTTCAATTTCTATGAAATAATGTCACAGAACTAGTAAGTGAGGAAAGGTTAAAATTACTCAGCATCCTCTTTCTTTGCTTCACCTCACGTGGAATCTCTCTGGAACACTTCTTTGGGTGTTGTGTTTCTCTCTTTCAAGGATAGATTTAAGACTTTCATTCCACAAAGATTCCACTTCCCTCTACACTGACTCATAGTTGTGGAGCCACTAAAAGCTTGACTTTTTCATCTATAAAAACCCCCTCCTGCCACTAACAATGGAAGTACTAACCCCTCAGTCTCAGGTGGGGTCTGCTTTCTTCCTTCAGCCCTGCCTGAAATCACTTAGATAACATGTCCTCAAACACATGTTCTTTCCCACCAAAACCCACCAGTGTGACTTTAAAGTTTATGAACTGTTGTACTGGTTGGTGAGATTTGATGAGAAAGTAACAACTCTGGGGAACAGATCTTATCTAGGCTCAATAATAGATGATACAGATAGCATCCATGCGTCCTCTTTGGCCTCGGGTAAAATGGACTGTGCTACTGACCTTGTGTGCACATGTGCGTGTATATATGTATGTGCTTGAATAAATTTAAACATTTTTAAAACACCAATAATTTCACTGAGTTATATAGCCAACACGACTGCCTCTTTTTAAACATTTCTTTCACTTAAACATTTAAACACCTGTTCATAGCTGATCCCCATCAAGAAATGCCAGGCAGCTGAGGCCCACGGACTGGAAGGAGAGGAGGGAATATCACACAGTGTCTGTTGCATCCTGCTTTACTCATAGGTGTTTGACATACTTGCTTTGTGCTCAGCCTGTGCTTGAAAGACTGGGACAACAGAAAAGCAATAGAGAACCCAGTTTCCTACTCCAAGGAGGTTTCAAACTAATGAGGGAGACGAGAACCTCCAGGGGACATTGGGTTGGGACATATCTAAAGTAACTTGTTTCTAAGTACAAGAGGAGGGGACCCAGGTTTGTCTTTCCATGAGGACAAAACTGGAGGAAGTTGCTTCAGGACCTGCCAAAAACCCAGCAAACTGACCTCTGAAGAGGAAGACATTGACCAAAACTGCTCACCCAGTCCTATTCATACACAAGTATCTGGAATACTGTTCAGTAGTTAAAAGACACAAAACTTATACATGCTCCAATGGGGCAACACCTCAAATGCATTAGGCTAATTGAAAGAAGTCATACATCATTCTACGACTGAAACTCAATCCTGAAAGCTTTGTAACTGTATCTCACGGAGATTCAATTAAAAAATAAAAATTGACTAGGAGAAAAGGCAACTCAGATAGAGAAGGGAGCACCAAATAAAGGGTGTTGGGAGGACCCTCCCAGGTTGGGAAATGCATGCTGAAAGTAGACTATAGACTGAACATGATTGCCACTCAATGCCTCTTTTGCAAACCTCAACACCCAAAAGGAGAGAGAGAACAAAAGGGAGTGCCCTGCCACAGAGGTGGGGTGGGGTGGGGGGAATGGGGGGTTGGAGGGCTACTGGGATCATTGGTGGTGGAGAATGGGCACTGGTGGAGAGATGGGTACTCGATCATTGTATAACTTAAACCCAAGCACAAAAATTTGTAAGTCTACAACTGTACCTCATGGTGTTTCACTAATAAAATTTTTTTTAATTTATGAAAGAAAAAAAGAAGTCAGACATAGACAAGCACAGATGAGATGAATCCATTGAAGTAGATAGTCCAGGAAAAGCCAAACTTTCTACAGAGGTAGAAAGTAGATTAGGGTTACCAGAGTTTAGAGGATCTTCCAGGGAAGCCATAGTGGAAATCCCATTTATGGGATGAGAAAAGGAGGCCAACACGTAGGATGAGGGTTTGGGGGAAGGGAAAAGGTTCAAGGAAACCACCCTAGAAAACCAAGGTCAGAAGAGCCTACAGTCTAGGCCACTCTCTGGTACTACATAAATTCTCTGCGAATGGTTGAGCTGAGTGAACGAGATCAGGAGAGAGGCACAAACTGTCTGTGTTTATCTCTCTAGTTGATATGTTGGTTTTATGATATTATTATCCTTTCCCAAGTATTCACAGTCATTAAAGGGAAGAGGATCCATGAGCTGGCCTTCAGGGACAGAAAATGGGAGACTTCCCTCTAAGTCAGTCTCTGAGAATGATCCAGTGTGAGTGGGTCAACCTCATGGGGATCACCTGCAGCAAGGGAAGAATAGAAAATTTGGGGGAGCCAACTGAGCAGGAAAGAACCACTCAGGAGCCAACTATTGGGTGCCACTGGAGGAGGAAAGGCCTGCTCCACAGATCTGAGCCCTCACGTGGTACCCCAAGACAAGACCTGTGCCCATGGGGGCTGTCGGGCGATAGAGCCCGCTCTGAGGCTGTTAGGAGGTAGATGCTGCCTACATGCCGCAGGCAGTTAGCCTTGATCGCATGAGAACACCAGCTTTCCTGCTGTGCCTCTCTGGCTCCTCTTGCTGCCTTTTTTCTCTGCTTGGAGGGCACATACAAAGGCACATCTCCTCTACCTCCTCTACCAAGTAGCAGGTCCTCAAATTCACATCCATCTATCCCAGCATTGTGAGCCCAGATGGGCATCCTCCCCTTCTCTGCCCTCACCCTGCGCTCAGGGCATTTGTACAAGGCAGATGGGCCAGGAGCTCCCTCAGGACAGTGGAGGTCAAAAGCAAGAACCAGGCCCCAAGAACTGGACAGCCAATCACTGCCTGCCTTCCTCCCTCCCTTCCTTCCTCCCTTCCTTCCTTCCTTCCTTCCTTCCTTCCTTCCTTCCTTCCTTCTTTTTTCTTTTTTTCTTTCTTCTTTCTGTCTTTCTCTTTCTCTCTTTCCTTCTTCCTCTCTTTCTTTCTCTCCTTCTTTGTTAACATATTTTTTAACTAAGGCACTGTGACTTACAAAATTATTCATAACGGAGTTTCAATGTTCCAACACCAATCCCACCATCATTGTGAACTTCCCTTCACCAATGTCTCCAGGTTTTCTACCAACTGCCCTCCTTAGCAGCACATTTTTATCTGTTTATTTTTATAGTTTGGGTCTCCTGCTTGCAGTGTTGTTGGCCCGTGTTTTAATCCTACGCATGTACCTCTGTATTACAATGTGCAAGAAGGCCTGGGCCCCTGCCCCTAGAAGCTTCCCTTACCTTTTCTTAATTTCCCCCTCAATTTCTTTCCTTCCCTATCCTTATTTCTGTAATCTAGAGTTCAGGGTAATCTTGCTGTTTCTTTGTTTGAGCCATGTGCGAAGTTCCTTCATTTTTTAATAAAAACAAACAAATAAGCCTAGACAAATGACGTAATTTTCCTAAAATCCCCAGTAAGTGGCAGAGTTAGAAAACAACCAGGAAAGAAGATGTCAATGTCATATGTTCTTACACCATCTGCATTTCCTTACATGTAAAGTGAGAGGGTTGAGGAGGATGGGAGGATGTATACAAAGGTTACCTTTTTAAAATTTTAAATATTTTTTGAAGTAACATTGTTTATAGGACTAATGTGTTTCAGGGGCATGAGTTCATATATTTTTATTGTTTTTTTGGGTCACACTTGGCGATGCTCAAGGGTTAGTCCTACTCTTCACTCAGGAATCACTCCTTCGGTGCTTGGGAGACCATCTGGGATGCTGGGGATGAAATTCAGATCATCTACATGAAAGGCAAGAACCCTACTTGGTGTACTATAGCTTCAGCCCCAAGTTCATAGCTTTTCAAAATAGATGTTGCCTCAAAGACCCAGGTGCAAAGTGCTGATATTCTCTCCCACATTTTCCTGGGGCCCTTCACCCTTACACCCACTCCCCTCCCTGCTTTGCTAACTTCAGTTCTGTGATGGAATCTTCAGGATTGTTTTCATTTGACACTGCTCTTTGGGGTTTTTTTTTCCTTTAAGTACCACACGTACCTGGGACCAACTGTTCAGTGTTTCTCCTCATGACCTATTTTGCTTAACACAACTCCACCTATTTCATTTAATGTCGTGGCAAAAGGCACTATTTCATCTTATAGCTGAGTCATTTTCCATTCTATCTATATTCCACCATTTACTTATCTCCTTATCTTCCATTGGTCACTTGGGTTGTTTCTAGATCTTGGCTATTGTAATTAGCACTGTAATTAATGTTGGTGTGCATATTTATCTTTTTGAACTAACATTTTTGTATCCTTTGGAGAGATACCTAAGAGGATTGCTGAATCAATGGTAATTCTATGTTTAATTTTTGGAGAAACCTCCATCCTGTTTTCCACAGAGGCTGAATGCCTTTACATACCCACCACGAGGCAGTGAGGGTTCCCCTTTTCTCCACATCCGCTCCAGCACTTATTTCTGGCTTTTTTGACACACTTCACAGGTGTGAGGTGATGCAGGTGTTTCCTCTGGGGTCTAGCCATTAAGCCATCCTGTGAGAAAGAGGAAGCCATATTTGTGCGGACTGTGCTGTAGCTCACTGCTCTCCCAATTCCCGGCTGGGATATTGATTCATCTCAGCTAAAATCTAATTTAGTAACTGGCACTTACTAAACCAGAGCATTGCATGACTTCAGAATTCCCCCCACCCCCACCCCATCTTTTGGTTGGGAAAAAAATCCCTTCCCTGAATTTCCAGGAAGCTCACGGTCCTATGGAAAGAATGGACTCTTTCTCGACCCCTTGTCTTCCTCAGTCGACCCTTCTTCCTCTGGAAAGTTTCCTCTTCTGGGCTTTGACTGAAAGGGCCCCTGCTGTGCAGAGAGCAGCCTTTGAACCTCGGACTCACTGACAACCCCTCAGCATTCACTTGTTTACTGCCTCCTGAACAATCTCTGGTCAGTGCGACCTGAGGGCCCCTATCTCCAGAAGAACCAGCACATCTGAGAGAACTTTGCTCTCCTATATGAGGCCTGGAGGAAGTCTGATTTAACTGCCCCAGATATATTTTCTAATTGAAATTCTGTATCAGTATTATTAATAATGATTTATCATGTGCATAATTATAACGTCACACCTAACACCAGTGGGGAACTCCCTGTTGCAAATATTTTTATCTAAAATTATGAAGTGGGCACATTTATCATACATGCCAATTCTCAGAAGCTTTCTTCCGGAAGGAATGCTGCAGGAGTGGAAAATAGAGGGTAGTGAATGTTGCTCTCTCATCCTCATTTCAAACTTTGAGACTTAAACTCTTATTCCTACACCATCAAACCCTTCTCCTTCACTTCCTACATTCTCTTTGTCTTTTAAATAAACTGACAAGTTCCAACAACAAATGACCCCTATTGACCCATGAGGCACAAATATGTACAGGTTTGGGGTTCTTCGCCCCAGATACAAAAGTAAAACGTGCATGTTATGGTTTGAGATGCTTTATGAAAATTTGAAAGTTTGGGTATGAAATTTGAGGTGAGGGCATGAGGTTGGGATGTCGGGCCTGACCATGTGTGTAGAGAGAAACATGTCTATTTCTGGTAGACAACTCTCAATTTCGTTTCCTGAAGGTGGTTGTACTAGCTGGGAAAACGTGAAGAGGAACTTTTGTGGTGTGTCTCAGTATCTTAGAAGGTAAAGGCAGGATGGGTGGCAGGCACGCCTTGGGACTCACTGTCACCCGATGCTTTTATCATCACTGCTCGAGAGTGGTCTGAAGCAGCTGCTGGGAACAAGAAGACTTGCGGGCAGCAGGGAAGGCAAGAGCCCACGGGAGGGAAGAGGCTGCACCCTAGTGACATGGGCGGTGGTTGAGAAAACATTCAGGGACAGCTGGCCCCCTGTTGTCACTGAATCTAACCAAACACAGAGCCAAGTTCCATGGGGAGGGCTGTGCTCGACTCAGCTTTCTGCAGGCGGTTCTGCCAATCAAGTTTCTGGTGGAATAGTTTCTTTTCTTAAGGAACTACCTCAGATACAAGAAGGTTGAAAGCAGAAAACAGATATAGACAAGTTAGGGATGCTCTTCAGAGGCTCTTTAGTGGGAACTTCTAGTATGACCTACACATTCGACCACAGTGTCCCCCTCCCCAGGACAGGAAGATTTGGGAAACCATTGTAGCAAGGGTGAATGTCACTGCATGGCACTCAGATGCAAAAATGTCCCATGTCTTTCTCTAAATAAGACCCATTGGCTCAGTGGCTCACCAATGTGGAGAGTGAAATATTCCATCTCAGTTCTGATTCAGATGCTCTGATTTATCTCCACACCTCCCTACCACAAAATCACACATGCCAGATGAAGTTGCTGTAAAAATCCTGGGGTGGCAGGATGTGAGAAGGCCAGGAAAGGCAAGGAGGGGAGGAAGGGAGGTCCATCACTTCTTGAAGACAGATGCTCATGAAACCCTGCAATAGAGCTGCTGGTTGTGGGAACCACCAACCACTTCCAAGTTACCAGATGTGAAGCAGGTAGACTTTGGAATTGTGGGCAAATCCAGAGGTTAGAGGACAAGGAGTGATGTCTAGGCCTCTGCAGGGTGTGTGAGCAGTCGTTCCACACAGTCCCACCAAGGAGAGGCGGGTGAAAACGGAGAGGAAGGTCCCAATGGTTTGGTGGCCCTAGAGAGAGGTCCCTTGCTGGGGTTATAGCAGGAGTTGGGAGTGCAGGGTACTAAATGGGTCCCCTATAGTACTCCTCTTGCTTTGTTTTCCTCAGACACTTATCCTCAACCTTCTTGCTCTTGCCCTGCCTCTGATCTTACTTTCAGACCTTGACCTTCCAGCTCACTTCATTTCTTGATCTCACAGATTTGTTTACCTCCTCTTTCCTTGACTTCCCTAACTCCTGAGTCAGATGGGTTTCATGCTTCTCTTTCTCCTCACTATCAGGTCCTTTTGGTTGATTCTTTCTTCCTGCTAGTCCCTGGTTGCATAACCTAGAATCCATGCATATTCATGCCTCAAAATCTCAGGCTCTGTGATTTAAAAAAAAGAAGAAGGAAAAAAAGAAAAAGAAAAAAAAAAAGGTCGTCGTCATCATCATCATCATCATCATCGTCGTCGTCGTCGTCGTCATCATCATCATCATCATCATCCCAGGTTTACCTTTATCCTTGCCGGCCCTGAAGTCCCCGTTTATTCCAAACTTCACGTGACCACTTGAGTTGTTGGCTGAACTGACCTCACCCTGCCTTTCCTGGGAAGCGGTTGGCTGATTCTGAGACACCTACAGGACTCATACTCCAATGAAAAGGCTAGTTCATGGCCGGGCTCTAAAGTGCCCTCCAGTGGCAGTGATGTAACCACAGAAGAGACCTGTAGGTGATCGCAAACATTTGTGTGTACTTGTAAATAGGCAGGTTCTATGTCTTCTACATAATGTCTTAATTTAACATTCCCATCAGTCTCTTGAGTGATGCATATTATTAGCATTATTTTACAGACAAAGAGGCACAGAGAAACAAAAATAACTTGTCCAAAGTGACACAGCCAGTTAGGAACACAGTAGGACTTCATTCTAGTAGGTCTTGTTCCAAAGTTGGTGATTTATGGTTTCTACTACAGTCTCAAACAGAGACAGGACCCATTATCCACTAGAACTTCCTGCTATAATATCTCCACCCCACCACAGAAATTATTTTCTAGGCAGATTACCACATGCTTGCAGACAGGTGTGGGATTCCTTGCCTTGTTTCCCTCTCAGTGGTAAAGTGAGAGGAGGGACATTCTCTAAGCAGGTATACACTGCTCTAAGGTTTATTCCTTTGGTGCTGGAGCTAGAAGACCAACAGTATTAAGCGATCTTGTCTTGCAAAAGGCAGTTGCTTTTTCCAGCTATAAGACTCTGGTTGGCATCTTGCTTGCATCCTATAGGGTCCCCCAACCACCGCCAAGAGTAATTCCTGAACACAGAGTCAGGAGTAACCACTGACCATTGCTGAGTGTGACCTAAAAAAGTCCTGGTACCGCTGAGAATTACTGTGTATGACCCGAAGAGGTCTCCAAGTACTGTCAGGTGGTCCTGGTGGTCGCCAGCCTGCAGGCCCCTAGTATCAACACTTCCTTTGGTCATAGGAAGAGCATATCCCCAAAGAACATATCTGTTCTATTTTTCTGGGCCTCCCTCTAAAGAGAGAAACAAAGCTAACATCATAGAGCTCCTCTGAGCTATAATCTAGCATTCAAACATACCAAGTAATTATCACAATGATCAGGAGTCTAATCAGTAAGTCATAGGTCCCTGTCTTCGAAGCAGAGTAAAATTCAGGTTCAGAATGTTCCTGTACTAAGATCCCATTCTGAGCCTCTGTGGTGGAAGGATGTGGAGTTTCCCATTGACCCTCATGTGGAGAAGCATATGACCCCAGTGCTTGAGGATGGGACCACTACCATCTGCTTGCCATGGTTCTCATTCTTGGCTTTTACCTTGGTGTCTATGTTTGTGTCTGCATTATCAGGACCCCTGCAGAGTCACATTCTTCTGAATACCCACAAGGCTTGACTGGGAAAATGCAGCCAATATTTATAAATCCCACACCCAAGGAGGTATGGCATGTTCAAAGACATACCACTAACCCATTAAAAGAATGCCTGAAAGGAAGTTAATCTTTAATCTGCATTTCTATTGTGTTATAAGGAATTGATTTGTAATTCCCAACAACATTATGTGGGACAGAGTCCTTCAAAGTAAGACAGCCAAAAGAACTTGATGAACTTGATGAATAAACTCTTGTTGAGAATTTTCTCTCCCATTTTTTTAGTCTGCTGCACCATCTGTGAACTGTCTAATTTCCTCGTAACCGTTGATGGTAAACTGACTTTTGTGAGACAGTCTTGTTCCTTAGGAAACAAAAAGCATTCCCATCTTACAGAGAGAAAACAAAGCTGGGAACAAATTTAGAGTAAATGTTTATTCTTTTTTTTAAATTAATTAATTTATTTATTGAATCACTGTGGGAAAAGTTACAAAGCTTTCAGGTTTAAGTCTCAGTCATGCAATCATCAAACACATTTTCCTTCACCAGTACTTATTTTTCACCACAAAGAACCCCAATGTACGCCCCCTCCCAACCATCCCAGTGCCTGTGAGGCAGATGAATTCTAGTTAACACTCTATCTACTTTGATTAGATTCATTGTTTCGACAAAAGATGCACCATTATTATTTAGAGTTTACAGCCCAAAATCAGACCTGCTGAAAAGGCATTGTGAAATAATTTGTTTTCTACAGCTGGTCACAAGAACCAAATTATGTCACGCAGCTGCAATAGCAGCCACGCGATTTTGGATTTTTGATATTTTACTTATTAAGCCTGGAAGTATTTCTGCCGAGAGTCAGATAATTATAAGATTGGTTTCTGTGGCTCTGGAGCCATGGCCATGCCAGAGAGCCGCTCGTGGGGGGCAACTCCTGACTAAATGTTTATTCTTATGGAGATCTTAAAATAATTTTTTCAATCCCAAAATGAAACCTATGCGCTTCCCTAATTTAGTACTTACCAAATTGTAGATCACAAAAGTAGCACATTGAGTCTTGTGAACTGTTTCTAATATGGTACTTAATTGAATCTAAAGCAATGGGGGAAATACAGCTTTGTTTATGCACCATTGAGAAATAAAATAAAATTTTTTTGTCAATGAAAATCATGATAAATGTTTACTCTGAGCATTTGTTGTTGAATTATCTTGTTTTTCTTTTAAATTATGGATTTAATCTCCATAGAAATAAGAAACTGTATTCAGCAATAATCTACTCTTGTGGCAAAGCAGAAAAGTAGAGACTGAACTGGTGAGTTGGGTGGTTATTACAAGAGAAGAAGAGAGTAGGCCAAAAGTTGTATTCTGTGATACTGAGGTGCTCATACTCTGTCCAGGTCTGACAAAGGATCTCTAAGTCTGGCCACCATACAGAGTGAGACTAGAGAACAAAATCCCCTGCCCATGAGAAGCAAAGTCACAGATGGGATACTCGAGCAAGAAGGTTGAAAATGCTTATGTTATCATCTTTAAAATACATCCATGGGGGCTGGAGTTAGAGTTCTGTGTAGAGTGGTTACCTTGCACACAGCCAATTGGAGTTTAATTCCCGGCATCCCATAGGGTCCCCCAACCACCGTCAGGAGTAATTCCTGAACACGGAGTCAGGAGTAACTCCTGACCATTGATGAGTGTGATCTAAAAAGTCCTGGTACCACTGAGAATTACTGGGTATGATCCTAAGAGGCCACTAAGTACTGTCAGGTGGTCCTGGTGGTTGCGAGTCTACAGGGCCCTAGTATCACCACTTCCTTGGGTCATAGCACTAAATCATACAGTCCAGTTGACTGAAAATGATCACGAGTGTTTCCTGGATGCTGGGAGGACCAATTAAGAGGCCCCCTCCGAAATTTGACCATGAACTTGCAATGTGTCTCCCAGGACAGAGTCCCTCACCATCTGAGAGAGAATAATTATGATCTTGAGGCTGATGAGCATTGTGGAGTAATTGTTGGATATTTTACTCATATGTAGAATATGAATTACTAAAGAAAATTAATTGGCAGAAAGCAGTAAAACTAATCTCTCAATTCAGTGAAAACTATCATAGTTTCCAGAGAGAAGGGGGTTCAAGGAGGAATAAGCAGAGGGCTCTTTTTGGTGATGGAATGGCACTGGAAATTTAGTGGTGGAGGAATAAGAATTATGTATGTACAGGAATGTCAGACTAAAACACTAGGGCTCCATAGTACTGTAAACGAAGACTAAATGAACAAGAAAGGAAGAAAAACAGAAGGAAAAAATAAAAAAGAAAGAGGGAAAGAAATAATGAAATAAACAAAAGGGAAGGAAGGAAGGAGAAGGAAAGAAAGGGAAGGAAATAAAGAAAGAAAGAAAAAAGGAAGAAATAAAAGGAATGAAAGAAAAAGAAGGAAATAAAGATAAAGAGAAAAAGACAGAAAGAAAAAGTGAAGAAAGGATGGAAGAAAATTAAAATTATTGCCACCCTTCCCTTGGCAAACCTTACTGCTGAATTCCCACCTTCTGGAATTGTAGACCCAAAAATCCACAGAACATCCAGGCAATTCATATCCCCAAATTACTGGTGCCAATAAACTTTCAGAATACTTGAAGATGTCTCTTCTAATCAGGGTCTCAGGTCTCAGCCCCAGAGAGGCAAACTCTGGCCCCTCCATCATTCACTCCCCACTTTCTTTCTCCCATACCCTCTCCTATCCTGAGGTCCCTTGGCTCTGTCTCCTTTTCAGGGGACCTCAGTCTCCCCAAGGCTTCTTAGGGAGCCCTGAGGACCTCATGTTTGGTAAGCAGAGCGTCATCTCAGTATAAGATTAATGAGGTGCTCCAGTTACAGAGCTGAATGGAACTGGACCATAAAAGAGAGGCCTTTGGCACTGACCCACTTCCTCAGTGCCACCAACTGTCCCCACATTTGAAAATTGCCATTTGGTTGCTGTTAGAACCAAGTGACTATGAGGAAAAAGAAACTCCTATTCATACTAACACCACTGTTCCCCATTTTTGGTCACAGCTGAGTCCTGTAAACCCTTAGTGACAAAGCCCACTTATTTTCAGCTCTCATTTTTCACTGTTGTCAGACAATATGACTATACTTTTATTTTTTCTTGATGATTATTATCACTTTTATTTAGAGACAAATAACTGATGTTACTCACACTCTTTGAGCAAAGGGTTTCAGTGAAGGAAAGCAAATTGAACATGCATTGTTTTCTCATTACAAAGTGACTAAAATGACAGTGGAATGAAGTTTTCCAAAGGCATTGTATTTTCTGTTTGTTTGTTTTGGGCCCATACCTGGTAGTGCTTGGGGCTTACTCCTGGCTCTTAGTCAGGTACAATTCCTGGTGGGCTTGAAGAACTATATGGAGTGCTGAGGGTTAGAACCAGGTCAGCTACATTCATGGCAAGCGCCTTACCAGTTCTGCGATCTCCCACTCCCTCTAAAGTTTTTGTAAACCAACAAAGACAAAGAGAACTTAAGAATAAATAATTGTAAATTTAATTGGTGGTAATGATTTTTGTTTGTTTGTTTGTTTGGAGCCATACCTGGGCTGTGTTCAGTAGTTACTTCTGGCTCTGTGCTCAGGGATCGCTCCTGGTGGTGCTCAGGGGCCATATGTGATGTGTCTGGGATCAAACCTGAGCCAGCCACATGCAAAGCAAATACTTTACCTCTGTGTTATCTCCTGTACAAACCCATTTTGCAATTGAAAAATTTTTTTTTTTTTAATTTATTTATTTATTGAATCACTGTGGGAAAAGTTACAGAGCTTTCGGGTTTAGGTCTCAGTCATGTAGATACCGAACACATTTCCCTTTACCAATACTCATTTTTAACCCCGAACCCCAATAGACCCCCACCTCCCACCCCTCCCAATTCTTGTGAGGTAGATGAGTTCTAGTTAATACTCTATCTACTTTGACTAGATAGATTATTTCGATAGAAGATGCACAATTATTGTTAAGAGTTTACGACCCACCCCCCCCCCCAATCAGACATGCTGAAACAGCATTGTGAAATGATTTGCTTTCTACAACTTGGTTTAAGAATAAAATGATGTCGCGCGGCCGCTATCGCGGCCGCGCGGTTTTGAATTTCTGCTATTTTACTTATTGACCCTGGAAGAATTTCTATTAAAAGTTAGCTAGTTAAGAGATTGGTTTCTGTGTCCTGGAGTCGTGGCCGTGCCGGAGAGCCGCTCGTGGGGGGCAGCTGGCGACCCCGGTGGGGCGTGGGGGACGGCCCACAAAGCCCCCCTTCCCATGAGGTCCCCGCTGCTCCCCCCCCGAGCCCGGCTCAAACCCGCTTTCCACAAGGCTCCCGTGCGGCCGCCATCTTTCTTTCCAGAGAGGAGCGGGCGGGCTGGTCAACGCCCTTCCCCCTCCGGGCAGGCTTGGTGGCGCGGATCAACACTAGTCCATTTGCTTTTCTGCTCCAAGCGGCTGGTTCTCTGTGCTTAGTCCTTGTGCCTCCGGGGCCGTGGCCGTGCCGGAGAGCCGCTCGTGGGGGGCAGCTGGCGACCCCGGTGGGGCGTGGGGGACGGCCCACAAAGCCCCCCTTCCCATGAGGTCCCCGCTGCTCCCCCCCCGAGCCCGGCTCAAACCCGCTTTCCACAAGGCTCCCGTGCGGCCGCCATCTTTCTTTCCAGAGAGGAGCGGGCGGGCTGGTCAACGCCCTTCCCCCTCCGGGCAGGCTTGGTGGCGCGGATCAACACAAGTCCATTTGCTTTTCTGCTCCAAGCGGCTGGTTCTCTGTGCTTAGTCCTTGTGCCTCCGGGGCCGTGGCCGTGCCGGAGAGCCGCTCGTGGGGGGCAGCTGGCGACCCCGGTGGGGCGTGGGGGACGGCCCACAAAGCCCCCCTTCCCATGAGGTCCCCGCTGCTCCCCCCCCGAGCCCGGCTCAAACCCGCTTTCCACAAGGCTCCCGTGCGGCCGCCATCTTTCTTTCCAGAGAGGAGCGGGCGGGCTGGTCAACGCCCTTCCCCCTCCGGGCAGGCTTGGTGGCGCGGATCAACACTAGTCCATTTGCTTTTCTGCTCCAAGCGGCTGGTTCTCTGTGCTTAGTCCTTGTGCCTCCGGGGCCGTGGCCGTGCCGGAGAGCCGCTCGTGGGGGGCAGCTGGCGACCCCGGTGGGGCGTGGGGGACGGCCCACAAAGCCCCCCTTCCCATGAGGTCCCCGCTGCTCCCCCCCCGAGCCCGGCTCAAACCCGCTTTCCACAAGGCTCCCGTGCGGCCGCCATCTTTCTTTCCAGAGAGGAGCGGGCGGGCTGGTCAACGCCCTTCCCCCTCCGGGCAGGCTTGGTGGCGCGGATCAACACAAGTCCATTTGCTTTTCTGCTCCAAGCGGCTGGTTCTCTGTGCTTAGTCCTTGTGCCTCCGGGGCCGTGGCCGTGCCGGAGAGCCGCTCGTGGGGGGCAGCTGGCGACCCCGGTGGGGCGTGGGGGACGGCCCACAAAGCCCCCCTTCCCATGAGGTCCCCGCTGCTCCCCCCCCCCGAGCCCGGCTCAAACCCGCTTTCCACAAGGCTCCCGTGCAGCCGCCATCTTTCTTTCCAGAGAGGAGCGGGCGGGCTGGTCAACGCCCTTCCCCCTCCGGGCAGGCTTGGTGGCGCGGATCAACACTAGTCCATTTGCTTTTCTGCTCCAAGCGGCTGGTTCTCTGTGCTTAGTCCTTGTGCCTCCGGGGCCGTGGCCGTGCCGGAGAGCCGCTCGTGGGGGGCAGCTGGCGACCCCGGTGGGGCGTGGGGGACGGCCCACAAAGCCCCCCTTCCCATGAGGTCCCCGCTGCTCCCCCCCCGAGCCCGGCTCAAACCCGCTTTCCACAAGGCTCCCGTGCGGCCGCCATCTTTCTTTCCAGAGAGGAGCGGGCGGGCTGGTCAACGCCCTTCCCCCTCCGGGCAGGCTTGGTGGCGCGGATCAACACAAGTCCATTTGCTTTTCTGCTCCAAGCGGCTGGTTCTCTGTGCTTAGTCCTTGTGCCTCCGGGGCCGTGGCCGTGCCGGAGAGCCGCTCGTGGGGGGCAGCTGGCGACCCCGGTGGGGCGTGGGGGACGGCCCACAAAGCCCCCCTTCCCATGAGGTCCCCGCTGCTCCCCCCCCGAGCCCGGCTCAAACCCGCTTTCCACAATGCTCCCGTGCGGCCGCCATCTTTCTTTCCAGAGAGGAGCGGGCGGGCTGGTCAACGCCCTTCCCCCTCCGGGCAGGCTTGGTGGCGCGGATCAACACAAGTCCATTTGCTTTTCTGCTCCAAGCGGCTGGTTCTCTGTGCTAAGTCCTTGTGCCTCCGGGGCCGTGGCCGTGCCGGAGAGCCGCTCGTGGGGGGCAGCTGGCGACCCCGGTGGGGCGTGGGGGACGGCCCACAAAGCCCCCCTTCCCATGAGGTCCCCGCTGCTCCCCCCCCGAGCCCGGCTCAAACCCGCTTTCCACAAGGCTCCCGTGCGGCCGCCATCTTTCTTTCCAGAGAGGAGCGGGCGGGCTGGTCAACGCCCTTCCCCCTCCGGGCAGGCTTGGTGGCGCGGATCAACACAAGTCCATTTGCTTTTCTGCTCCAAGCGGCTGGTTCTCTGTGCTAAGTCCTTGTGCCTCCGGGGCCGTGGCCGTGCCGGAGAGCCGCTCGTGGGGGGCAGCTGGCGACCCCGGTGGGGCGTGGGGGACGGCCCACAAAGCCCCCCTTCCCATGAGGTCCCCGCTGCTCCCCCCCCGAGCCCGGCTCAAACCCGCTTTCCACAAGGCTCCCGTGCGGCCGCCATCTTTCTTTCCAGAGAGGTGCAATTGAAAAATTTTAACGATCTTGAACATCGAAAGTCTATGCAGCCACCAGGAAAAATGAATTCACTTATAAATAAATGGACATGGAGAACATCATGCTGAGTGAAATGAGAGAGAAGGAGAAGGACAGACATAGAATGATTGCACTCGTTTGTGGGATATAAATAAAACATAGTATGAGACTAATAACCAAGGAATAACCAAGGACAGTAGAAACAAGGGCCAGGAGGATTAGCACATGGTTGGAAGTCTGCCTCAAGTGCTGAGAAGGCAGTTGGGATATAGAAGGGACCACCATGACAAAGATAGTTGCGAATGATCTCTCTGGGTAAGAATTGTGTGCTGAAAACAGGCAAAGGAACAAGCATGATAACCTCTCAGTGTCTGTATTGCAAATCATAATGCCGAAAGAGAGAGAGAGAAAGAGAGAGAGAGAGAGAGAGAGAGAAAGGGAGAGAAAGGGAGAGAGAGAAGGAAGAAAGGAACAAAGTGGGGTCGAGGGGGTAGGAGGGAAACTGGAGACATTGGTGGTGAGAAACATATACTGGTGGAGGGATGAATGTTGGACATTGTATGACTGAAACCCAACCATGAAAAGCTTTGTAACTATGTATCTCAGAATGATTCAATAAAAATAAATAAATTTAAAATAAATAAATAAAAGTCAGTGCTGGGGTTGGAGAGATAGTATAGTGGTAAGATGCTTGCCTTGTGCAAAACTGGACGGCTACATGCAAAAAAGTGGGCTCAGATCTCTGCCTAATGCCATGCACAAAAGTAAGATCGAAATAGATTTATGACCTCAACATCATACCGGAATCCATAATGTTTATTGAAGACAAAGTTGGCAAAACTCTGCATGATATTGAAGTTAATGGTATCTTCAAAGATGTCACGCCACTGGCCGAGCAAGTGAAAACAGAGACAGACAAATGGGACTATCTTAAACTAAGAAGCTTCTGCACCTCAAAAGAAACAGTGTCCAAAATACAAAGACAACCTACAGAATGGGAAAGAATATTCACCGAATACACATCCGACAAGGGGTTGATATCAAGGATATACAAGATACTGGTTAAACTACACAAGAAGAAATCACCCAACCCCATCAAAAAATGGGGCGAGGAAATGAACAGAAACTTTCGCAAAGAAGAAATCCGAATGGCAAAAAGGCACATGAGAAAACGCTCTACATCACTAACCATCAGAGAGATGCAGATCAAAACAACAATGAGATATCATTTCACACCACAGAGACTGGCCCACATCCACAAGAACAAAAGCAACAGGTGCTGGCACGGATGTGGCGAGAAAGGGACCCTCCTTCACTGCTGGTGGGAATGCAGGCTGGTCCAACCCTTTTGGAAAACAGTATGGACGACTCTCAAAAAATTAGAATTTGATCTCCCATTTGACCCAGCAATACCACTCCTGGGAATATATCCCAGAGAGGCAAAAAGATACAGTCGAAGTGACATCTGCAATTGTTTGTTCATTGCAGCACTCTTTACAATAGGCAGAATCTGGAAAAAACCTGAGTGCCCGAGAACAGATGACTGGTACATTTACACAGTGGAGTACTATGTAGCTGTTAGAAAAGATGAAGTTATGAAATTTACATACAAGTGGTACTACATGGAAAGTATCATGCTAAGCGAAATGAGTCAGAAAGAGCGGGATAGACACAGAAAGATTGCATTCATCTGGGGAACATAAAGCAACAAATAGGGAGACTAGCACCCAGGAATGGCTGAGATTAGTACCAGGAATTTTGCTCCATGACTTGAAGGCCAGCCACATGTGCTAGGTGAAAAGGAAGCTCAGATAGAGAAGAGAGCACCAAATAAAGGGTGTTGTGAAGACCCTCCCAGGGTGGGAGAGACATGCTAAAAGTAGTCTATAGACCAAACATGATTGCCACTCAATGCCTCTTTTGCAAAACACAGTACCCAAAAGAAGAGAGAGAGAACAAGGGGGAATGCCCTGCCACAGTGGCAGGGTGGGATGGGGGGGATGGGGGGTGGGAGGGATGCTGGGACCCGTGGTGGGGGAGGATGGGCACTGGTGGAGGGATGGGTACTTGATCATTGTATAACTGAAACCCAAGCACAAAAATTTATAAGTCTATAACTGTACCTCATGGTGTTTCACTAATAAAAAAATGATTAAAAAAATGAAAGCTCGCATTTCAGTGGTGTGTGGGAATAAGAGAAAAGGTTATAAAAAAAAAAGTTGCTTGCCTTTCGTGTGACCAACCTAGATTTGATCCCCAGCACACCAAATGGCTCCCTGAGCTCCACAAGAAATGATCCTTGAGTATAGAGCCAGTAGTAAGCCCTGAGCACTGCCAGGTATGACTCAAAAACAAAACAAAACAAAATTACATTAAAGTCAATTGTTTACTGTTTTCATTTTTTGTGCTTAAAAGCAAAACGTGCAATGAAAAAATACTAGTGGTATTCTAATTTTCTAAATACAGTTTCAGCAATATCCTCAGAACTGTTCTAGTCATCTAGTAATCTAAAAGAACAAATAAGACTATAAATAATAAAATATGTACTTCGAATTAGTAGCTATGTTATGTATAAAAGAGTTTCTTTTTAAATGTCCAAAAACAACTGCATAGAGAAACAGACCATCAAGAAAACCTTGCTCCTGTTCAAAGTAGGTAAATGGACAACCTGACAATCTTTCAGCAAACCATAATGTCCAAGAGGAGAGAGAGAGAGAGAGAGAAAGAGAGAGAGAAAGCAAGAGAGAGAAGGAAAGTGCCATAGAGGTGGACTGAAGGGTGGGGGTGGAAAGAGGGAAATTGGGGACATTGGTGGTGGAAAATGTTACACTGGTGAAGGGCCAGGTGCTGGAACATTATATGACTGAAACCCAATCATGAACAACCTTGTAACTGTGTGTATCACTGTGATACAATTAAAAATAAATAAATTTAAACCATAATAAAAAGTTTTAACATAGAACTTTTTTAGACCATTTCCCCTGACAACAAAACAGGCACACATTAAAATTTACAGCATGAAGATAGAACTTCTGCTAAATAGGCAGGAACTTTCAGCAGTTTCTCCCCATGCCACATGCTTTTCTGCCCACTCTCTTCCTGCCTCACACGCTTTCACCAAGCCAGGTGGCTTTGCAGTTGCTCAGCTAACTTCCTATCCCTGATCCAGCTCAATTGCGGGGGCGGGGGGGGCAGGGAGGGGGGAGGGGCGATACCAGGACATGACAGGACACGAACATGAGGGCAGCTCCAAGACCCCAGCCTGCCCCGCAATGGGATGCCTGAAAATCGGGTCCCATAGTTTCACACAAAGTTTCTACTTACGCTTATGCTTGCCCTTGAACTCTCTGCACCATTCTAACCTCTAAGAGCTTCCTACTGAGCATTTATTACCATCTGGCTTAGTTGCTAATAAACTGGCTAAACTAGCATTTTTTAAAAAAAATTGTTATTAGCAAGACACCATGAGGTACAGTTGTAGACTTACAAATTTTTGTGCTTGGGTTGCAATTGTACAATGATCAAATACCCATCCCTCCACCAGCGCCCATTTCCCACCACCACGGATTCCAGTATCCCTCCCACCCCCCATCCCCCATCCCACCCTGCCTCTATGGCAGGGTATTCCCTTTTGTTCTCTCTCTCCTATTGGGTGTTGTGGTTTGCAAAAAAAAACATTGAGTGGCAATCATGTTTGGTCTATAGTCTACTTTCAGCTTGCTTCTCCCATCCTGGGAGGATCCTCCCAACACCTTTATTTGGCGCTCCTTTCTCTATCTGAGCTCCCTTTTCCCCTAGAATGTGTGGCTGGCCTCCAAGCCATGGAGTAAAATTCCTGGTACTAATCTCAGCCACTCTTGGGTGTTAGTTTCCTATTTTGTTACTTTATGTTCCCCAGATGAATGCAATCTTTCTATGTGTGTCCCTCTCTTTCCGAGTCATTTCGCTTAGCATGGTACTTAACATGTAGTACCACTTGTATGTAAATTTCAATGACTTGTCTTTTCTGACAGCTACGTAGTACTCCATTGTGTAAATGTACCAAAGTTTCTTTAACCAGTCATCTTAAACCAGCATTTTGAATTCCCATTTGCACAGTGTTTCTATAAAGTCTCACAGGAATCTGAGGAGGAGCATAACAGTGTGAGAGGTTGACTCATGCACCTCCACCGCCCCAATATAAATACTGCAGATGAGCATCTTCAAAATTCGACCTTGCTTTTTTATATGTTCCATTTGGAAGTGAGAAGAAGACTGCCTCCCTTCCCCAGCATTAATCTATTATTGTAGATGACCTAGGAAATTGAACCTCCAAAATGAATGGGTTGCTGCCATTTAAGAATGCTTTCTAGGGGCTGGAGCAATATACAGCAGGTAGGGTGGTTGCCTTGCAAGCGGCTGACCCAGGTTCGATCCCCAGCATCCCATATGGTCCCCCGAGCACTGCCAGGAGTAATTCCTGAGTGTATGAGCCAGGATTAACCCCTGTGCATGGCCGGGTGTGACCCAAAAAGAAAAAAAAAAGAATGTTTTCTATTCCTAAACAAAGACGAATGCATGAACCTTTAGTGATGAGAATTTAAATACAATCCACCCTAAAGAAGTTCAGATGGTCAAAATAATCATGACAAAAATAAAAACGAATTCATTAGGAAACAAAATTGGATTTTGAACTGATAAGTAAACCGAACAGCTGTTTCACTGGGTCAATGAAAAACGAAGACAAATTTCTGGCAAATGTAGTTATTTAAAAAAAAAATAAGGCAACACAAATAACTACTTTTATCCTGGCTTTAGAAAGGATTTAATTATTGACGGGAAGATTTAGAAATCATTAACAAATGCCACAAACTGTTGTGTGCTAATGAATAGGAAAATTTTAATGAAACATACAATTCCTGCCTCCCACCAACTTCAGCTGCCAAAAGCAGAAAATTTCTTTCAGAAGGAGACCCTTGACTGACATGTTGGGTCTGGAGGGACTGCTTGACCCTTTTTCTTTTTTAAAAAGGTGAAACGTTCAAGTTACACTGCAACTCTCAGGACGCAAAGCCTATTCCTTTCGAGCAGTATTGACTTGGTCTGTACTAAAGCTAAAAGTCCAGCACACTTTCAGTCACCTAAGAAAAGTACGCGTGGGAATGTGGGGACGAGAAGGCACAGAGCCCAGTGTGTGACCTGGAAAACACTGAGTCAAAGACCTTGTTATGAAAGAAAGCAATGCGGAGTGAGAGGGGAAAAATAGGAGGGGAGAGAATAATCAGTGTGCCGTGGGAAAAAAAGTTAAGACAACTTAAATTTCTGATCTAACCGTTTCTTTTCTAAGTTGAAGTTGTATCACATCGGATTTTATCTTTTCTGCAAATAGGAGCTAATTGCCACTTATCTCTAAATTGTTAGGAAGAAGTAACATGGTATCAGAGGAAGTTATTTGCAGAGAGAAAATCCTGCAAGAATGGTGAGAACCTGGGCCTCACCATAACAAAGACTCCAAGCTATCTTTGTTATGGTGAGGGACATAACCTAGAGGATCTGATTGGTGGTTTTAATGCTGGCTTACATGGGTTCTAAGCAATCAGAAACAGCTAAGGATGGGTGAAGGTAGAGTATTTAAACACAGGTCACTGCTTCAGGGTGGACCTTAGGCTTGGCAGATGGCGCAGAGTGAAGGACAAAGCACACTGACAGATACTGTGTAAAAAGAAAACTGTGCAGCTCGGGAGACCAAGAACATGGGCATCCAGATTGGAGCATAATAGAGTTCATGAGAGGAAGACATCCTTGCAGTCCTTCAGATCAATGGAAACTGGTAGGTAGCCTACGGGTGGGCCAGTGAGTAGTGAGAATGAGAGAGCCCTGAGCAACTGTAAGAGGCAAGTGGTACCACAGTGAGGGACTGAGCGATCACTGGGGTTGGAGTCCTAGATGCAGGTGCTCCTCTTTCAGGGGCTATTATAGCTTCCAGAGGTTAAAAGAGCTGTAACACAGAATACATGTGGGGGTTGGTGTGCTAATCTTTTCTTTTCTTCTTTCTCTCTCTCTCTCTCTTTCTTTCTTTCTTTCTTTCCTTCCTTCTTCCTTTCTTTCTCTTCTTCTTCTTCTTCTTCTTCCTCCTTCTTCTTCTTCTTCTTCTTCTTCTTCTTCTTCTTCTTCTTCTTCTTCTTCTTCTTCTTCTTCTTCTTCTTCTTCTTCTTCTTCTTCTTCTTCTTCTTGTGGGGGGAGTGGGAGATACCTGGCAATTCTCAGGGGTAACTTCTGACTCTGTGCTTAGGAATCACTTCTGGTGGTATTCGGGGGGCCATATGGGATGTAAGACAAATGCCCTACCCACTGTATCATCTTTCTAGCCCCTTATCTTTTCCTTTTAATTGAATCACTGTGAATGACAAAGTTTAAAAATTGGTTCATGACAATAACATTTTTTGATACTGAAAAAACCAAAACTATTCATGATTGAGTTTCAGGTATACAATGTTCCAACACCAGTCCCTTCACCAGTTCCTACTTCCATCCACCAATAGCCCCAGTTTCCTTTCCTCTCCCCAGCCTTCCTCTAAGGTAGACACTTTTTTTCTGTTTCTTTTTCCCTTCCCCTACCTTGTAGACACTGTGGTTTACAAGAATGTTACTGACAGGATATCATGCATATCACTTACTTCCTCTTAGCACACAGGCCTGGTGCAGAGGGACCACTTCCCTCTATCATTGTCATAGTGATCCCTTCCCTGACCTATACCCCCTCCACCACCCCAGTGGCAAGCTTCCTACTAAGGATCAGTTCTCCTGCTCTTAAATTCTATTGCCTTTTGGTATTAGTTATTTCCCTGCTATGTTTCTTTATATCCTTCATATGAATGATACAATTTTTTTAAATGTAGGAGTACTGCTCTTTATTCAGCCATTGACTAAGCTGATTGAATTGAGCATGAACTCCACATTAGTTTTTTTTTAATTTTTTAAAATTGGATATCTGTAAGATAGACCATTACAAAGCTGTTCATAATTGAGTTTCAGTCATATAATGATACAGCACCTATCTCTCCACCAGTGCACACTTCCCACCACCAGTATCCCCCCGTTTCCCTACCACCATCCCCCAACCCTCCAATCCCCACCCCCAGTCTCCTTCTATGGGAGGCACTTTTCTTCTTGCTCTCTCTTTCTCCTTTTCTTTTTTGTGAATAAGACCATTCTGTGACTGTCCCTCTCCCCCTGACTCATTTTATTGAGCATGATATCTTCAGATCCATCCATGCACCAGAAAATTGCATGATTTTATCTTCTTCTTACAATGAGTAATATTCCATTGTGTATATGTATTATAGCTTCTTTATTCAGTTATCAGTTCTCTAGCCCTTGGACTGTTTCCAGATTTTGCCTAGTGTGGTGTGTTATCTTACACTCTGCCTATAGGGACCCCAAAACTAGCTAGTTCCACTGTAACATACTGATCTTCAGCTTTTCAATGCAATGGTCCTCCCTCATCTGCCAAAGTCTTAGTCTGTCTCTTCAGATATTCCTGTAGCTCTTGGCTGGCTGATGGAAGGTTGAAGGCCTCTCAAAAGTTAGAAGGCCCAGGTGCCTGAGACAAGAAAGCACACTTCTGTACTCCACTAATCCTACAATGAAGTAAATAAGGGCAACATCATATGTCACCTCTCCTCTGGTACCCTAATTTCTTGGTCACCAAAGTCCTGTGTAAGAGGATCTGAAAAAGTTTTTGGGGCCATAGATGTGGTAAATTAGTATCTGTTGCTAGCTAGACTCTAATCTACTCTAACATTGAAACAATTAATCAAAACCCACCAGAACTCAGATCCATGATGGGAAGCGTAGAGCAAGTGAGGACACAGAAGGTGGCTTAGCTCAAGGGGACCTGGGAGGTTTAGTGATTGCTTGTGTCTTGGTATAACATGGAAAATATAAATTCTGAGCAAACCAGTTGTCCCACTTCTGGGTATTTGCCCAAAAGAAATTAATAGTACTAGTTTGAAGAAATATCTACATACCCCTATGTTCATTGCAGCCTTAGTTGCAATAGCCCAAGTGCCCATCAACAAAACTATTAAAGAAGATGTGATCTATATACATGGTGGAGTAACTTTTGGTTTCAAATTTTTTTTAATAAAATCCTTCCATCTGCAACATGGATATGTCTAGAGGGTGTTATGCTAAGTGAAATAAGCCAGAGAAAGACAAACAAATATGACTTCATTCATACTTGAAAGATAAAGAACCAAAGGTAATGAATAAACAAAGGGAATTGAAAAACAAGAAAAGAGAAAAAAAAAACACCTGCACAGCAGTAGGGCGTTTGCCTTGCACGCAGACAACATGGCTGACCCTGGTTCGATTCCTCTTCCCCTCTCAAAGAGCCCGGCAAGCTACCGAGAGTATCTCGCCCGCACGGCAGGGCCTGGCAAGCTCCCCGTGACGTATTCGATATGCCAGACACAGTAACAACAAAGTCTCCAATGGAGATGTTACTGGGCCCGCTCGAGCAAATCGATGAACAACGGGAGGATAGTGACAGTGACAGTGACAAGAGTTTTGGTGGATGCCAGAAGAGAAAGTGTGGAAGGAATATGGTAGGGTGGAAGTTAATTGCAGGGTAAAGGGTGAATGCTAGATGTTGGGTGGGGAATATAATGTAGTTTATACAGAGGCTGATTAATAGTAAAGCAGGCAAGCAGATAGGGTTGGGTGGGACTGGCACAGACTGGTCACTGCCTAGTGGAGATGGAGGGACACAAGCATCTACTCCAGTAGGTGATATGGTAGACTTTATTAGGCTGGGCCCTCTCAGGCACTACCCCAGTGACTGAGGTGAAAAAAAGAGGAAGGTAGAAAACTCCCCTCTCAAGGCTATTACGGCTCCTCTCCACTTCACGTAGATTACCTGCAACAGTAATGTAATACATCTAAAACCTACATACTGTATATACCAATAATTTTGGGGAAGGGATTGGACTTGACTGTTCTCAGGGTTTACTCTTACCTCAGCGCTCAGGGATTACTTCTGGTGGTGCTTGGATGACTGTATGTGATGCCAGGGACCAAACTGGAGTCAGCCATGTGCAAGCAAGCACCTAAACCTCTGTAATATGCAGTTGATCCAAAAATTAATTTTAAAGATATTTTATTTGCAAGTGACTGAAACAGTATAACCATGTCAGCAGAAATGGGAAACTACCAAAAGATGAACAAACTGAGTGAGAGCAGGGAGCAACTGCTAGAAATAGAATTTGGTCACTGTGACTGGACCATCTCTCATTTTTGTTTTTTGTTCTTTCCAGATCACCAATTTATTTTTCTGTGAATTTCTCTGCACTATAGGAAGTATAGCTGCAAGAGGCACTCCAATTTGGTATCTCCCTTTTTCTCTACCAGACAGAGGCTGCTTTTATTCAAACTTGTCCCAGATTTTATAGCACCAGAGGAGACGGGCTAAGCTTGACAGGAATCTTATTGGATTATTCGCTGTGGGGTCTTGTCCCTTGGCATGTGACAGAGGCTCAGCAAACTTGACATGGACAATATTGGTGAAGGATGCTCCAGCATTGAGTGTCCCGTTGGGAGGTGAAACCATGAACTCAACCAAGCTTCAGAAGAGTGATGTATGGAGGGCCCAGAGGCACTGCCAGGCCGTCAAGAATGAGAACATTATTGTTTGACTGTCTGAATTAGAATCCCAGCTCCACCACTGACCTTCCAGGAGACTGTGGGCAGTGATTTTTATCCTTTAAAGCCTCACTTGTTCCATCCACGAGAAACAGAACTAAGAGTAATGAACACCAGTTTATAGGACTCATGATGAACATGGGATTAAAAAAAAAGTACATAAAGAGCTCAATTATCATTGATGGACAGTAGACTATTCTCTCAAATAGATTTCTGCTCTCTCATGCTCAGAACTGAATTTCTTCTAATGAGACTATGAGTTTCATGTTTTAACACTCCTGCCAGTTAATCAGTTCATTTCTGCAGCCAAAAGGGCAAGGATGTGAAGACAATTGTACTTTTCTAACCAGGAAGAGATAATTCTGAAGTATGCACCATTGTTGGGGACTGGAGAGTGAGTACAGAGGTGAGGGTGCATGCTTTGCAAGTGACAGCTTGATTCAATACTAGCATCACGTGGTCCCCACAGCACTATCTGGTGAGATCCTGAAGATCACTGTTCACAGTCAGAATAATCTCCAGCAACACAGGACTGAGCAATAGCCTGGAGCTCTCGCCTTAAACCACCAGTTCAGTTGGTCAAGAATCCCCCAGCAAGACTGCAGGTCACCTGAGCACCATTTAGTGGTCCGGTCCTTCCCCTCAAAAAGGAAAAAGAAATCTGTAGTTCGCCCAGGACTGATACCAAGAATACTCTTGTCAGGCCTGTAGGCAGTTAGAGCCAGAGAATAGTGACAACCATGTTCAGGGAAGATGAGGCTCAGCCGAGTGGACTCCAGGGCAGTGTGGGGACAACAATCCAGTTGTACACTGTGTCCACCACTGCAGCCTCTCATCAATGCATGAGGAGTCACGAGAGGGCCTGACTTGTCATTCTAAATCTTAAGGTTGAAACTCATTTTCCCCTTCAGAGTTTCTAAGTATTGACTAAAGGATTCAATAATTTCTCTTACCCAGGCGAACACAGACACGCTTTACGTGACATGTTAAGTTTCTCTATGGGCACCTCCCAGCCATTGAGACAAGAACCACAGTGAAGCCGTACATAGAAACCCAGAAAAAGGATTGGGGAGAGGGAAGAAGAAGTTTGCTTCCTTTAATGAGTACAATAAGTTTAATATTATTTTTCTAGAAGCTACCAATTTTATACTTTCAAAGTATAAAGAGGCATTTTCCAAAGATGTCTGCACCAATGTCTAGCCCACGCTACCTGTTCTCTTTATGAAAATGTGCAGGTAATGTTTATGGTCTTGGTGGGTCCTGAACAACATCAGGTGTGGCCTTGACAGAAAATCAATAAAGAAATAGAGTCACTCATTGATTAAAATGGGGAACTGAAGTGTGGTGTGACAGCTAAGAAATTCAGATCTGCTTCCAAGGCACATGATCTTCTGAACGCTCCACACTGACTCCCACAATGAAGCCTCTCAGTGTGGGTCCCCACAGACCCGATCCCTCCCCTAACCAAAGTGAGAGTCACAATAACAGGATATGCTGTGGGCAGCAGAGCTTGCTGGCTATCACACTCTCAGTCACCTGCTCTCATCCTGACTGATTACAAGTCAGGAAATGGAAAGCTATGGCAGGGGGAAAATGACAAGCAAAAAAATTTAAAAAAAATAAAAAACAACTCAAAATTTCACTCAGCAACAGGATTCTCTTGTGTTTTCTTATCAACAGGATAGAGAAAATGTCAAGGTTTCAGCTGAGTGGGTAGCACCACCCAAGGTCATATCAGTCCTGAAGCACGAAGAGAAGCACATTCAGGATTTAGCAGCAATGGAAGCCCACCCTCCACCATCCCCAACCAATTGTCCCTTTGTGATTCAAGAGCTCTCGGCTACAGACTTGATAGCATTTCACAGACTTCAGAGCTAGCCAAACTCAATTCAAATCCTGTGTGGCACTGTATCCCCACCCCTAGGGTGCCATAAGAAATACAGTATCGGGGCTGGAGTGATAGCACAGTGGGTAGGGCGTTTGCCTTGTACGCGGCCATCCCAGGTTCGATTCCCAGCATCCTATATGGGCCCCCAAACACTGCCAGTAGTAATTCCTGAGTGCATGAGCCAGGAGTTATCCCTGTGCATTGCCGGGTGTGACCCAAAACGAAAAAAAAGAAAAAGAAAGAAAAAGAAAAGAAATACAATATGGAGGCATCTGTAAAGGCCTAGCATGGGACCTACAAGACCCACCCATATGTAAACAGTCATTCTACATTTCTCTAGCTGCTTCTAGGGTCCCAACAACTCCAGGCCTTAAATATTCCAGCCAGCTTCTTATCTCAGCCTCAATTCAGGCAACCAAAATATTCCACCAAAAACATCCCCTCTGTGCTCATCACCATCACAGAAATACAGAGTTCAGTTGGTTTTAAAAGGGTTTAAGTCAGGGTCAATGCTGCCTTCCATGGTCATAGCTCACACTCCAGGTGTGCGGTTCATTATTAGTTTCTAGTTTAGAAACTGCAGAACAGCACATGGCCAAACAGTCTGGATAAAAGATGGTGGTTTGATGGCCAGACGCATTTCCACTTTAAAGTTCCATATCTCCTCATCATGGCAGATTCTGAGTATAACCCTCATCGAGGTGACTTGGTTCTGAACCAGGTGTTCCTCTTCTGGGGTAAACCCAGATGTATTTCTATCTACCATGAGTGACATTTAATGCATTGGCAGTGTTGCGCAACCATGACCGCTGTCTAGCTACAAAACAGTTTTATCACCCCCAAAAGAAGCCTCAGATGCAGGAAGCAGTTATTTCCCATTCTTACCCTGGCAGCTATGTCCAGCCCTCCATCTCAGATACTTCAGAGAGAGGTTGCAGCTGAGGGAACCCAGGGAGTCACTCATCCATCTGACTGACGGTCCACCTGGGAGCCACAGGCCTGTCCAGTCCACCTTGATTGTCCCCAGCGAGTGACCTTCCCAGATAAGGAGGGCGGAGGTAGGGGGGCTTCTTTGGTGATTCTGGAAAATTGTAATTTCTTTGTCTTCTCCTGATCCCACATATCCTACACAGGTGCTTCTCAATAGTGGTGAATATTGGATATTAGAGGGGGAAAGAAAGGATATTCCATGGGAGGCACAGGTGAATTTTGTGTCAATGGGGCATTATGGCAGAACGGGAGGATCCCTGAGGATCAGGGGGCCAAGCAGTAGGACGGGAGTCCAGGAAAGAAAGAAGATGGAAAGGAGCCATGGTGTTAAGAAGGGATATTGTGGAAAGAAGCAAGTGCTTGAGGGTATTAAAACTGATACCATTCCTTGAGGAACGAGAATGGGAGAAGAGAATCCAGGACAGAGCTCTGAGGAGAGGAGAACCAACACCAGTGACTAGACGGGAGACATGAGTTGGTGAAAAGGAGAAGAGGGGCTGGAGGGATAGCACAGTGGGTAGGGTGTTTGCCTTGTACACGGCCAACCCGGGTTTGATCCCCAACATCCCATATGGTTCCCTGAGCACCATCAGGAGTAATTCCTGAGCACAGAGCCAGAAGTAACCCCTGAGCATCGCCAGGTGTGACTCAAAAAAAAGAAAGAAAGGAAGGAAGGAAGGAAGGAAGGAAGGAAGGAAGGAAGGAAGGAAGGAAAGAAGGAAGGAGGAAGGAAGGAAGAAAAGAAAGAAAGAAAGAAAGAAAGAAAGAAAGAAAGAAAGAAAGAAAGAAAGGGAGAAGAAAACCTATGCAAAGAAGGAACCGGAAATCCCGGAAAAGTGAAAGGTCGCAAAGATCAAAAGGCAAGCTTGTCTTAGGAAGCAGAGAGGTGTCAGGGGAACGGAGTAAGACTGCTTACTTTGAACACAGCCCTCACCTAGTGGGGCGGGGACAGAAGCTCTAGTGGGAAGTGGGTGAGGAGTGGAATGGGAGCAAGGACAGTCATTTGGGAGCTTCAGGAAGTTTGCCCACTAAAGGGGGGCCCGGGAAGAGTGTTTGGGGGTATTTAGGCTTGGGCTTGCAAAAAGCATGTTTGAATGTTGATGGAGAAATTTCCATCAAGGAGAAATTTGGGGGGCAGGAGAAAGACGAGCCTATGGTGAGGGGGTGGCAGATGAGGACAGAGAGATGGAGGCAGGACCAGATCCTCTAAGTGTGGATTGCCCAGCAAGAGAGCCTGGGAGGAGACCACCAGTCATTACATATACCTAACACATATAGAACAGGGGTGACCCTGAAAGTGCCAGCCTGGGAGGCTGCAGAAAAGGGTGTTAGGAAGGTCCCAGCCTTACTCAGAATGAGCACCCATAAATGCTCTTAGACAACAGTTCAAAATCCTGAATCCTGTCACCCCCACGTTCTTCAGGGTCTCCCTCATATTTTACTAAGGAAAATGAAGTCTCTGGGCAGGGAAGGGGGACATCCACCCCAGTGGAAAGGGACCGGGAATGAGCTGAGTGGGGTGGGGAGACAGATTCGAGTCAAAGCAGGAAAATAGGATTGCTTCTTCCCCTGGGGTCACCTGGAGAGAGAGACCCAGGCGTAGACAAAAGAAATGAGAAAGCACGTGCAGGGGGGTACACTGCAGAGGAAGAAGCACAAACGATACCACGGTTTTCTAAAATAAATAGACCTGGCAGGTCTTGAATCATAAATTTTCCTGTCTCTGCAGGATGTACATCCTGAGGTTTGTTTGGCCTCTCTGGAAGAACTGGCTCATTTCCACTGACAGTGCAAGAGAGTTAGGGCTAGGGGACCGAGTGATAGTACAGCCAGCAGGGTGCCTGCCTTGCATGCAGCTGACCCAGATTCATCGCCTGGCACTCCATATGGCCCTCCAGTCTGCCGGGAGTGATCCCTGAGTCAGAGCCAGAGCCAAGAGTAAGTCTTGAGCACTGCTTACTTTAATGTTGCTATGGCCCAACATTAAAAAAAAAAAGTCAGGGTTAGCAGGAGCTGAGCGGGTCTTGTCACAGGGTCCATGCACTCAGAAAGGGTTGTGGGGGCTGCCATGAAGGGCTGCGCCTCTGAACTGATCCAGCCCTCCACTGCCCTCTGGCATGGAGAGAGGGTCTTCTTGATCCAATTCAAACTGGGCTTCCCCTATGGGTGCTCCCATTCTCTCCCTAGCTGTGATGCTGCTAGCATTGAGAGAACTGAGGCAGAAGCTTCTGGGTCGCAGGATCCTTCCCAGCTTCTCAGAAGGAAGAGGAAAGGTGAAGTTGCATGCTCGCTCCCTAAGCTGGGGCCTTGTACTCCCAAAGGAAAATTGCTGCAGGTTGAAGAGCCGCGGGTACACATACATTCCTGGCCCCAGAGTCAGAGGATGGTCACCAGGACAGTGGGACCAACTCCTGCAAACACCTTCCAGAACCAGAGAGAGTGTGGGGTAAAGGTGTTTTCCTTGCATGCTGCTGACCTGGATTTGACCCCCAGCACTGTATGTGGTTCCCTGAGCTCCACCAGAAATAATCCTTGAGCACAGGGTGAGGAGTAAGCCCTGAACACTACCAAATGTTGTGGCCCCTAAATCAGAACACACAACCCAAAAAGCACCTTGAGGATGTGAGCTTGTTTAACCTCACCCTATGGGAGGCATAGAATATGACTAGAACTTTCAGATGACACAGAGACCCACTTCTGTTAATAGCATGTCACTGTCATCCAGATGTGGAGGAGTTCCCTTCAGAACCCACGGGTCTCATTCTTGTCCAGGATGGCTCAGCCACCAAGTCCTTGCATTCCGGAAACTTCTGAGAGGGGATCTGATAGACCATATGGTGACTGGAGGTGATAATATCAATTAATTCAGTACAGTTTCTTAGATTGATCATTGGTGTTGGTTTAGAGAGGAACTCCCAAGTGTTATCACCAAAATAAATAATTAACTCTGTAAGGTTCTGGATGTGTTCATTCAATCCATCAATTAGATTGGCGGTAAGAATCCTTTTGCAATATACATGAATATTAATCATCACATTGCACAATTTAAAATTTTACAGTTTTAGGGGCTGTAGCGATAGCACAGTGGGTAGGGCGTTTGCCTTGCATGTGACCAACCAGGTTCAATTCCCAGCATCCTATATGGTCCCCAGGAGTGATTCCTGAGTTCAGAGCCAGGAGTCAGCCCTGAGCATCGCTGGGTGTGACCCAAAAAGAAAACAAAATTATGGTTTTACTTGTTTTTTATTATATCTCAATCAAGTTGGGGATGAAGGGGAAGAACACAAGAAAGGAACACAAATTGCCATGAATGTGAGCACGTACCTGAGATTCCACTTGGATTTGGATGATGGAGAAACCATATCAGAACTTCTTTGGTTTGGTGCCAGGGATTGAGCTCCAAGACTTAGACATGCAAAATGCATTCTCGACCACTAAGTTCCTTCAAACATTTGAATAGGGGGAAAATCAATCAACTGTCCAAGAAAAAAAAAAAACTGTCAGGATACTTGAAAGCAAGTTTGTTCTAAAAATATCTTGTTAGGTGGACCTTATTTTACTGAAAATACTAAGTTTTCTGGGAGGACAGAAAAGGCTGGAACTAGAAGAGAGGATTTGTGTTGATGGAGGAAACTCAGAGATGTTCCTTCCAGGAAAGCATAGCAGGTAAAGCACCAGGGAAATGAACTTGCATCAAATTCAAACAGTGTGTAAAAGAATGCACTGCTGCGTTTCCTTTACATAAAAGAAGAGTGGGGACTGAGGATGCAGCTAAAGGGGTCAAGCACATGTCCTGCATGTTCAAGGCCCAGAGTTGGCCCTCAGCACCACCAGGCGCAACTCAGGGATGCCTCTCCAATCCACAGAGCATAGCTGGTGGGGGGAGCGAGATGCCCACATTTGTTTTACTTAGAGTAGAGATGACACTGAGTCAGCTCGTGGGAAACTGAATCTCAGAGATTGCAAGGATCCTCTCTCCCCACCTCCCAGTCCCCTCCCACTCTCAGAGCTAAGGACCAGTGTCCCTGGCAAGAAGCAGAACATTCTGGAGGTGCCCCTAAGGCATTGCTGTGTGTCAGGGCCCAGCCACCGTTTTCTGTATTAGACAAGACAGCACATATTTTAGGCTCGACGAGGCAGAGGTGTCTCTGTCACCATTTCTTTATCACTAGGGCTGGAGCGATAGCACAGCGGTAGGGCGTTCGCCTTGCACGCAGCCAACATGGCCGACCTGAGTTCGATTCCTCCGCCCCTCTCGGAGAGCCCGGCAAGCTACCGAGAGGATCTCGCCGGCACGGCAGAGTCTGGCAAGCTCCCCGTGACGTATTCGATATGCCAGACACAGTAACAACAAAGTCTCCAATGGAGACGTTACTGGGCCCGCTCGAGCAAATCGACGATCAACGGGAGGGCCTTTCCTTTTACCTTTATTGCTTGCAGCAGCCACAGAGAGCGCGTAAATCCAGCAAGACTTCAGGGCCATGGAAATTTGAATTTCCTATCATTTTCACATAGCATAAAATATTATTCTCCTTCTGATTTTTTTCAAACACTTAAAAAAAAAAAGAAAGCTATTCTTGACTCACAGGTGGCATCCTAACACATATGGATCAGATTCGACCGCGGATGTTTTTCTTTATGGTTCCCACCAAGCAGCCTTAACTTGAGCCTTGAAATTCCATTGCCCTATTGCCCAATAAAACATTTTTCCAAAGCTGAAAGTCCTAGGAATTCCACCCGAAACATGAAATGTTTCACCTTCCTGCGGTTCCATGAAGGATGGACCACAGCATCCCGTTGTCTAGGAAAGCTGTAGATATCCAATCCTTGCCACAGGGCAGATGCTCTTCTTCTTCCCTACTAAGGACCATCCCCTCAAGGCCATTCCACAGTAGAGTAGGCCCAAATCCCACCTAGAGAGGGGAAGAGGTGGGAATCAGCACGGGAGGTGGCTGGAGGCTTTTTTATTGTAGGGAGGGGGAGTCATCCTTGGTAGTGCATTGTCAGGAGTTGAACCCAGGTCTCCCTCATAAAAAGCATGTGTTCAGGGCCAGAGTGATAGCACAGAGAGGAGGGGGTGTTTGCCTTGCATGTGGCTGACCTGGATTTGATCCCCAGCATCCCATATGGTCCCTCCATGCACAGCCAGGAGTAATTCCTGAGTGCAGAGCCAGGAGGAACCCCTGAACATTACCAGGTAGCACCGTAGCACTGTCATTCCATTGTTCATCGATTTGATTAAGTGGACACCGGTAACGTCTCCATTCGTCCCTGTCATGTGCTAGTGTAGCCCAATGGCATCTGCTTGCTCCAGGAACATAAAGTGATACTTGTTGCTACTGTTTTTGGCATATCAAATACTACACAGGTATCTTGCCAGGCTCTGCCGAGCGGGCGGGATACTCTCGGTAGCTTGCCAGGTTCTCCAAGAGGGACAGAAGAATCAAACCAGGGTTCAAACACACTATCCGCTGTGCTATCGCTCCAGTCCAAACATTGACAGGTATGGCCCAAAAATACCAAAATAAATAAATAAATCGATTTTTTTAAAAAGGCACGTGTTCCGCCCTTTGAACATTCAATCTATTTCTTCTATAAGTTCTGCAGGTTCTGTAGCAAGGAGCACAGATTTAGCATCATCTATAAGGCTGAGCACAATGAAAAACACAACTAAATTCTCCAAAAATGAGTTCACAGCCAGAGACTTCTAGCTCCACCGCAAGTCCTATCTAAGTGTTAGCAGAGGTCAAGCTGCACCTCCACACTCAACTGGTTCTGCTCTTTAGTGTCCTCAGTAAACCTTCGAAGGGACATTAGGGTTCTGGCAGCAAAGAGAGGAAATACGTGATTTGGCCTTTCCCAGGAACACCACGCTCCACCGACAGTGACTCACAGGCTTGGCTTGTAAGCGTCTTCGCTAATCATTTTGACCAACTGCTGGTCCCAACTTACTGCCCACTCCAGAAGAACTCCTAGCATATTTGTGGTACAAACAACACCTACCAGCCAATTTCCACTTCCCCACAAAAGCCTCTTTTGCTTTGGCTTTGAGTGAATTGCTTTAGCACTGTGGAATTTTAGCCATAATTCCAAGGAGAGGAAGCCTAATGCCAGTTCAAGCATAAAATCATCTATCCCCCAGTTTAAAGAGCCTCACGGCCCTGATCTCCAAGCACCCTTCCAGAACACCTGCTATTTATGTCATCATTGTGCCCTTGGCCTATCTCAGGCCCCTGCGGTAACTGCACTGGCTTCAAGCTTGGCTCTTGCAACCACCTGCTCCCCAGAAGGATGACCAGACTTACTGGAAGAGAATGTTCCTTACGCAAGGCAATTTGAGATAGAAAATGTCATCCTGGAAGGTTAGGAATTGGGTAGACACGAGAGCCTGAGAAATGCAGATTGTTTGTGATAGGAAATTGCTCTTGTAATCCACAGGATGCAGCCTTGACCATTATTTTCTCAGGTGGAAACAGAATCGCCCAGATTGATTTATCACTCTTTATCTCTGCATTCTTCAACTTTTAGTGCTGAGAAAATTTTGTTTTTAACTTTTTTAAATTTTGAGCACTGTGATTTAGAAACTGTTATTAGTAGGAATTCATCCATGAAATATCCCAGAACCACATTTATGTGGCCACTTCCCTCCATCATGGTTCTAGGATCTCTCAGTCACCTTCTCTATCTCCCATGCTTAGCTTCCTACTAAAGACAAGTTCTCAATTTCTGTTGTCCTGGGCCTTTGTTATCCCCCTATCCTGTTTCTTCATAACCACATGTAAGAAAGCTCATTCTGTGTCTGTCCCTTTCCATTATTTAAAGTGCAGTCTGATGCTTTTTATTTCCCTTTCCTTCCCCTTTGTTGCTGTTATTCTGGGGACCAAAGGTTTCACACGTTAAATTGTGCTGCTTCCCACTGATTAGGATGCCTGCTGGAGACCGGATAATCTGTCACAGTCACTGGAATATTGTTCCATATACATGGGTGGCAGCAGGGATCAAACTCACAGCCTCCCATGTGCGAGGCGGGAGCTTTGAGACACAGTCACCCACGGGTCATTTTTGTATGCCCAGACATTACACAGGAAAGCCTGAACCAAGTTTTGTGACACAGATGAATGAGTGAGGCTCAGTTTTGGGAGTTAGATCAGAATTGACCAGGTTTTTCCAACAACTCTAGAAAAAAAGCTCATTTTAGAAATTAATCCCATCACTGCACTGAACCTAATGAGCTTCATATTTTAAAGTTTTACAGACTTTGATTCATAAATTCAAGATGACTGCCCATATATCTACTCTGAAGACAAGGAGAATGAAAGAGGAGTGTTAGGCCCCAACTGTACCCTTTGTCAGCAAGGTGAAAGCTCTCCTAGGACCACCCAATCCCGTAGACCTCATCAGCCCAATGAACAAGACTGTCACCTCTGTCCTCACAGGAACATGAAGAAGGCTAAGAGCCTAAATGCTCCATTTACCCAGACTCTAATGCAGAAAAGGAGCCCTTGGTGGCTACTAGGAAGGTCAAACTACTGTTTGGCACAAATGACTAAGCCATTTTAAAGAATGAAAGCCCTAAAAAGAAAACTGGCTATGTTCTCTACTAGTTACATTATACTAGAATACATTATAAAACTTCAGGAATAAAATCAGGGTGGTACAGAGTGATAGAAATTGGCCCAGAAACAGATCCCAGTATCTATAACAATTTAATATATTATTTTTAATTAAAATAAATTTGATGATATCTGTGTATAGTCTTATATATTGTGCTTCTGGCCAGTCAGTCTTAATCTCTCTCAAATAACTGTGTATTCATATATATGAATACATATATATTTTAAATGTATTCCTGTTGCTTGGGGAACATGTGAGACTGAATGGACCATGGAGCTTGTTGGAGGGAGAATTATCTGAGAAGGGATAATTCATCCCACTGATGGGCCAGCACTCACCCCTCTCTTTGAATCTGGCAAAGTCAGAAGGAAGTGTCCACAGAGCATCCAGGGGATATTTTAGCAATTCCAAGAACTACAAGCTCTATCTCCCCTGAGAAAAGGTTGAATTTCCAAGAAAACCTGAAGTGAGAAGTAGGAACTATTCTAGCTTTAGACAAAGAAGAGGAAGCGGGTGAGCAGAAGCTGAAAGTGACAGTGGATGGAAGGGGAAAATAAGGAGAAGGTGACTTCTCACAGCACAGCTTTGTTTGAGAGGACAAGGTCTCTGACCTTGACAACAGAGGAATAAGTTGACTTGAAGAGAGTCTTTTTCTGCTCTGATAAGAAAAGTTACTCTTCATGAACAGATTTGCAATGGTCCCAGGATGGGTAGGAAGTGTGTGGTTTGTGGGAAAACCATGAATAGAAAGTTCTAGAGGAAGTGAGAGTATTGTTAGGTCAGTACTCACTTTACAGAGCTCTGGTAGCAATGATCCAAAAACTCATCACTTCAGGGAAATAGCTCAAAGGGCTGGAGTACCATGTGCTACATGCGTGGTCCCAAGTTCAATCCTCAGCACCACATGGTCCCCCAAGCATTGCTGGGTATGGCCAAGGTGTCCCCTACAGCACCGAGCTTGAGTAGCATCCCCTCACTTGACCCAAACCTATCTGACATACACACAGAGTACTGCTGAGTCCCCTGAGAACTGCTATAGAGGAGGAAGGGAGGAGTGAGGGGGATGGAGGAGGAGGGGAGGAAAAGAAAAAGCAGAAGAAAATTGTGGGCATCCTGTGAGATCACTGCTCTCAGTTCCACTGAGTGCATCGTTTCTTCAGAGTTCTATCAGGAACATTCAAAGAAATATTTCTGTTTCCTCCACTCTGCTATGGAAGCATCAACCTTTTTAGTTTCCCTGACATTTGGTTTTCTTACTGTCAAAAAGCTAAATGTGTTGGTCAGGTCAGTCAATGTAACTTCCAAAACCTGTTAAGGCACAATGCATAGTTGATGAAACCAGAAAATGAGGGAGAGGAAGCAATTCACTGATGAATTCCTACCTCCAGTTTCATATCTTCTCTAGAGACTGTGTGGAAGCCACCAGCAAGCGTACATAACATGACAGACAGCAACATACATGAGGTAAAAATGGTTGAAAACCAAGATGCAATAAATGAGGGTTTTAAAAGAAAGATATTTCAACCTCTATGTGGTATATCAAACTTATAATAAAACAAAATTAGGATGCCGCTGACCCTAATTGCCAATACTGAATTTGGCCCCTTGAGCATTGCCAGCAAGTGGCCCCTGAGCACTGCTAGGTGTGGCCCCCAAATCACCATCCCCCCCCAAATTAAAATAAAGGTAAAAGGTAAAGGCCCTCCCGTTGATCGTCGATTTGCTCGAGCGGGCCCAGTAACGTCTCCATTGGAGACTTTGTTGTTACTGTGTCTGGCATATCGAATACTCTCGGTAGCTTGCCGGGCTCTCCGAGAGGGGCGGAGGAATCGAACTCGGGTCGGCCATGTTGGCCGCTGGTAAGGCGAACGCCCTACAAGAGGAATAAATAATAAAAGACTGGGATCAAATCAGAAGAGAATGTTCTCTATGTTTCTTTCCTGTGCCCAGCTCCTAAGTCTAAGCAACAGAACCTTGTCTTTTCCCTCTGGCATTAAGGACAAGAAAAACCTCAGCAAAGAGCCTTGTTCACAGATACATACCAGTGTCTTTAGTTCTTGGAAGCGGATTAGCAAGTGTGAGATTTCAAGCCTGAGATAAATATGCTTTCAATTCGAAAGGACGCAGCTGAATTGCATGTCCAAGACCGCAGGGCTTTATGCCGCTGCCACATCAACAGGACTCTTTCATGTTGTGCCAATCTACTGAAAGATGGTATCTTATAATTCCTTCATTTGCTGGTCATTTGTATTTTCTTTTCTATAAAGAGCTTATTCAAATCGTTTTCCCACTACAATTTAACTTCTTGGTTATTTCTGTCAGTCTGCAATTCTTTGAATATTAGAACATTAAACTATGAAATGTATTGCTAATATGTCCACACACTCCAAAGAACACAAAAACACTCATGTGAGGGGCGGGAGCAATAGTCCAGCAGGTAGGGCACTTGTCTTGCACGCTGCCAACTCAGATTTGATCCTCGGTATCCTATATGGTCTCCTGAACCAGTCAGGAATGACACCTGAGTGAAAAGCAGTGAGTAAGCCCTGAGAACCACTAGGTGTGGCCCCAAAGCAAAATACTTAACCCAAACACTCGTGTGAAAAGACATATGCAGACCTATGTTCACTGCAGCCACGAAATAGCCAGGAATTATTCCAAGTGCCCAACGATAGATGAGGGGATTTAAAAAAAATAGTTTTGATATACATACACAGGGTAATTCTACTCAGCTTTAAGAGGTGAAATCTTGCCCTTTGCTACAATGTAAAAGGAACTGGAGGGGGGTCATACTAAGCAAAATAAATTCAAAGGAAAAAGACAAAACACTGTAGGTTCTCACTCCTACATGGTATTAAAAGTAACAGTGCAAGGGAACAAGAAACCCTGGATTTTTTTTTTGAGGGGGGCACATCTGGTTCAGGGATTACTCCTCAGTCTGTGCTCAGAGATCACTCCTACTGGTGTTCAGGAGACTATATGGGATGCCAGAGATCGAACCCAGGTCTGCCATATGCAAGGCAAGTACCCTATCCACCATACTGTCTCTCCAGTCCCCTCTTACTATTTTTTTAAATGACCAAAGGAGTTTCTTTCAACCAGTGAGTTAGAACTCTGAGAACAAAAAATGCAGCGTTTGGTAATCTGCTTGGCTTCCTAACTCATCTGTTAAATTTCCACAGCGTCAGGTAGATGTTTCACAAGATAATTCCTTTGATTCTGAGCTGATTTTCTAACAGGACCCAGGCCAAGCTTTACCAGTATCTCAGTAGTCTTTAGATCAGCTCACTGATACCATCTAGAAGTCTGTAAAAAAAAAAAAAAGGTAGGCCAGGGGCCAGAGATAGTATAGGGAGTGGGCATTTGCCTTGCACGCAGTCGACCTGAGTTCAATCCCTGGCACACCATATGGTCCCACCAGAAGTAGAGTCAGAAGTAACCCTTGAGCACCTCTAGGAATGACCCAAAATCCAAAATAAATAAGTAAAAGTGTGGGGTCCCCTCTTGGGTCCAGGGAGGGGATGCAGGGCCCAGCAGCACATGTTCTGAGTGTGTGGGATACTGATGCCGGGTGGGAGAGGTGACACCCACCAGAAGAAGAAAGCTTCCCAGGTAGCCGTGTGCTCCGTTGCAGATCATCTGGCTTCTAGCTGTCTCCTTCACGAGTTGCAGGTGACTTGAGTGAACTGGGGAGCAAGGGAGGTAACCTCAAGAAGTACACCCACCTCTCTGCCTGCACCCCCGCTCCCAACACACACACACACACTTGGGGAAATTCCTGGTGTGGATTAGGACTGGTGATGTGCACCATGAGCACTTCAATGCCACAAACACACACATCCCATCAGCCTCTCAAGGAAGCCATCAACCTAAAGTCCACCTACTCTGCACGTGCGCAGGAATTGGTCCCAACCACCTGGGTTCTCAGGGAGTTGGGACTCAGGGTGCAGAAAGAAATTGCCTTTGATTATGAAAAGTCCGTCAGTCCTAACCTCTCGGCACAGGCATCCCAGTAACGGGGCCTTCCCGTGCATGGAACTTTAGGAGGAGATGAAATAATGAAGTAAAATAGTTTATTGAAAGAAATATGCTTAGGGACTGGAGCGATAGCATAGTGGGAAGGGCGTTTGCTTTGCTTGCAGCCGACCTGGATTCAATTCCCAGCATCCCATATGGTCCCCCAATCACCACTAGGAGTAGTTCCTGAATGCATAAGCCAGGAGTAACCTCTGTGTATCGCTGGGTATGACCCAAAAAGCAAAAAAAAAAAAAAAAAAAAAAAAAAAAAAGGAAAGGGAAAAAGAAAGGAGAAAGAAATGTGCTTAGAAAAATGTGAGAGGAGAGAAAGGGAGAGAACCTGGACTTCTACAGAGGGCCAAGAAGGCCACCATACGATTCTGAACACAAAACTGAGGTTACAAAAGGAGGGGAGGGGAGGGGAGTGTAAGGTAGAGGAAGTATTTCTCTATCTCTCCTGGCTTCAGGGGAAAAGGAGGAGGTATGACCTATGGCAGTTCCTGTCACTCATTTCTGCCAGGATCCTCCTGGTACCCTACACACACACACACACACACACACACACACACACACACATATATATACCATATGAACTTACCATATAAACACATACCCTACATGTGTGCATGCTTGTGTACATATAATGAATACATGATGTACTAAATTGCACAGCACACATACACAATATATTTTTGCAGGAACTCACACAGAGAGTACACAGACACACACACTGTGAGGTTTTTTTTCTTTTTTTTTTTTTTTTGACTTTGGGAAGACACCCAGCAGTTTGGAGGATACTCGTGGCTGTTGCTTAGGGGTTGTTCCAGCAAAGCTCAGTGGACCATGCAGTGCCAAGGTTTGACCTGGGGACCCTGATGCAAAGCTGCGCTCCAGCTCTCTGAGCAATGCCCCTGCACCCCCACCCCCACCCATCAGGCATTTTAGTGAGAGGAATCCCATCGGGTGCTTATGGGGTGCATCTGCCTGGCACACTGCCCGGCATTTCTCAATTTGACTTTTTTTTTTCTAGATCCTAAGTAACATTCATCGATGTGGAAAGCAAGGGCATTTTCTGACTGTGCCCCAGGCTGGAATCTGCACACAGAAAACCACTCTATTTCCTGGGTCATGTGGTGGAGAAACGGTTCCTCCTTTTGCGAAGGGGCCCTTCTTTGGGACAGCCAAGCCCAAACGCATTGAAGTCTCGTTTTCAGATTCTCAGCTGCCAGGTTGTCTGACTGAGTCAAAGTATTAGGTCATCTTCTCTTCTCAGTACTCACAAGTGTTTAGGGAGCAGGGACTCTAGTGATGAGTGGCCACGTGGAGGCCACAGTGTGTGCCAGGAACTTTCATATTACAGCTTGCCCAACCGAGATTGCAAAAATCCCATGCAACGGTCCATAACCATGACACACTATAGCCATGTCTATAACCTGTAGGGACCAGTGTCAGCTCAGTTCCAGCGCTGGGGCAGCTTCATAGACTGCTGAAGGCCCCTGAAGATGCCATGAGAACCCACAGTTTTTGTCATCTGGGTCCTCCAGTGAAAATTTTTTACACTATGTTCTGTTTTGTTTTGTTTTTGTTTTTGTTTTTGTTTGGAAACGAGTAAAAGACTCTATTCTATTGTTGTTTTTGGAAACAGGTAAAAGCCACTTGCTATATATATATATATAAAGAAAATGCTCAGTTGGCTAAGTTTTGATGGTATCTGGAGGGTAGGGCGTTTGCCTTGCATGCGGCTGATCCGGGTTTGATTCCTCCACCCCTCTTGGAGAGCCCAGCAAGCTACGGAGAGTATCCCGCTCACACAGCAAAGCCTGGCGGGCAACCCGTGACATATTCGATATGCCAAAAACAATAACAAGTCTCACAATTTGTTACTGGTGCCCGCTCGAGCAAAATCGATGAACAATGGATGGACAATGAAAGGGACAGTGATAATGTTTTTATCATCAGAAAAAGCAGCAAAGAAGTGAGTCAAAAGACACTCCTTCATAGCTCATGAACACACACAGGAGGCAACTGCCAAGGTGATTTCTAAAGTTTTTCTAAACACTAAAAAACACTTAGGAAAAAAAGATGGCGGCCACATGGGAGCCTGGTGGAGAGCAGGTCTGAGCCGGGGGTGGGGGCGACTGAAACCTCATGGGACGGGGGGCGCTCCGGCCCGTCCTTCACGCCCTACCGAGGTCACCAGTTGCCCCCCATGAGCGGCTCTCCAGCACGGCCACGACTCCAGAAGCACAGAGACCAATCTCTTAATTATCTGACTCTCAGTAGAAATACTTCCAGGGTTAATAAGTAAAATAGCAGAAATCCAAAACCAACATCATTTAATTCTTGAACCCAGCTGTAGAAAGCAGATCATTTCACAATGCCTTTTCAGCATGGCTGAGTTTGGGGGGGGGGGTGTAAAGTCTAAATAATAATGGTGCAACTTTTATCGAAAAAATGAAGCTAGTCAAAGTAGATAGAGTGTTAACTAGAATTCATCTGCCCCACAGGCATGGGGGGGATGGGGAGGGTTTGTTGGGGTTCTTCGTGGTGAAAAATAAGTATTGGTAAAGGGAAATGTGATTGATATCTGCATGACCGAGACCTAAGACCTGAAAGCTTTGTAACTTTTCCCACAGCGATTCAATAAATAAATAAATAAAAGGAAAAAAAAACCACTTTGACACTTTGCAACATGGGAAATAATTGTCTTGTCTTTTGAAGTAGCTACTGAGAGGGAGAAACCTGACTTAGATTTATATATAATGCTTTAAAATGTTTCATTAGTCACAATTTGTCTAGAAGATGTTTTCTCCTTTCTGAATGTTATTTTAAAAGGTCCTATAAATCGAGAGAGAGAGAGAGAGAGAGAGAGAGAGAGAGAGAGAGAGAAAGTGCCTGCAATAGAGGCAGGTGGTGAGGTCGTGGTAGGTGGGGAAACTGGGGACATTGGTGGGGGGAAATGTACATTGGTGAAGGGATAGGTATGGAACCTAATATGACAAATGGAATTATGAACAAATTTGTAACTGTATCTCACTGTGACTCCACTTGAAAATAAATAAAATATTTTAAAAGGTTTCATAAGCAAATCTTCCCCTCCCCCAATCCTCTCCTATACCCAAACCGATCCTTTCATGGTTTTATTTCCACCCTGATAATGATCCCCATTATCTTATGGCCTGTTATCTTCTCTAATTGAGATTTGTTGAGATTTTTGATGTCTCTCTTTTTGAAATTTCATTTATTTTTGCATGCTACAGACACCCCACCCCATCCATCAGAAGTCTGTCTTTTCTGCTGGATAAAACACTACTGATTCTTCAAGCTTCCCTGAAATCTTCACCTGAGCAGCTTTTTCTGGCCTCCTTCTCTCTATCATCTACACTGAACAACTCTGGAGTGTGAAAACTCCATCACTGAAGATAAGCAGCAAGGCCATCATTAAAGGACCAGAAGATAGTATAGTTGTCAGGGCACATGCTAGCATACGTCTGACCTGGGCTCGGTTCCCAGCACCCCAGAGTTCCCTGAGCACCGCTGGGTACAGCTCTGGAGGCTCACAGCACCCCCAGGGTGTCCCAGGCACCCTTATACCACAGACCTCCCTAAGCAGCGCTGGGCCTGGGCACTGCTGGGTGTAACCAAGGACATCGCATACCTGTTTCAGCTGGTTCCCGAAAGTGCTAATTGAACAACAAGGGACTGAACTTTACACTTCCAGCCTTGTTCCTGGAAATTCCATAGGGAAGCTTCCTGAGAATATTCAATACAGACTCACGGCCAGTTTTCTCTTGGGTTTCAGAGTTAGGACTCAGAAAGTTGGTATCCACGGGAAGCCATTCACTAAAGTAGCACTCAATAAGAAACAATACCTGGGAACAGAAAGGCAAAACGACACGCTGTGTGAGCTCGATAAAACTCGCACCTGGCCTTTGATGAGTGAGCAGTTGCCCTGCTGTCTGCTGACCCTATACTCTTAGGTTAGCCATTGTCACTTCATTTCTGCTGGTACAAAGACAATCAAAACTATGACATCAGGCCAACGACATGGTCAAGGAATAGAAGCTACTTGGCAGGTGTCAGGTCCAGTAAAGCATGTCCGGTCCCCCAGACAGCAATGGTCTGGTGGCCCTCAAGCATAATCACGAGGGGCCCCACAACAATAAAAAATAAGTAGCACTGTAGCACTTATTCTCTCTTTTTGTCTCTGTTCATTGTTCATTGATTTTGCTCAAGCAGGCCCAGTAACGTCTCCATTGTGAGACTTGTTGCTACTGTGTTTGGTATATGGAATACATCACGGGTAGCTTGCCATGCTTTGCCATGTGGGTGAGATACTCTCGGTAGCTTGCCAGGCTCTCCAAGAGGGGTGGAGGAATCGAACCAAGGTCGGCCATGTCGGCCCCGTGCAAGGCAAACACCGTACCAGCTGTGATATCGCTCCAGCTTCTAAAAAAAAATTAAATAATTTTATCTTATTTTTTTCTATCTTTACAGTCTTTCTCACCGATGATTCAGAATCCTGGGACTGTGGGCCCGAGTGATAGTCCAGTGTGTAAGGCATTAGCTTGCACACATTCAACTCTGAGTTCAATCCCCAGAAACTACTGTGGCCCCTTGAGTCCAGAGTGATCTGTGGGTGCAGAGCCAAAAGGAAGTTCTGAGTACAGCTCAGTGTGGCACAGAAACAAAACAAAAAATATTCTGAGACTAGGGGCTAGATAGTAAGTAAGTGAGTAAGGTACTTGTTTTGCATGTGGATGATACTGGTTCAAATCCCTGGCACCCCAAGTCGTCTCCCCAAGCTTCGCCTCCTTGTGCACAGAGTAAAAGCTGAGCACTGTTGGGTGTAGCCCCCGAAAAATATTTTTAAAAGAATTCCGAGGCTGGAAAGATAGTACAGGGGTTAATTCACTGCCTTGCATGCAGCTGACTCTAATTTCATCTCCATCACCCTATATGGTCCCCTTGAGCACCACCAGGAGCAATCCCTGAGCACTACAATGTATAGCTCCAGAAACAAAAATTTTAAGTAGGCGCCAGAGTATTACAGCAAGCAGGGCATTTGTCTTGCCCATCCCTGACCCACGTTTAATTCCTGGTATCCCATATGGTCCCCGGAACACCACCAGAAGCAATCCCTGCATACAGAGCTGGGAGTAACCACTGAGAATTGCCAGGTGTGGCCTCTCCCAAATTTAAAGTAGTATAACTATTAGCACTTTGTTAACCATATTCCTTACAAACAATAATAAAATTGTTCCCAAATGGTTAGACATTTATTCCCATTCTTTCCTATCCTTTCCCACAGGTCTGAAATTGCTACCAAGGCATTTTACTGATGAGAGAGGGCTGCCAACAATGCTCCCTCCCAGAGCACTCCAAGTCACTGGATTATGATATTCGGACATTTAATAATTTAAAAAAATCAGAAACAAAAACAAATTGTTTTTTAAAACAAACAAACAAAAACCTGTGGTGATTCAGCAAGCTTATTCCTGAGAATTTTTTAAAAACCTATGCACTTTTGGCCTTGGGGTATGTGGCATAAGTATTGATTTGGCACATTTCCAAAATACAATATGACACAGACTATCAAACTAACTTAAGCTACAATTTCTGTATATCAAACCTCATTCCTTTGTGTGATGGGAAGTTTATGGGGGGGGGGGGAATCACGAATCACGACCATCCTGTTATTCGTCGATTGCCTCGAGCAGGCCCCAGTAACGTCTCCTTCATCCTAGCCCTGAGATTTTTAAGAAAGTGCTATATTCAAGGCTCTTTAGAAGAATGAGACCCATCATTGTTACTGGTATTTTTATGCCACGGGGAGTTTTCCAGACTCTGCCGTGTGGGCAGGTTACATTTGGTACGCTGCCAGTTTGTCCAAAGTAGGAATGAGATAATAAGATGTCATAATAGGATGTCGCGTGGCCGCAAATGCGGGAGCTGGTTTTTATAGTCTCTGAGTCTTGGCCATTGATGGGATTACACGGCGCCAGAGAGGCCAATTGGTGGGTGTGACCCCCGCCTACTGGAATTCGGAGGATCTGGGTGGAGGATGCTCAGCCTCAATCCGAGTAGGCTGGAGATCTCAGCCCCAGGACCTGCTTGCCTTTGTTCCTCTGCCAGTACCTTCAGGTGTGCGGAGAGTGGTCTCAGCATGGTGGTGGCTGGTCCTGGAGGTCTTCGGCTGCCAGAGCCCTGGTTGGGGCGGGGAGGAAAGCTCAACCCGCTCCCCTCCAAGGGGCCCCGGTGAGGACAGCCAGGCACGGAGGCAGGAGACTGCACTGTTCTCTTCTGGGAGCTGGTTTTTATAGTCTCTGAGTCTTGGCCATTGATGGGATTACACGGCCCTCAGGTGGGGGGGGGGGGTGGAAATGGCATATTTATTACACAATTCCCAGCAGAAAGATGGGAAAGAGAGAGGGGCAAGTAATGAGGGAACGGAGCATACTACCCCATGGGCCAGGCCCAACTGAGCCAGCCAGCCCAGACGGCAGGCTCCCACTTTCTCCTCCATGCAGACCTTGAGGGTCTGAACCTCAGTATTCAAGCCTTCTGGGCATTGGGAAGTGATGGGGTGTGCTTCAGCTGGGCTGCAAAAGAGCTAGAGAGAACCTTGAGGCTTAACTTGTAACCAGACTCTGCAACACTATCCTCCAGGATCATCCTCTCTACACAGCCTAGAGAGAGTGACTATGGGATAGAGAAGGAATCAAGAGAGAACACCTGGGGCTGGAGCGATAGCACAGTGGGTAGGGCGTTTGCCTTGCACGCGGTTGATTCCCAGCATCCCATGGTCCCCCAAGCACCGCCAAGGAGTACTTCCTGAGTGCAAAGTCAAGAGTAATCTCTGAGCATCACCAGGTGTGATGCAAAAGAAAAAAGAGAGAGAGAGAGAACACCTAAGACCAGCTGCCACCTCAAGGACAGCACAGTGGCAACTGCAGTTACTAAAGCAGATGCCCAGAAAACCTTAAGCCACCAGATGAAAAAGAGACAAAAGCAGCTGGTCGACCTACCAGCTGGGAATTCAGTCAACTTCGTGGCTGAGCAGGTGGGGCAGAGCGAATCCAGCTTATGGTGTCTAACCATCTCTCAGTCTAGCTGTCCACCAAGAAGGAACGATGTGGGAATTCCAGTAGTAAGAGATGAACAAGACTGGAGCTAAGTCCTCATGGCTTGCTTTTATTATTTATTTTTTTTTGCATATAGACCAAATCACCAGAACTTCCTGCATTATCTGTGAAACATGAAGTTTTATGAAGTTTTATGAAGTTTGATTATTTTTTGCCTAATGATTTGATAATGACTTTTTTATGTAGAAGTACTGCTATTTATTCAGCCACTTATTAGCTGATTGAATTGGGCATAAACTCCACCTTACTTTTTTTTTCATAATTTTATTTATTTATTTTTTTCTTCTTATATTTATTTATTGAATCACTGTGGGAAAAATTACAACGTTTTCAGATTTATGTCTCGGTCATACAATGATCAAACACCTTTCCCTTCACCAGTACTCATTTTTCACCACCAAGAACCCCAATATACCTCCCACCCCTCCCAAAACCTGTGAGGCAGATGATTTCTACTTAACTTTTCTCTATATTGATTACATTCATTATTTTGACAAAAGATGCACCATTATTGTTTAGAATTCCCCCACCCCCACAATCAGAATTGCTGAAAAGGAATTGTGAAATACTTTGTTTTCTATAGTTGGTTATGAGAATCATATAATGATTTTGGATTTATGCAAAGAGCCAGATAATTACGGGATTGGTTTCTGTGCATCTGGTGTTATGGCTGTGCCGGAGAGCCGCTCATGGGGGGCAAGTCGAGACCTCAGTAGGGTGTGAAGGACAAGCCGATACCACCCCCCTTCCCATGAGACTGCAATTGCCCCGTCACCACCGGCTCATACCGGCTTTCCTATAATCTCTGAGGTGGCGGACACCTTGTATGCGGTCCAGATGCATTTCTGCCAAAAGCCACTGGGTTTTGAGATTTGTTTCTGAGTCTCTGGGATCATGGCCCTTAATCAGCTTGATCAGGAGCCAGAGAGGCCATTTGTAGGCGGTGACCCGGGGAATCGTTGGGATGGGGAGGAAAGGGCCAGTTCCACCCCCATCTGGTGAGACCACGCTCACTGCAGGCCCAAACCTGACTTCCAGTGACCTCTGGAGAATGGCGGTCACCGGGCCACCAGGGGCAACAGGCCAAGGCACGAAACTTATTCCCACCTGGAGTGGCCCAGCGCCAGTAACCTACTGCAGGAACAGGATGCATTTCTGCCAAAAGCCTTTGGGTTCCGAGATTCATTTCTGAGTCTCTGGATGCTAAGCAGTTCAATCAGGAACCAGAGAGGCCATACTTCCAATTATATAGCTGAGCCGGAGGTGTTTTGTGGGTGTGTCTCCCACATACCTAACTTTTGGCCGTTTACTTTCTTGGTAAACTTTGCCCCAAGTTTTTTGGGTCTGGCCAAAGGCGCAGCAGCAATTTTGGGGTATTTGAAAGTCTGATGGTGCCATCAGGCTGCTGATGCACTCGCCTCACAGGTACAGATAGACCTGCTGGCAGTACCATACCCCTGATAATGACTTTTTTAAAGCCTATTTTTCTGATAATGACTTTTTTTAAGCCTATTTTTCTCACTACCCCTCTAAAAATTTTTAAGATTGTTTCCTATATGGTCTTAATTTTTAATAAGTTTACATCTTGATTTTTTAAAAAAATAATAAAGGTATTAAGTTATTGTCAAAAAAGAATTTATTTCACTAAGGCTCATAATGAATCATTTGTTTTGTTTCATTTTTTATTTATTTATTTATTTATTTTATTAGTGAAACACCACAACGTACAGTTATAGATTTACAAATTTTTGTGCTTGAGTTTCAATTATACAATGGTCAAGTACCCATCCCTCCACCAGCACCCATCCTCCACCACCACAGGTCCCAGCATCCCTCTCCCCCACCCCACCCTCATTAAACTGATGTTTGCAAGTAGAAAAGTGAAAAACTTGACTACTTTCACTAAATTACAAAACTTAGTAACATACATTAAGACTAATAGGGCATTAAAGAAAGAAAAACATAGTTTGTATGATCACTTCATTGAAATTTAAGTTTTAGTTATGAAATACATGTGGCTGATTGTCTCTGATGGATGTCTCTCATGCTGCTGAGTAAAATTAGTTAAGCCTAATATGCTCTACTTTCCTTCTTCGAATGTCTCTGAAGTAAGTCGATTTAATCTTAAGCATTAAGAGAAGGTGGGATGTTTTGGTGTTGAACAAAAAACATATACTTAATAAACACTTTAATAGATGTAATCAGAGCTTAAATCTTCCTCTTTATTCTCTAAATTCAGGCAGCCATTCCTCTAAAAAAATTATCTTAGAGAGACTAACATAGAGACATAAGCATAAAATAATAATGGAACTAAATCTCATATTACTGCCTGTTCTGGCAAGAGATCAACGTATACTTCTCTGGAAAACCTTACTTATACATAAAACCAACAAAAATTGGCAATTGGTATTGGTCCAATAAAATGGCCAGATCTACCTGACCATTCTGCATTAGCACAGTGGGTAGAGTGTTTGCCTTGCACACGGTCCACCTGGCCGAGCGAGGTTCGTGAATCATTTGTTTTGACCCAGGTTCTATTCCCAGCAAAGCTTACAGTCAGCCCCCACGCACCACAAAGAATGATCCCTGACACCCTAAAGGAAAGAGCAAAAGGGAATGCCCTGCCACAGAGGTGGGGCGGGGTGGTGGGGGATGGGGTGGGGGGTGGGAGGGCTACTGGGATCATTGGTGATGGAGAATGGGCACTGGTGGAGGGATGGGTACTCGATCATTGTATAACTGAAACCCAAGCACGAAAATCTGTAAGTCTACAACTGTACCTCATGGTGTTTCACTAAAAAAAAAAAAAAGAATGATTCCTGAGAAAAGGCAGCTCAGATAGAGAAGGGAACACCAAGTAAAAGATGTTGGGAGCACCCATTTGAGTTGAAAGATGAGTGCCAAAAGTAGACTACAGACCAACATGATTGCTGCTCAATACCTCTATTGCAAATCACAACACCCTAAAGGAGAGAGAACAAAAGGAAATGTCCTGCTTCTGAGGCAGGGTGAGATGGTGGGAGGTGGGGTGGGTGTGGTGGGAGAGATGCTGGGAACACTGGTGGAGGAGAATGGGCACTGGTGAAGGGACAGGTGAACAATCATTGTATGACTGTAATGCAAATCACGGAAGTTCCTAAGTTTGAAACTGTACCTCACGGTGATTCACTAATAAAAAATTTTTGTAAATAATAATAAAAAAAGCTTTACAATTAAAAAAAAAGATTCCTGAGCAGAAGCAGGATTAAACCCTAAGCAGCACCAGATGTGACCAAAAAATGCGAATTTGATCATCTGTTATATTTAAGAGATATTTGTCTTTCTTTTCCGGTGAACTGTAATTTTATAGCTTCTGATCACAGATTGGAATAGTTTGGACAACGTTTTTAAGACTAAGACAAAAATAAAGGGTTATAGGTACTCCCAAACTGTAAAATCGAAGATTTCTTCTTTCACTTTTTTCTTTTCACAATACCCAGGATGTAAAGTGACCTCAATTGAAAAGGTCAGAAGGAAGAAGCTCTTTGGAGAAAGTTATTAGCACACTGGGCATTTTCTACCCCCAATGAAAGGGGATAAAGTGGAAAGGGGGGTTCTTTTTCAGTATAATCCTGGAAAGAGGAGCTTCTTATTCTAAAATTTTAGAAGAAAGTTAGCTTGGTATTCTAAGCATAAGAAATCCAAGGAGCACAAAGATGAGATTGTTAGGCTAGTAGCAAGTTCCCAAGTATGGGCAACCATAGGAAGCTAGTTACACTTCTACTAATAAAGGGGTTATACAGGTGAGCAAGTAAAGGCCTGGGATTGGCAAGGTCTGTGACAGAGTCAGGTCTCCATGTGGTGTGGTGAGAATCTGTAGCTCCTCGGGGTCAAACATCCCAGGAAATGTGACTATCCTGGAGCAATCATCTTGATGTGACTTTCCCCTCAAAAGGCAGGCTTCTAGGGCCTGGAGAAATCCAATTATGTCAGCAGGAAGAAGCTGGGGAATGTGTTTCCAGCACGGGGAAATAAGGTAATGACTCAAGATTTAAGGACCAACAGAATAGAAAATAGCCCGACATCCACAAGTGAAAAAAAGAAATCATGAATTACTTTGTGAATTGAAAATCAGAATCCTCTAAACAGAGACATGCTAACCAATTAAATGATGATGCCTATGAAGTTCAGAGCTACATAACCCGCACCCCTTCCTCAGAAATATGAGCATTTAGGCGGTAATTTCATCAAAAAATTATCCAGTTTATGTATACTAACTATGAACATGTTAATAAATCTATAGGAGTTGAGAACATTCTGAGAATTAACTGAAGAAAGAGTGACAAGATACTTTTAATTGGCTTAAAAATAGGTTTAAAAATTACAGCTGTTGGTATTGGCACAGAAATAGAAAGTAGAATAAAAATGAAAGTGCAGAAATAGACTTTAGCATATGCTCCAGTATATGATTCAAATCACTAGGGGAAGAAACAAGTCAATGACTATGAATAGAAAAACTGGTTAAACCATTAGTGATCGAGCAGCCACTTTTGCGGCCTCTCGAACTCTCATGATATTCATAATAATAAATAGAAACTAAATTATTTAGCATTTGCCCCTGACAGGCAGGCTTGAATGGTGATGGGAAAATTCAAAATAATGGTGGTGGACTTGATGTTGAAATATTGAATGTAATCAATTATTGTGTACAACTTTATGAAAATAAAATTCAAAAAATAAAGAAAAAATTTAAAAACCCCACTTGGCAACAACACAAAAGATGCCCCTCAACTCACCCCTTATCACTTGATCACTTGATCACTTGACATCCCGTTACTTACTGATTTGCTCGAGTGGGTGCCAGTAACATCTCCATCCGTCCCCGTCACATGATAGTGTAGCCCAATGGCGTCTGCTCGCTTCAGGAACACGAAGAACCTCAAACCGATCATTCAGGGTCTTGACGAAGATGTCTGGCCATCTCATAGGTGGGCGACCACGTGATCTTTTGACATCCTGTGGAATCCAGTCGGTAATGCTCTGGTCTAGCGGTTGTCTCCAAATCACATAACGTGTCCAGCCCATCTGATTTTCGATGCCTTGGCAAAAAAGACAGCATCCCTGATTCTCGATTGTCAATGGAGGTTGGAACTCTGGATTCTTTCTCTCACTTGAATTAAACGTGATACTCCAAGCATAGCTCTTTCGATTCCTCTTTGGGAGACCCGAATAGCGTTCTCATCCTGTTTTCGTAGGACCCAGGTCTCTGAGGCGTATGTTAATGCAAGAAGAACAGTGAAATCAAAGAGATGTGCCCAGAGCCAGAGATTCTTCATCCTCTTAGCTATTTCTTCAACGCTCTTGAAGGCATTCCAAGCCACTCTCTTCCGCCTGCGCAACTCAGGTGCCAGGTCATTTGTCATGTTGACTTCCCAACCTAGGTACACATAACTGTTGCATTCATAGATGTTCGTTCCATTGAGAGTGAATGAAACATTAGGAACAAGACCGTTTCTCATAAACATTGTGAGATTCAGCTGTAGTCCAATCTTTCCACACTCATGGTCGAAGTCGGCCAGCATTTGTGCCGCTTGGCTAATGTTTGGTGTTATTAGAATGATGTCATCAACGAAGCGGAGGTGGTGTAGTTGCCGACCATCTATCTTCACTCCCATTCCTTCCCACTCTAGTCGTTACATGACGTTCTCGAGGGTGGCACTGAAAAGTTTTGGTGAAATGGTATCACCTGGCCAAACCCCTCTCTTGACATGAATGATCACTTCCTTGAAGAATGGTGAGATCCTGGTGGTGAATCCATAATACAGCTCACGGAGAATGCTGATGTATTGAGTTTGAACACACTGTTTGGCTAGGGCTTTGATGACCGCTTCAGTCTCAACAGAATCAAAGGCCTTCTTTAAATCAATGAATGTTAGACAGAGTGGCATCTTGAACTCCCGAGAAACCTCAATGAGCTTGGTTATCTTGTGGATATGGTCGATGGTGCTGAATCCTTTTTGGAACCCTGCTTGCTCACATGGTTGTCCTTCATCTATTGTTCTGCCAATGTTATTCAGAATGACTCGAGTGAACAGCTTGTAGACAACAGACAACAGGCAGATCAGGCGATAGTTGCCAATGTCGTGGATGTCTCCCTCCTTGCACAGTAGTACAGTCCTGCTGGTTTTCCATTGGGACAGAACCTTGCATTCAGACAGACAGTGTGTGAAGAATTGAGCCAGTGTATTGATAAGCACTGACAGCAGGTTCTTCAGGTGTTCAGGTCTGACCTTGTCTGGGCCGGGTGCTGTTCGCTTCTTTACCGCCGAAATGGTGTGTCGGATTTCGGAAGGGAAAACATTGGGAACCACATATTCATCCTGCGGAATTTGGTATGTGGGCAGGTGGATGTGGCTATCGAAGAGATCCGAGTAGAAGTCATGGATAATCTTCTCCATTGCGATTCTGGAAGATGTGATAGATTCATCAGGACGTCAGAGGGCAGTCATCTTGGTCTTGTAGTTGGCGAAGGACAGGCAGGCGTTGTGAATGCTCTTCCCGGCTTCTGCCACATCTGCCAGCACTACTGCTCTTCTCTCTTTGAGATCTTCCTTTATCACCTCTGCACTTCTTTGTGAGCTTCGACGTTTGCTTGTGGTTGCCTGAGGCTTGTGCCAAGCCATGTTGGCGAATGAGCTCAAGAGTTTTAGAAGACAGGCATCTTTTTGTGGTTATCTCTCTCTTGGAGGTGCTGAACCAGTCGATTGTATTCTTTGTCAATGTTGTCAACGACACCAACTTCCCATGTTGCCGCAATAATGCCATAGAGCTCCCAGTTGGTAGCCATTCTGGGAATTCTCTTCTTAAACTTTGCAGCCCTTTCTCTCCGCTCCGTGAAGTACAATTTTTTATGAAGGAGACTGTGGGCCGATCCCATTTGGAATTTTGGGACAACAGCAACATCGGTCAGGAAAAACCATCGATTGAATATGATGTGGTCAATTTTGTTGTGGAACCATTCACCGGGAGACTTCCATGTCCAATGTTTAGATTCGGCCTTCTGGAACTGTGATTTATCATGGATGGTCCTGGTCAACGTGATGAACTCAGATAGTCTCTCACCCTGATCATTCCACTCTAGGCCATGGGTCCCAATATGGAGTTCCTCGGCTGATCTTCTTGGTCCTATCCTGGCATTAAAATCACCCACAATTATCTTGTAGAAGGTGGTCTTCTTTATAGAACTTCTCCAGCTCCATGTAGAAATTCTCAATTTCTTCTTCATCATAATTGGATGTTGGTATGCAGACAACGAAGATAGCAACTGCTGGCAGTGAGCCACATCTACTCAAGTGTAATCATCCGATTCGAGTTGTTAGGCATTCAAATGAATCAATGCTCATGGCCAAGTTCATGTTGACAGGGACACCAACACCACTGAAGCCTTTTTTGTTGCATGTTCCAAGGAACAGTTCTTCTCCAGTGTTGAAAACCACGTGATGTGATTGATGCCTTCTCGTCTCGGTCAGACCAATGATGTCATACTTGATTCTTTCACGCTTGCACCATCAGGTCCTCGATGGATGCATCCGATGCCAGAGTATGTGCATTGAAAGTACAGACAGTCATTTTTGTCCTTTTTCCTTTTGGCAGCCTAGTTCGGCCTTGAGATTTTATCAGCCTCTCCTACCTCATTCTTCTTAACACTGCCATATTAGTGGCTTTTTCAGGGTCAGGGGAATGAGACCCATTGTATTTACAGGTTTTGGCATATCAAATACGCCATGGATAGCTTTCCAGGGTCTGCCGTGCGGGCGGGATACTCTTGGTAGCTTGCCAGGCTCTCCGAGAGAGATACAGGCTTTTAGGGAAGCCTCTCATCGCCCTTGCAGATGTTCTCATGGTTCAAACCATATTTAAATCCCATCAAATGTGGTGGGGTAATCTTGAAAGTTGGGTATTAAGTACCTTATGATGAAGTGTCACCCCTTATAGTGAAATAAATTTCAAATGAATTGACAATTTTTTAATGCTAGGTTACATTTATTACCTTGAGTTTGGAAGATCCTTCCATGGCACAAATACATAAGGAAAACATCTAATAAATGTGATTATACAAATTTAAAGTTTATGTCTGGTAAGGTATGATACAAACGAGGCCTAAGGGAAAATGGAAAACTAGAAAATTTCATTACAAAATATGTAACAACTATAGGGCTGGAGAGATAATACAGTGGGTGGCATGTTTGCCTTGCATATAGTAGCATGCTGACCTGGGTCTGTTCCCCAGTACCATATATGGCCCTAAGCTCCACCAGGAGTAATACATAATAGGACCAGGTGTGGTCCAAAAACCAAAAACAAACAATATATAACACCAAAAAAAATACATAACAAAAATCTATGACAATGTATTCCATACTATGATACAAAGAGTTTTTCAAATCACTAAAAAAGCAGAGACATACTGAGAAAATACCAAGGGGGAAAAAAAGGCAACTCACCAAAACCTAATTATAAATGGCCAATAAACAGACAACATAGAGAAATGAAAGCAAAATACTGAAACATTTTTTAACCTACCAGATGAATCAAGATAAAAGACCTAAACAATCCCTGATGGAGTTGAGGCTGTTGGTGAGAGTGCTATTATAAACAGCTTTCAAGATTCATGCAGCAATGTAAATACATGTAAGTGTATACAGCTTTTATTCCAATAACTTCACTTCTAGGAATTTTGCCCAAGTGATAATTTAATGTAATTACACAGACTCGTGTAAGGACATCTGGAAACAATCTAAATGCACAATGCACAATAGAGTACTGGTTAAATAAATTATGGTACAAATCCATAATGCACTAATTATTGACTGTCGCCCCCCCCCCCAACAAAAATGGAACCAGGATATGTTAATTAACACATTGATGCTGGAGCATACCATGGTGGCTCACCCTTGAATGTGGTTTAAGGAAACAACTGCAGTGACGGCATTAATGTCTGAATGAACAAAGCATGCTACTAAACTCCATGCAAAGACTGACCCCATTTTGGGTCCATGGAGGTGAGCTGAAAAAAGGTATGGCACACACACACACACACACACACACACACACACACTCCAAAATGATTAATTTGCTTGCTTTCAAAGAGCACATAATACTTTTTATACTGATTGCTTTGTTGTATCAGCTGCCCACACACTTGGATATAGTAAAAACATACAAGCCCTCTCTTTCAAATTAAGCACCGCTGTTTAACCAAAAAGGCTAAACAAAGTTGGCACAGGGCCTGTGGCACCTTTTGACTGGCCACTGCTTCCACTGGCTTTCTCTTGGATAAATAGAATGAAAAAACAAAAGGTTTAAGAAAATCACAATGTGAGATTAGAAATAAAGGGCCGGGGGGGTGGCACTGAGAATTCTTTTATACTTCTTTTTCAAATCCATTTAAATATTAACTTTATTCTAGCTAATGTGTAATTTGAAGATAATCACTTCAGCTCTGTTTTATCTGAAGTGCCCAGGTGCAATGTTAAGTCCTGAGTCAGAGGCAGATTTTTAACTGGTTCCCCAATAAACCTTCATTTATTTAGGTACTTGTGTCTTGTAGAATTGTTGGGGGTGGGGTGGGGAGAGGAGGGTAGTAACTTTGAGGGAAAAAAATAGGCATAAAAATCCAGCTACCCAATAATACTCCATAAAATCCCTTAACAATGTATACCGGGGGCAGAGTGAGAGTACCATGAGGAAGAAACTTGGCTTGAACATGGAGAACTGGGGTTCAATCCCTGACTCCCTACATGGTCCCCAGCCCTGCCAAAAGTAATCCCTGAATGCAGAGCCAGGAAAGGACTGTAAGGGCTAGCCACGGATTAGCGCAGTAGTTAGCTCAACAGCCGATCAAATACAGAGTGAGAACAAACTTGCAGGCAGACGACTTGGCCCCCAGTTCAAATCCCTGTTCTGATTCAACCCAGTTTTTCCACTCTAACATGGAAACAATAGGCCCTAGTCTCCTACCACACAAAAACGCTAGGAGGACAGAAGCAAAGACGCTGGGCACGTGCGCGAGTCAGGGGATAGAAGTGAAGACACTGGGCATACGCAAAGTCAGGACACAGAAGCAAAGATGCTGAGCACGTGCGCGAATCTGGAGCCAGCTGCTCCGGGTCTCGGCAGCCTAGGTTTTCGACTCCCAGTCTGAAAGGAAGCTCCCGACCAATCTGCACCTGACCTCTGTACTCTGTTCCCAAGACAGGTGATGGGGAAAAGATCCTTCCTCCATCTCTGCCTCAGGATCTAACTTCACTCTGTGGGACTGTCAACTTAGACTGCTCCCGGCTCATGGTCTGGCTAGAAAACCCTGCCCTCGCCCAGAAGACTCACTCTCAGTCTCCTCCCTTCACTAGGAGTTCACGGGCTGCAGAGAAAAGAGAGCGCGCAGGCACATGCCTGCCAGGCAGCCAAACCAGGTTTGAGCCCTAGCATCACATACACCCTGCCCCACTCCAAGAGTGAGCACAGGGCCAGGAGTCAGCATGACCCCACATCCACCACCGCCCTCAAAAAAACAACCCGAGTTTACTCCGAGGGGGAATTATCTTGTGGTGATGCTACCAGGTGGGTTTAGAAACTGTAATGCAATTTTTGTGTTTGTGGGGGGAAAAATATTAAAAAGAGCTGCAGGAACATAGCCAAAGCTCTGCAAATGGCGAGTATTCACTTGTTGAGTATTAGCACTGAGCATGTCTGCTCTATATTTTGGGTCATTTAGAGGAAGTGAAAAAGTCTAAGCTTTGAGTCCCCCGAGATATGCCAAAAAAAGGCAGAACTTCTTTTGCTACTTCAGTTCTCTTTCATGAATGCTTTACATTTTTGCACTGTGCCCGGAAGCATATTTTACTTACTTGTCAATTATTTTCGATTTTATTTTTGGTATTTCTGAGATTTCTTCCTTTCCATGATAATTATGGTACGTTATCATGTGGGCAACTGTAGCTTCTAAAGCTACATTTAACTGGAGATTAAGTGGGGAAGGTGGCTAAAGAAACATATGGTGTCTACAAAACAGAAAAGGGAAAAAAAAAAAGAGTGGAGGCTGGGGTTCCCTTCAGTTAGAGGGTTTCTCTGGAATCCTTGCAGAAGCAAAACTCTTCCTAAGCCCAGACATTTGTAAGAATTCCACATTTAGCTCGACAGAAGTGAGAACAGGATGTTTTAATCATCACATTCGAAAATAAAAGTAAAAACCTATTCGCATTTGTGTATTGAGAGCTCTACTTTGAAATCCATTCATTGGAGAGAAGGAGGTTTGGAAATATTGATCCTGAGCCGCGGCCTGAAGTTCTTTGGAAGGAAAAAAAAAGCATTTATTTTAATATTGCCAGGCGTAGGGGGCTGTGGCAATATTAAAATCGGACTCTTCATAACTGAGCAGGAGGTGCATCTCCACCTCTCCCTACTGTCTCCTGTGCCGTCTGGCCCAGGCTGCTCAGACCAGGCCTACAAAGTCCAGCATGGTGGTCAGGCCAATCCGCTGCATCACAGAGTCCTCTTTCCCCAGGTCCGCAACACTACGCAAGCCCAGGGCCATGTCCACACAGGCTGCACCCTGGGACTGTGCAGTGGAGTTGCCACCCTCTCTCCAAGCCCACATTTCATTCTCCAGGCCAGGATAGGGAGGGGGAGGAGAGCACTCTTACTTGGAAAAACCATGAGTCTCTTTCTCTGTTGGATATTTAGTGAGCTTTGGAGTGACACTGTCAGAAAGGAAAATTAAGGATTATTGAGTCAGGCTTTTAGTTTATCTTTTTGCTGTGTATGTGTGTGTTTACATGTGTGTATGATGCATGCATATCACACACACACACAACTGGTTCAGGTTTTATAGTCTAATCTAATACTCTCCACCTGTAAGTTCAGCCTATTGACACAGACGCAGGCCCAGGACTGCTATTATCTCCTGTGTCATGGTTCATGGCCCGATAAGAGCTTCTGAGGTGGATAAAGGGATGCTCATGTCACCCACATTGTACTTGCCTCACTGTAAACATGCATAGACTCTGGCCAGGAGCGTGATTCTGTCTCCACCCACTAACTACACAACCCTGGGCTGGGCGGAAGAACACCTGCCTTGACAAACCACACTATCACCAAATCTAAAGAGAGATGCAGGGTTGGAGAGATAGTACAGCGGGGAAGGCACTCACCCTACATGTGGCTGGCCCAGGTTCTACCACTGGCATCCCATATAGTGCCCTGATCATGGCTAGGAGCCTGGGTGTGACCCCTAAGCACCCCCACCGCAAAACAAATAAAGGAAGGGACAGAGCACTTCAGGGAGATACTTGGCAGTAAAACATTAACTCAGGCTACTATAAACATTTTTGAGGAAGGAAAAAAGAGTTTAAATTACAGTATCTCTGCTGAATGATAGCACAGCGGGTAGGGCGTTCGCCTTACAAGCAGCCAACAGGGCCAACCCGAGTTCGATTCCTCCGCCCCTCTCGGAGAGCCCGGCAAGCTACCGAGAGTATTCGATATGCCAGACACAGTAACAACAAAGTCTCCAATGGAGACGTTACTGGGCCCGCTCGAGCAAATCGACGATCAACGGGAGGGCCTTTACCTTTACCTTTACCTGCTGAATGAAGATTTGTGGGTTTTTTTAATACATATTATAACAACTCAAGAGTATGAAAGCAATGTTGCCTGGTTGACAGTGCAGGAAACTCATGGAAAGTGGCATACTTTCTCATCCGCTGGTTGATGAACTGGAGGCAAGGGGGCTGCTTCTCTGAAGTTGGCTGACTTTGTATGCTGCCCAAACTAACGCTCTGTAACATTTTCAATGACCTCCTTCATGAAGCCAATTCTGAGCCCAATGTGAAGTTCACCCCACTGCCTACTGGCAGAGAAACGGATCCTGAATTATTTCATGAACATGCTAGAAAGGAAGAGGCGGAGATTCTTGCAGCCAACGTCCACGGAGGATTCTCTCTGGAGCCCTTGATCAGTAATTCACTGACTGTGGAGGAGCTTCTGGGCATGCACACAGACCTGGTGCTGCAGCAGGAATGATGTCCACGGTGCCTGGGTTTTCTCTGCTAGGGGTTTCCACAGAGAGCTCCCATCCGGAATAGGGGATCAAGATCCCACTGGGAACGGGGAAAGCTGTGCAAGTACACCTAGAGATAGGAGCCACAGGCAGCCTGCAAGCAGACATCCAGGGAACTGTCATATCATGGGCCCCTCGGCGCTTCACATCCTCCTGTGCAGAATCATGTAGAATCTAGACACAGAGGAGAAATGAAGTCACTGGCACATGTTGGGTTTTCCCAGGGTACCTCACTATGTGCCCACGGCCTGGGAGCAGCATGGGGAAGGCCACCAGCACAGAGCGGCCAGCTCAGCCATGGGCATTCCCAGAAGAGGGGGCATCAGGCGCCCAGACCCTTTCCCCCAGAAGTCCCTCCCTGCCTCCCTCCACCCCAGCTGCCCTTCAGGACTTCCCCCCACCCTCCCTTCAGTCCATCCATTCCCCCAAACAACGATGGTGTCACATACCACACAGCTGTGAAAGAGAGGGTTACAAGGACAACCACGACGGCCACGGAGCCCAGCCCAATGCCTGCCATCTGCTGCAGCGTGAGTGAGGAACCTGCGGGCAAAATGGAAGCAGCTGCTGGGGCGTCCCTGGCACCTGTGCGATCACGTGCACCTCGGACTCAGCCAGCTCCCTCGAAATCCACGTGAGTTTGCATCCATTTTGCTCAACTCCCAAGAATGCCTAGGGTGTTCACAGAGCTGCAAATTGGCACTGGGAACCTCAAGCTTCAGGAAACTTTAGGTGTGTTTGTGTGTGTGTGTGGGGGGGGGGGGGGGAGTAGTTTCTAGAAAGGCACTGCAAACTCCACCCTGCAAAGGTAGGGTCAAAATAAAGGCCGATTTACTGAACCCACTCCGACACCTCCCCATGCAGCTCCTGTCCATCCTCTCTCAACCAGTCACCCTGGGCAGATTCTTATGGAGAGGATCCCTTGGCACCAAGATTCTCACACCAATTGGATTGGTTTGCTCCAAACCGTTAGCGCTATATAGACCTTATATAACAAATAAATCTTCTCTGTGAGACACAGTCCCCAGTTATTTTCCCGAACCATCAGCGAGGATGATGCTGCTCTGCCCTGTTCAGCCAAGGTAAAATCGGAAACCCGAGGCACGAGGCCTCTGAAAGGCCGGTGGACACCCTACTCTGGGTACAGCCCAGGGCAATGCGGGGGAGAACCCCTGGCTACCCAGTGAAAGGAACAGCACAGACATTTGAATCGCACCCCTCAAGAACTGAATTGAGTGGCAGTAAAGGACTCCATGTGACTCACAAACTCGTCCTTAGCACTGACTCTGGGCCAGCCCCATCCTTAAGCATCTCTCAGAACCTCTCAGCAAGCACTGTATGGATGAGTCTCAAAAAATTAGAAATTGAGCTCCCATTTGACCCAGCAATACCACTCCTGGGAATATATCCCAGAGAGGCAAAAAAGTATAGTCGAAGTGACATCTGCGCTTGTTTGTTCACTGCAGCACTGTTTACAATAGCCAGAAACTGGAAAAATCCTGAGTGCCCGAGAACAGATGACTGGTTAAAGAAACTTTGGTACATCTACACAATGGAGTACTATGTAGCTGTTAGAAAAGATGAAGTCATGAAATTTACATACAAGTGGTACAACATGGAAAGTATCATGCTAAGCGAAATGAGTCAGAAAGAGAGGGATAGACATAGAAAGATTGCATTCATCTGGGGGATATAAAGTAACAAAGTATGAGATTAATACCCAAGAATAGCTAAGATCAGCACCAGGAGGATTACTCCATAACTTAGAGGCCAGCCGGGTATCCTAGAGGAAAGGGCAGTTCAGATAGAGAAGGGAGCACCAAATAAAGGGTGTTTGGAGGATCCTCCCAGGAGGGGAGATGCATGTCGAAAGTAGACTATGGACTGAACATGTTTGCCACTCAATGCCTCTTTTGCAGACCACAACACCCAAAAGGAGAGAGAGAACACAGGGGATTGCCCTGCCACAGAGGCAGGGGGGGATGGGGGGATGGGGGTGGGGGGATATTATCCATGGTGGTGGAAAATGGGCACTGGTGGAGGGATGGGTATCTGATCATTGTATAACTGAAACCCAAGCACAAAAATTTATAAGTCTATAACTGTACCTCATGGTGTTTCACTAATAAAAAATTTAAAAAAAAAAGAATGGAGAGTGCACGGAGGGCTCTCACTAGCCCACTTTCCACATGCAGCGAGACTCAGCTCACAGCGCCAGGATTCACACTCCTGCTGTCCACTCCAGCTGCCCACAGCACTGCACTTTCCCAGCAGGGGGGTAGGGCTGTCACAACCAGGAGTCAGGGGTATAAGTCCAACCTTTCCTGAACAGACTGACGCTGAAGGGGCCTGGGGCTAGTCAGGTTCTTCTTTGGAAGAATAAACGTCTGTGTGTAAAGGTGTCCCCAGTCCTCCAAGAGCTTTTTTTTTTTTTTTGCTTTTTGGGTCACACCCAGCGATGCTCAGGGGTTACTCCTGGCTCTGTACTTAGGAATTACTCCTGGCGGGGCTTGGGGGACCATATAGGATGCTGGGAATCGAACCCAGGTCAGCCCCATGCAAGGCAAACGCCCTTTCTGCTGTGCTATATAGTTCCAATCCCCAGACCTCCAAGATCACTTAGGGGCTGACTCTGTATAGGAAATAAAAATAACCAAAAAACAACGAAGGGACACTGGGACTGGTGGTGGTGGGTGTGGAGTGGCAACATGCATTTGAACAGATGTGAAACTGTAACCCTAAAACATTCAGTCTTATAGGCCAACATTGCCTCAATAAAATGGAAACCTGAAAAATGAAACGAACCCAACAAACCATAAATGTGTGTAAGAAACTGCAGGCTTGTCTGGATTTCGCTGCATGATTTGCATCCACTGTCACTGCTGGAATATCAAATTACTTCCTCCTTCTGTGCTCTCCTTTTCCAGATGCCCCACGGTATGCACTTAATCTGCCCCTTGGGTAACCCAGCTCTGCCTTGGAGGAGCTGAAAATAGCAAAATCAAAGATCCAAAGGGGGTGAGGTCTTTCGAGAGAAAATAGTAGCTTCTGAACTTCCGGAACCTGGAGACACAGACCATTTATTTTCCTGGCAATGAATTAGCTACACTTGAGAAAGTCTGAGCTCCTTAACTTTTCCATCATCTATCTACATTGTCCAATAGGCAGCCCATGATCCACAATGTGATCTCCATTGTGAGACTTCTTGTTACTGTGTTTGGCATATTGAATACTCTCGGTAGCTTGCCAGGCTCTCCGAGAGGGGCGGAGGAATCGAACCCGGCTCGGCCGGACTGGCTGCACGCAATGCAAACGCCCTACCGCTGTGCTATCACTCCAGCCCTTGACTATTTAAATCTAAGTTAATTTAATTCCATTTAAAATTTTGTATCTGGGGCTGGAGAGATAGTATAGCCAGTAAGGCACTTGCTTTGCATGTAGTGGAACCGGGTTCAACCCCCTGCAACCCCTGTGGTCTCCCCCCGCCCCCAGAATTTCCAGGAGTGATTCCTGAGTGCAGAGCCAGGAGTAACCTCTGAGTATCGCTGGATGTGGCCCCCAAAACATAAAAAAATCCATTTCCAATGCCTGCAAGCTATGCGTGATTAATACCATACTGTATGCATAACTAATACCATACTGTATGGTTAATACCACATCATACAGTACAGCTTTGAAATCTTTCCAACACTGCAGGAAGTTCTATTGATCGGCACCATTCAGATCTCAAAAGGCAGGTCAGGAACAATTTCGTTCTGTTGGGGACTCTAGGAGAGCTGGCACCATCAACAGCCGCCAAGGAGCACACCTTTTGCTAACAAAGCCCTTATAGTTGTTGAGTACGGGAATTAACATAGCACTGTCCTCCTGTTGTTCATCTACTTGCTCGAACGGGCACCAGTAACGTCTCCATTGTGAGACTTGTTGCTACTGCTTTTGGCATATCGAATACATCATGGGTAGCTTGCCAGGCTTTGCCATGCGGGTGGGATACTCTTGGTAGCTAGCCGGGCTCTCTGAGATGGGCAGAAGAATCGAACCTCGGCTTGACCTTGTGCAAGGGAAACACCCTACCCGCTGTCCCAAGTACATCATACAATGGCAAAACCTGAAAGCTGGAATCCAGTTTTCCAAATCTGATTATGAGCACAAGTACTCTGCAACTGTGTGGCTTTGGGAAGTTATTCAGCCATCCTGTGCCTCAGTTTCCCCACTAAGGGGTGATTAAACAAGGAAGAAAACAATGGCACATCATAGGGTCATTTTTTGATAAATGAGTTTAAATGTGTTAAAACACTATTACTGGGGGGGAATCAGTTGTCTTTCTATTTACTTTTATTTGTTTGATTTTTGTGCCATACTCAGTGATGCTTGGGAGTTCCTCCTGGTTCTGTATTCAGGAATTACTTCTGGAAATGCTTGGGGGACCGTTTGGAATGCTAGGGACTGAACCTAGGTTGGCTGTGTGAAAGGCAAGTGCCTTACTCACAGTACTCTCTCTCCCTCTGGTTCCTTTTTTGTCTTTATCTCCTGTACCTCAAACTTCTCTCCTCAGGTACAGGAGATAATACAACTGAATTCTACAGTCAGTGTCCACTGTTTTTCTGCTGTCATTATTTTTTTTTAGTACCAGGGATCATATATGGGACTTTAGACGTGCAAAGCATGCACGCTACCCCTGAGCTATATCTTGGGTCCCGAATTTATCTTTAGTTCTGTCTTTATCAATTTTATAGCCTGGTATACTGTACACATAGGCAGAAATATCTAATACTTGCCTTTTTTCTCCTACCTGATTTCTCCTAACTTCACCTCATTCCCTTGAGCTCCTTCCATTTCGTTGTGAAGTCAAACCCCTCATCATCTGAACCACCGAGCACTATATTCTCTGTGCCACATTCTTCTCCAATGCTCTCCTGATGGTTGCCTCCATAATTTGGCTACTGTCAAGAACATTTCAATACACATTGCAGTGGACATAACTTTTTGTTTTATTCTTTTTATATTCTTCAGATAGGTACCCAGAAGTGCAATTTCTGGGTCATACAGTAACTATCTTTTATTTTCCTGAGGAAGTTTCATAGTGCTTTCCAAAATAGTTGTACCCATTTCCGTAAGCACCAAAAGCACAGAGCACAAGAGGATGGGGCCCCATCCATGATTCTCAGCCAATCAGGCTGATTTATTGCAAGGCCTGAGGATGTGATGCTATTCAGGCCCTATAATGCTAGCACCACCCAAGCTGTGTTGGGGATGTCCAGGGCCACACTGGTGGTGATTAAAGGCATCCAGGGTTGGACCAGGTGATGTTTGATGCTTGGGAGACCATGTGGTAATCCCTGAGCACCACTGGTGTGATACCCTCCTCAAAAAAAAAAAACCAACAAAATATAAATATATAAAGAGAGATTTACAGTAGAGAGAAGCTGGATCTTTCCAGAACTGCCTTTTTCATTAACACTGCCCATGTTCTTCCTTTGTTAATCAATATTTCCTATTTTTTTTTCCTGTGGCTTCATCTTCTCGATATTTTAGTCATTACTGAAAATGTTGAATTGATGACAATTTCAGACAGTAAGCCAAGTCCTAAATAAAATTTTCTGGATCTGACCTCAACTTATTTATTAAAGAATAACTTCTGTGCACTAAAAGCCTGTATCTAACTTTCCCACAATCCTGTTACCTGCATGACCCACATTACGTGTTGCCTGTAGTCAGAGAACACTCAGTCTGCCCATCTCCCTGAGTAACCAGCAGCCGTGTACAGCACAACAAGTAATCTGACCTAAACTGCTGCTCCCATGTTGGCTGCCGCTGCTTCTACCCAGACACAAAGGCATCCCTGGATGACCCTGCCTAACTATAGCTTCAAAGGAGCATTGACATGTTGCAAAATCTAACCTCCCTGGAGCCAAAGTTCCATGTTCAGTTGTGCATCATCAGTTTTCTATCTTTTCCCTTGTCAAGATGTCTCAAAAATCAGGGAACAGGATGTGGTTCAGAGGAGTAGGACATGCCTTTCATGTGTGCGATCCCTTTCTCTATTAAACAGCAACAACAACAACAACAAAAGTAATTTTAATCAATCTTGTTTGAAAACACTATGAATTTTCTAGGATATGCTGCATCCATCAGGAGAATTTAATAGAGGAAAATGAACTCTTCCCTGCTTTCAAACGACCTCTCACAAAGTAACAGAACAGAAGCTGAGTTGGAGCTAATAGACTTTCTCTTGATCATTCACTCAGAGCAGAGGATCTAACTATTCCTGATATTAGAAGGAAATACTGGAAAATCATCTTAACTTTTCCTCCATCAACTTGGATTTGTGCTTGAGACAGAAATTTAGTGGTAGAAAGTTCCTAGACAAATGTCTTTTTTGTTTTGTTTCGTTTTGTTTTGTTTGGGGACTACACCTGGTAGTGTCAGAAGTTATTCTTCACTCTATGCTCAGGAGTGACCTCTGGCAGAGCTCAGGGGAACATGTGCGGTGCTAGGAATTCAAACCAGGAACAGCTGACAGCAGTTCGAGTGCCTTAATTCCTGTACTATCTCTCCGGCCAGAATGACGTCTTTTTGTCTGTTGGGGATATCCACTCTGAGAATCTGAGCCTTTTCATTCAAGAGTGCTCATGGTTGATTGCACAACTCATGTGCTTACTGAGAAAATTTACAACTGGCTATTGCTTTTACTTATTTGTATTATAGTTTAGGTAACATGGTTGCATAGTGTTAATGGTTAGGGTTGTTTTTTTTCTTTTGGGCCACACCTGGCAGTGCTGGGTGGGGTTGAGGGGTTACTTCTGGCTCTTTGCTCAAGGATCATTCCTGGCAGGCTCAGAAGACCATACAGCATGCTGGATATCAAACCCAGGTCAGCTACATGCAAGGCAAGTGCCTTGCCTGCTACACTATTACTACAGCCTGATGTTAATATTTGGGCTGGAGCGATAGCACAGCAGTAGGGCATTTGCCTTGCACGCAGCCAATATGGCCGACCCGAGTTCGAATCCTCCACCCCTCTCGGAGAGCCCGGCAAACTACCAAGAGTATCTAGCCCGCATGGCAGAGCCTGGGAAGCTACCCATGACGTATGCCAAACACAGTAACTAGAAGTTACTGGGCCCGCTCGAGCAAATCGATGAACAACGGGAGGACCGTGACCGTGATGTTAATATTTATGACTTTGATGCACAAAGTTATTGCACCACCAAACTGTCCAAAATCTCCCAGCCTGTTCTTATGCTACTCTTCATCCAGCCCGCCCAGCCCAGTGCCAACTATCAGTTCTGTTGGCTTATATTCTCAAGACTCGTTTTCACTGGCCAGCGTCTATTCCCTTGCTTTATTTCTTTATATCCACATGTGAGTCATCAGTATTTGTTGTTCTTCTTCCAGTTCAATTTGCTTAACACGATACTTTCCAGTTCCATCTATATTGTACTGAAATGCAAGATTTCTCTTTTCTCACAAGTAATATTCTATTGCAACTATAGACCACAATTTCTGTATCCATTCACCCGATGCTCCATCTGGGTTGCTTCCAATTTTTAGCTATAGTGCAGCAGTGACCATAGGTCAGCATAGATCTTTTCAGGTTAGTCTTCTTGGAATATACCAATCAAGATTGCTTGGTCATTTGGTAGCTTTGCTTTCAATATTTTGTTTGGTTTGGGGGCCACATGTGACAATGCTCAGGGGCTACACCTGCTCTGTGCTCAGAAATTACTCCTGGTGGTGCTCGGGGGAAGTGCCATGTGGTACAGAGATCAAACAGCAATGGCCACATGCAAGGTCCAGGCTTTAGACCTTCTTCTATCTTCTGGACCTTGGAGCGAATCCCCATACTGTTTTCCAAAGAGGCTGAAACAGGTTATATCTCCACCAAGACTGAACGAGGATTCCTCTTTTGCCTATGGCCATACCACTCAGAATGTGCCTGATCTCATCTGATCTTAGAAGCTAAGCAGGGTTGGTCCTGGTTAGCACTTTCATCACACCTCCACCAACATTTTTGATATTGGTTATTCTCACTGATGTGAGGTGGTATCTTTTTGTCATTTTGATTTGCATTTCCTTAATCACCAGTGAAAGTGAACACTTCTTCAGATGCCCATTAGCCCTCTGTCTACAGCGTCCATTTGTCAACTTACAGTTCTGGGGGGCAGAATTTCAGGCACATTTTCTCTGAGTCATCTGCTCAGATGAGCCAAGGTGTCAGGTGGGCTGAATTCCACTCTGGAAGAATCTGCTTTCAAGATAATTCAGTTTATGAGCTAAACCCAGATCCATACGGCTATAAGACTGACACCATCTATTTTTACTGGATTGTCAGCTGTGGCTCACTCAGCTCTGACGGGCCACCAGCATTCCTTGATGTGTGGTCCCTTCCATCTTCCAAGCCTGCCTGTTATCAGTCAAGTCCCTCTCACATCTAAGTTCTCCAGCTTCCCTTGACTCTAATCTTTAAATCCATATTAAAAGGATGTGAGTCATTAGGCCATGTTCTACTGGATACTATTTGGGGACCATAATTACATTTTGTGATTCTTTCACAGTAACATCAAGAATATTCTGAGAGAGGGTGACTATTCACCAAAGCCAGGAATTTGTGAAACTTTCTTAAAAATCTGTCTACTAGAGTTGTAAAGATTTAAATTGGGAGAGAGAGCCGAGGATGTGGTTCATTGGTAGAACACACATCTTGTATATGTCCAGGGTTCTATCCCAGAAGCTATTGAAAAAAGGAGAACCCTTCAAATGAGAGAGAAATGTATGCATAACACACATACATTTGTCTATATTACATATATGTGTGTGTCTGTATACCTTTTTTTCTGTGACATTTAATTTTGTGAGTATTGTACCTGTTGCTTCATAGTTTTTATCAAAATGTACTATTGATTCCCTGTTAATCATTCAACCTAATCCAACAAATTCTGATTAAGTAACTCATGCATGCCACACACTGCTCCAAATCTTCAAATGACCCCCTCCCCCCTCAACGCTATAAAAGTATCACAAGAGAAGGGAAATGCACCAGCTGCTGTGAAGTTGGACAGAAGGAAGGAAGAGTGGTAACTCCTGTGTGGTAGTGGGGTTGGGGGGGGGGGGGGCGGTAAGCTCAGGGAATAGTGACATTTGATTTTTATCTCAAAAAGGAGGCATGGTTGTAATAAACAGAGACTCAAAGGCAGAATATAGGGCAATGAAGTGGACACAATCGAGTAATTACATGAACAAAGCCATTAAGAAGAGAAAGCAAAGGCTAAAGGCACAGACAAGTTGGCATATCAATTTGTATGGAGATTGACGGGTGATATGCTGCTATCAAACAGGGGCCTTGGAAACCAGGCTGAAAGGGGAGACATAAACGAATCTCGGACCCGAGCAACTTGCTGCAGCGATGGCCCTGGACTGTGCAATAGGCCATTTCCGCTGGGCTACTCCAGACAGGGGGCAGCTGTTGTCCCTCCACCTGCCCTCTAGGAGTCCCAGTGGCCGCCATCTTCTAGAAGTCAGCAACAAGTTCCATGTATGAGTGGTAGTGGCAGCAAACGCCAAGCCTCACGGGGAGGAGTGGGCCCTTCTCCTTCCCCCCACCACGATGGGACTCTGAGATGATGCCACATCCGGCCACCATCCACTTAATCTCCCACATGGCCATGATCCAGAGACACACAAATGAATCTTGGCCCTGAGAACTTGCTGCAGCGATCTCTTCAGACCCTAATTATTAAAATTTTAGAATTCCTAGAGTGCGACATTATATTATATCCATAACAAGCAATACAAAACACATTGTTTAGCATTGCCTTTTTAGCAGGTATGAGTGGTGGTGGGACTGGTCTGGAAATATCGAAGGTAACTGTCACTGTCACTGTCCTCCTGTTGTTCATCGATTTGCTAGAGCAGGTTCAGTAACATTGCAAGACTTTTTAATGTGTTTGGCATACTGAATACATCATGGGGAGCTTGCCAGGCTTTGTTGTGTGGGCGAGATACTCTTGGTAGCTTGCCGGGCTCTCCGAGAGGGGTGGAGGAATTGAACTAGGGTTGGCCATGTTGGCCACTTGCAAGGCAAACACCCTACCTGCTGCGCAATCGCTCCAGCCCTTGAAGGTAACTAAAGTAGAGAAAGAGAGTATTGTGCAAATTGTCTGCCACACAGGCAGGGGGTGTGATGTGTAATGGAAGGGGGTGGGTGATACTAGACCTTTTAGTGGTGGAAAATATGCACTGGTGAAGGAATGGCTATCTGATCAAAGCTCAAACATGAAAGTTTTGGGTCTGGAGCAATAGCACAGCGGATAGGGCATTTGGCTTGCACGCAGCCAACCCAGGTTCAATTCCCAGCATCCCATATGGTCCCCTGAGCACCGCCAGGAGTAATTCCTGAGTTCAGAGCCAGGAGTGACCCCTGTGCATTGTTGGGTGTGATCCAAAAAGCAAAAATAAGACATGAAAGTTTTGTTACTATGGCGCATGGTGAATCAATAAGAAAGAAAGAAAGAAAGAAAGAAAGAAAGAAAGGAAGGAAGGAAGGAAGGAAGGAAGGAAGGAAGGAAGGAAGGAAGGAAGAAAGAAAGAAAGAAACTAGGCTGAAAGGGATTGGGAATATGGAAGAAAACTAGGGGAATAATAAAATTAGGGATAGCTCAGAGGCAGAGCATCTGTCTTGCAGGAATGGCTCAGAGTTCGATCCCCAGAACTGCCCCCCATGCTGAATGCCAAAGGTACTGCCATGCATGATCCCTAGTAACACAATGAAGTGGGCAATCTCTAGAGCACTGCAACTAGCATGGATACACACAACAGCCAGCACAACATAGGGGAGGTTAAGGTGGAAAGGGTTTGTTGTTTCTATTCATAATAATAAACTTAAGAGTTTCCCCAAGGACAGTAAAGAAGACAAGGGCCAGGAAGATCGCTCCCCAGTTGGAAGCCTGCCTCATAGGCTGGGGGAGAAGGCAGTTGGGATGGAAAAGGGATCACTAAGTTCATGATGATTGGAGGGATCGCTCAGGATGGAATATGTGTGCTGAATGCAGACTAAGGACCACGCATGATGGCCTTTCCTTTCAGTATCTGTATTGCAAACCATGATGCCCAAAAGTAGAGAGAGAGTAAGAAGGACTGTGCCTGCCACAGAAGCGGGGGGTGGGATAGAGTGGGGGTGGCAGGAGGGATATTGGGAACATTGGTGGTAGAAAATGCACATGGTTGGAGGGATGGTTGTTCAATCATTGTATGACTGAAACTCAATCATGAAAGCTTTGTAACTGTATCTCACGGTGATTCAATTAAACAATTAAAAAAAGAAACTTAGGAGTTGCTGTTTAGAAACAGATGTCAGACTGGCGGGTGGAGGCAAATGATGGGGTGGGGGGAGATGGGGGGGACTGGTGGAGGGAAGTGGACACTGGTGAAGGGAGGGTGTAGTAGCCTGTATTCCTGAAATCCAATCATGAATAACTGTAATTTCACCATAACTAAATTAAATGTTTTTAAAAGACAGAGAAAAAAGTGAGAGGGGTAGCATACAGGCCAGGTGAGGAGGAAAATACTAAACCCTTGTCTGAGAAATGAGCCGGGAGACCTTTCCTGCTGTGCAAGCAACCGAGAGTTTCTCAGGAAAGGAACACAAAAGTGAAAAGCACAGCGACCTGCCCGAGATGGGAAAATGTGGCTTGAGAGTGAAAGACAGTAGTCACTAATAACACAGAGGCTTCCTGCTCATGGCTGAGGAATGTTCCTTGACTGCCACTTATCATTGCAAGATGTGTCAAATAATCTTGCTCTGTGACTTGAGAAATCACAGACTTACCATCCTCTGCGGCTGGGAGGGGTCTCAGACATGCCGGAAAGGGGCCACTGAGAACCAGTCCAACCAAATTCAATTTCAAAGACTCTTAGCAGATCAGTCACAGGACTCGAGCCAAGGAAGCCCGGGCATCTGCGAGTCCCATCAAATCCATGGCACACTCCCTGGTCCTCATCACAGAGCTCTTTTGGGGGCTGTGCCAAAAGCAAATGGTGTCATTCATCCCAGGGCAAAGGCAAGAACGGGGCTAATGCTTGGCACGAGTGAGCTGGATCAATTCCAGAACTAATTCGGGTCCTGGTTCTCTTGGAATGACCGCTTAACATGGCAGCCTTCAAGAGTTTTCTGCAAAGGGCAACTGTCGAAGGGCAAATTTTGTGCCGAGACAAAAGTTTGCTCAAACTGCTTCTTCAAGATTTCAGCCTATTAGTCCTCAGCGTAAGACCCTATTACTTCCAAGAGTTGGAATCCAAAGGTTTGAACTCTCCTTCCATGTTGATTCTTAAGCCCCAGGAGAAAGGGCACTGCCCCAAACCACCTAGACACTCCCACAGCAAAGTCCTTCCTTGGCTTAATCATAGGAGTCAGCCCTTTAGGTGTTTGCCAATCATACCAAGCAGTTGCTGAAAGAAATGGACTCCGGAAACTCTTGATTCAGAGCCTGAAAGGATGCCTGCACGTCATGACTCTTCTGATCAAAGCAACCCCATGCCACCCTTGGTGCTTAGGGAACAGCCTGGCAGACAATGGGATTCTGAATGGCAGAAAGTGTGGTCGCTCAACTCAGAAACAAACTGAGATTGGCCTGTCTGCATTCAGAAAGGTAACAGCAAACACCTTTGTTAAGAGAGGCCCTCGCTAGTTTTGCTAAGGGAGTCAAAGAAAGACAAGTATCATCCTAGCTCACTTATATATGGAATCCCAATGAGCTGAACTTGGTCAAAGAGATAGCACAGGAGATGGGGCCAGAGAGAAAACACAATGGGTAGGACACTTGCCTTACATGTGGCCAATCCAGGTCCCATCCCTGGCACCCCTCGTGATCCCCCAGCCACCACCAGGAGTGATTTTTGAGTGCAGATCCAGAAGTAACCTTTGAACACTGCTGGGTGTGAGTAACTTGGAGACCATATGGGATGCCCAGGACTGAACCCAAATGGTCTCATGCAAAGCAAGCACCCTACCTGCCCTACATGGTTAAATAAACCAAAATATAGAGAGGGAGAGAGAAAGAGAAAAAGAGAGAGAGTGTGTGTGTGTACAGGAGGTAAGATGCTTGCCTTGCATGAAGCTGGTTCAGTCCCAGGACCTCATATGGTCCCCAAGCCCAGGGGTCACTCTGAGGACTACCCACTACCCACCACAAAACAAACTGTAATAAATTCAAAAACTCAACTCATAAATGCAGAGAATTGCCAAAGGCTCTGGAGAATGGAGAGATGTTATCAAAAGGTTCAAAATGAGTTAAGTTCTGAAGATCTCAAGTACAGTGTGGTAGTCAAAATTACTAATAATACTCTATCACTGGAAGTTGCCAAGAGAATATATGGTACTATGTTCACACGTTCACACACACACACACACATACACACACAACTATGTGAAGTGATAAAGGTATCAACTAACCTAATAATGGTAATCATTTCTCAATCTACACCTGTATCAAATCCATATTTTTTTTTGCCTTAAACTGCTCCAGTGTTATAAGGAGAGGAGGAAGAGATGGATAGAGAGGAATAGAGAGAGAGGGAGAGGGAGAGAGAGAAGGAAAGAGGGAAACAACAAGGGTCAGATAGGCGAGGAGGACGGGTCCTTGCTGCCTGACAATCTGCAAACCCTGGAAATCCAAGATGACTGGCAGGCAGTGCATCTTGCCCAACTGGAAAACAAAGTCTTCTAGCCTTGTTTTTTGGTTTTATTTTTTAAAACATTTTATTTTATTTTATTGTTTTTGGTCACATCTGGCACTGCTCAGGAGTTGCTCCTGGCTCTGGACTCAGAATCACTCCTGAAGGGTTTGGAGACCCTATGGAATTGAACCCCTATGGAATGTTTGGGATTGAACCCAGATGGGCTCATGCAGAGCAAGCAACCTACCCACACTACCTGATGTACTATCTCTCCGGCCCTCCTAGCCTCATTGAAGGTGGTGTGAGCAGATAAAAAATATGGGAAAATAAGATTAGGGATTATGCAGACAAACAAAGGAAGTCTAATTCCCTAGATTCCTCCCAAACATTTCCTGCTATCTACCCTCTACTGACAGGGTAGTAAACCCCCGGCTGTCAAATGCCCTGCACTGGGACCGCTCCTGGAAGCGGGGTGGGCCTCACCTCCCTTTCATGCTGCTCTGAGATAAGGGACAGGAAGTAAGGGGTTAACCTGATTCTGTGGACTAAGAGCAAAATTTCTGGGCTATTCCTGACATTCAAACCACAAAGAAAAGGTCCGGATTCCAAGGTCATAAATTTGACAGTCTTTCTGGTTTGAGTTGCAAACAAATGGAATTCTTGCAGGTCCAACCCACTGGTTTAAAGACATGTCCTGCCAGGGAAATTCCAAGTCCTGCAAACATGAGCAAGCCCTGAGGGATTTCCCTGCCGGGATCACTGCCATGGGAAGCAGGGGGCTGCGCTGGGCAGAGCTCCTGCCGGCTGCCTTCTGTAGGCAGAGTTTTGCTTTTTTTTTTTTTCTTTTTGGGTCACACCCGGCAATGCACAGGGGTTACTCCTGGCTCTGCACTCAGGAATTACCCCTGGTGGTACTCAGGGGACCATATGGGATGCTGGGAATCGAACCCGGGTGGGCCACGTGCAAGGCAAATGCCCTGCCCTCTGTGCTATTGCTCCAGCACCTGTAGGCAGAGTTTTGAAGGAAGCAAGAGCATGTTCCAGAGAGAGAAGAAAGGAAGAGGGAGGGGGAGAGGGTAAGGGAAAGGGTAAGGGAGAGGGAGAGGGAGGGAGAGAGAGGGAGAGAGGAGAGAGAGAGAGATTGGTGGTGGGAAATGTGTTGGAACATTGTATGACTGACATTGTATCATGAGCAACTTTGTAACTGTGTATCTCACTAATTCAATGCTCCAGGTGACATGCAAGGACAGTCTGCCACACTCTGCAACCAGGCCCGGGACATGCCTTTCCTACTCAGCAATACGCGCTTGCCATTATGGGTCCTGCGACCTGCATGTTATCCTGTCTTTCCTCTTTCCACGTAAAACTGCTTATTGTGGCTGTTCTGTTTTCCCTTTTGTGTTATATGCTGTGGTTTAGGAATGATTGATTTGGCCAGTTAGTCAGAGATTGCTAAGGGGTTCTGAGAAGTACATCTGGTTCTGATAAGGAGGAAGGAGCCATCCCCCAGGAATGCTGCTCTCGGGTCTGGATGCAGAAACACCCCCAACTTGGAGCTGGCCCCCGTTTGTGGTGGCCTGGACCACAATTCCCCTTCCTCACTGTGTGCTATTTTTCACACCAGCACATGGTATGTCATGTGTGCTCACTCTGAGTGACAAAATGGTGGAAGGAAAGAGATGGCTAGAGCTCTCTGTTGCCGAAGCATGTTTTGGGTGGCTCTTTTCCCTCCAGTACAATCCTGAGGGGGGGGGTGTCATTGATCACATTTACCTCCTTTCAATCACATTGATAACTCAGTCATGTGAGCAAGCCCAAAGCCAGAGGGAGACCAATCACCCCAGTTCTTATTGACAAGGATCCATCCAAGAGGGGGAGGGAAGGAGAGGAAGGGAGAGACAGAGAGTGAGAGAAAGGAGGGGAGGGGAGGGAAGGGGGGAGGGGAGGAGAGTTCGGGGAGGAGAGGGGAGGTGAGGGAAGAGGAGCGGAGGGGAGGCAGAGAGAGAGAGGAGAGTGGAGGGGAGGGGAGCAGAGAAGAGGGAAAGAGAGAAGAGGGAGAGATCGGAGAGGGAGAGATCGGAGAGGGGAGAGGAGAGGAGGGAAGGGGAGGGGAGGGGAGGGGAGGGGAGGGGAGGGGAGGGGAGGAGAAGAGAGGAGAGAAGAGGAGAGAAGGGGAGGGGAGGGGAGGGGAGGGGAGGGGAGGGGAGGGGAGGAAGGAGAAATAGGGAGAAGACAGGAGAGGGGAGGGGAGGGGAGGGGAGGAAGGAGGGATAGGGAGAAGACAGGAGAGGAGAGGAGAGGAGAGGAGAGGAGAGGAGAGGAGAGGAGAGGAGAGGAGAGGAGAGGAGAGGAGTTGAAGAGAGAAGAGGGAGAGAATGAGCACACGCAAAACAAAGAGTTGTCCTCATAGTGTGGAAGTCTCTACTCCGGGTCCTGGTGGGTGCCACTCCTGCTCTGACACCACAGCGCCCCTCCTCACCCCCACCATCCTTCTCAGCAATGGCATTTTTCTTGGGATAAAATGAGATGAAATAAAATAAAAACTGTCACTTGTGGCAACGTAAAAAGAAATCTCAGGGCTGGAGAGATAGCACGGCGGGTAGGGCGTTTGCCTTGCACGTGGCCAACCCGGAATTCCCAGCATTCCATATGGTCCCCTGAGCACTGCCAGGAGTAACTCCTGAGTGCAGAGCCAGGAGTAACCCCTGTGCATCGCCGGGTATGACCCCCCCACCAAAAAAAAAAAAAAGAAAAGAAATCCCAATAACACATAACTGATGCGGCAGATTGGACAGAAACGTTTAGGACACGGAAAGACGGCACTTGAAGCAGCAATCGAGGTACCTTTCACTTGAGCCCACACAGCACAGGAGAATCTTCTGTCCTATAAAGAAAAACAGCAGCACATTTAGCAAGGTCACACACGATGTCAGTTTAAATATACTTCAGCTTTCTGAGTGCAGAGTTTTAGCTCTAAATTTGGACCCCAAGGTCTTAAAACTATCATCTAGCCTGAACTTCTTGTAACTTAACCTTAGCTAACTTCTTGTATCATCTAGCCTTAGCTTCTTGTAAATGCTCACCAATGCTCTCCCATCCCTTGAGCCCCAAACGGGTAGCAGGGACAGAGTGGCCCTAAGGGTTATCGTCCATCACTGTCACTGTCACTGTCCCAGTCCTCCCATTGTTCATCGATTTGCTCGAGCGGGCCCAGTAACATTGTGAGACTTGTTGTTACTGTGTTTGGCATCTCGAATACGTCACGGGGAGCTTGCCAGGCTTTGCCGTACGGGCAAGATACTCTCGGTAGCTTGCCGGGCTCTCCGAGAGGGACGGAGGAATTGAACTCGGGTCGGCCCGGTCGGCCATGTGCAAGGCAAATGCCCTACCCACTGTGCTATCGCTCCAGCCCATAGTTTCCAAATAAACCTCAGAAAGCACACGCCATGGATAAGAAATAGGAAAGGGAATAGTTTTCCTTCCCCTTACCAGCTCTTAGCCTTGATTGCCTGGACAGCTGTTAAAAGGAATGCTGAGGTCACATGGAGTTCTGATGCATGTGACAGGAAGACCGGAAGGGGTGGTATGCAACAAGACTTCACCTACCCAGCTGATCCTGACCCAGTACCCTCAGCTATCCCAAATACAGTGAAGAACCAGGAAGAAAGCAAAAACGAACACCTTTAAGACAAACACAGCTGGTCTCCCTTATCTATAGTAGCACTATGGCACTGCAGGCCTGTCCTCCTGTTGTTCATCAATTTGCTAGTACACAGAATAATTGGATGAGGAAATACAAGGTATTAGGGAGGGGGTATGGAGGAAACGCAAGGTATTGGTCGGGATCACTCTTGATCCCAGAGTATGGGAAGGGGGACAGGGAAGGGAATAAATTAAGGGGCAAAGTAAGAAGAGGTGGACGGGAAGTAACAAGGGGCCAGTGTCAAAGGGGACATGGGTGGTGTGGAGGAGTGGTATAGCCACACATCCAAACCATTGATTCAACAACACTGAAAACAGGAGATCCATAATGAAACCATAAAACTTAAAAATGTGCCAGTCGAGTATGAGCTGGGGGAGAAGGCAGCTAGGATAGAGGAGGGATCACTAAGTCAGTGATGGTTGGAGGGATCGCTCGGGATGGGAGATGTGTGATGAAAGTCGATAAAGGACCAAACATGATGGCCTCTCAGTATCTGTATAGCAAACCATAATGCCCCGAAGTAGAGAGAGTAAGAGAGAAACTGTCTGCCACAGAGGCAGGGGGAAGGGTGGGACAGGGTGTGGGGGGATATTGGGGACATTGTCACTGTCACTGTCCTCCTGTTATTTATCAATTTGCTTGAGCAGGCCCAGTAACGTCTCCATTGGAGACTTTGTTGTTACTGTATTTGGCATATCGAATACGTCACGGGGAGCTTGCCAGGCTCTGCCGTGCGGGCGAGATACTCTCAGTAGCTTGCTGGGCTCTCCAAGTGGGACAGAGGAATCGAACCCAGGTCGGCAGCGTGCATGGCAAACTCCCTACCCGCTGTGCTTATCGCTCCAGCGTGCTGGGGACATTGATGGTGGAGAATGTACACTGGTGGAGGGATGGGTGTTCAATCATTATATGACTCAAACTCAAACATGAAAGTTTTGTAACTGCAATTCACAGTGATTCAGTAGAAAAAGAAGAGAAAAGAAAATGTGCGTGGCGAGGAGGCAGATTGGGATGGGAGGGAACCTGGGGAGCTGGTGGAGGGAAGTTGACACTGGTAGTTGGACTGGTGCTGGAACATTGTACACCTGAAATTCATTGATGAATCACTTTGCAAATCACAGTGCCTTAATAAAAAAATATGATTTTAAAACAAAAGTAAGTATAGCGGGAATCCTCTGCATCCAATGGGTGCACAAACCCATTGGAATGAAAGGTGGTCTATTCTCCCCCACTGTGATTTTATGCATATTTGTCTGTTAGGAGTGCTGGAACCACTTGTGACTGAACTTGGCAAAATATTCCCCCGAGGAAACTGAACAGGAGGGGTGAAAGATCTTTCTAACGTCATTAGGAAGTTTTTTTTCAAGTGATAACTTTGAGTGTTCTGGTTTATGTTTCATTAGAATTTTAAAAATCCATATTTACTCTAAAATTTTCTGGCATAGCCTTTAAGTTGCCATAACGTTTCCAACTACAGTGCCTAGGAGCAAAGGAGAAAGAAAAGTGTCTGCTGTAGAGGGAGGCTTCGGGGCAGGAGGGAAATAGGAGGAACATTGGTGGAGAGGAGCGGCACTTGTGAAGGGACAGGTGCTTGACCATCGTAGACTGAAAATCATGAACAAGTTTGTAACTTTGTGATGATTCAACACGTTTTTTTAAATTTAAGAAAAAGTAAGAGAAAAAAACAGTGAAACAGTTACTTGGGGGAATGGACTAGAGCAATAGCACAGCGGGTAGGGCCTTTGCCTTGCAAGCGGCCGACCCGGGTTCAATTCCCAGCATCCCAATATGGTCCCCTGAGCACTGCCAGGAGTGATTCCTGAGTGCAGAGCCAGGAGTAAGCCCTGAGGATCGACGGGTGTGACCCAAAAATCAAAAAAAAAAAAAAAAAAGAAAGAAACAGTTACTTGGGAACTGAGTGTACTAAAGGGGGAACTGGCAGAGAGAGAGCTCATGAAAACAGTGCCTTCTTGAGCAAGTAAGAGACTTTTGCACACCATACAGTGGACAAAGGATCAATATACAAAATATGCAAAATACGCCAGCTGAACACGAAAAAAGCAAGCCCCCACCCCAAATGAATAAAAGACCTGAACAGAAACTTCTTTAATGAAGGCATATAGATGGCTCAAGGACACCTGAAAAACATATTCCACATCACTTGTTAAATAAATACAAATCAGGGCTGGAGCGGTAGTACAGTGGGTAGGGCGTTTGCACATGGCCTACCCAGGTTTAATTCCCAGCACCTCAGTTGGTCTCCCGAGCATCACCAGGAGTAATTCCTGAGTGTAAAGCCAGGAGTAACCCCTGTGCATCACTGGGTGTGACCCAAAGAAACAAAAAAAAACACAAATCAAACCCACTATAAAATATCAATACACCCTGTGAGAATGACCTATATCAAAAAGATTGGAAACAGTAAGTGCGGGTTAAAAGGTTCAGGGGCACTCTTGATGGGAATGTCTATGTTCCAGCCCCTATGGAAAACGGGATGGAGAGTCCTTAAAAACTGCTACAGATGGTCAATGGTGTGGGGGTGGAGGGTAGTTAAGATAGAGGAGGGTCCATTATTACAATCACGGTCACGGTCCTCCCATTGTTTATCGATTTGCTCGAGCAGGCCCAGTAACGTCTCCATCATGAGACTTGTTGTTACTGTGTTTGGCATATTGAGTACGTCAGGGTAGCTTGCCAGGCTCTCCGTGCAGGCGAGATACTCTCGGTAGCTTTCCGGGCTCTCCGAGAGGGGTGGAGGAATCGAACTCGGGTCGGCCATGTTGGCTGCGTGCAAGGCAAACGCCCTACCGCTGTGCTATCGCTCCAGCCCATTATGACAATACTAGTTGGAAATGATCACTCTGGACAAGAACTGAGTGTTGAAAGCAGGTAAATGATGTACATGATAACATTTTATCTGTATTGCAAACCATGATGCCTAAAATGAGAGAAGAGAGAGAGAGAGAGAGAGAGAGAGTTTCCTGCCATAGAGACAGACTGGGGTGGGGGTAGCTTGAAGGGGTAGAAGGGAAACTGGGGACACTGGTGCTAGGAAATTACACTTGTGGAGGGATGGGTGTTGAAACATTGTATGGCTGAAACACAATCATGAATAATTTTGCAATGTCTATCTCATGATGACTCAATTTTTTTTAAATGCTACAAAGGGGTGGGGGGGACGATGTAGAGGACAGGACGGGGGTCAAGGCACTCGCCTTGCTCACAGACAGCCAGTTTAATCTCCATCTCCACATATTGTCCTTCAAGCATGATTAGGAGTGACCCGAGCACAGAGCCAAGAGAGAGCCCTGAGCAAAAAGCTGCACTTTTTTTTTCCCCTCAGTGCAGCTGAGGAAAAAAAGATAGGCCCTCCAAATTTTTTTTACACAGCAATCCTATGTTAATATAGCAATGCTGCTTTGAGGCTTTTATCCAATGGAGGTGAAAATACTAATTTGCATCCAAGTGTTCATGGTGAAGAATGTTAACACAACATAAAATCAACTCAAATGGCCATCAGGAATTACCTGACTAAGGAAGGTGTGGTTACATCCTCAGTGGAATACTATTGTGCTAGTTTTTCAAAATGATATTGCGTCTTCTAGAATAAAAGGAATGGAACTGGAGGTGATTGTGCTGAGTGAAATAAGTAAAGAAGTGAAAGACCTGGACAGTTTCGTCCCTATGGAAACAAATGAATAACTAAAGCAAACTGACAGGCAAAAAAAACTAAATTCAGGAGGAATGGTTTCCAGAGGAAAGGCTGGGTGGGAAGAATAGATAGAAGAGTCTTTCTGAAAGTGAGATGATGCTAGAACTCCGTGGGTGGGCAGGTAAGATTTATACACAGAGAAACGTGTAACTGAGCCCTTGAAAGTCCATAGTGTTAACACTGTGTGATAATAAGGTCTGTGATAATAATGTGATAATAATCTAGTGATAATAGAAAGGGAAACACTTTTTTTTTTTTGTGAAACACCATGAGGTACAGTTGTAGATTTACAATTTTTTGTGCTTGGGTTTCGATTATACAATGATCAGATACCCATCCCTCCACCAGTGCCCATTTTCCACCACCATGGATAATATCCCTCCCACCCCCGTCCCCCCATCCCCTCCCCCGCCTCTGTGACAGGGCAATCCCCTGTGTTCTCTCTCTCCTTTTGGGTGTTGTGGTCTGCGAAAGAGGCATTGAGTGGCAAACATGTTCAGTCCATAGTCTACTTTCGACATGCATCTCCCCTCCTGGGAGGATCCTCCAAACACCCTTTATTTGGTGCTCCCTTCTCTCTCTGAGCTGCCCAGAAAGGGAAACACTTTTAACACAGTTCCTTGAAGTGATTTTCATTTTATAAAATTCCTTTCTGATCAAGAAAACAGATAAGAGACCAGAAGATAAATTAGAAAATCGGTGTCCAGACAAGGCATGTCAAAGGCTGAGTAGCACAATGAAGACGGAAAGGAAGACAAGCACTAAGGTACTAGAACTGACACAATTTCATGATGATCCAGAGCAGAAGGTAAGAATCAGAGAACAGAAGAATTAATTCTAGATTTCTGTCTGATCAACTGAAAGCATAACGCTGGGATAGATATATAGAAGGAATAAATAAAATTGGAGAATTGGAAAAGCCATACTTTCTAATTTATAATTTGACTACAAAGCTAAAGAAATCAAAACAGGGTGGTACCAGCATAAAGATACACATACAGATAAAAAACAAAGAACCCAGAAATAAAATCTTATGTATATGTCAAATGAGTTTTGACAAGGCTGTTAAGACCATTCAATAGGGAAAAAAAAAGGAAATACTTTCAACCAACAGTGCTGGTAAAACTAGATTATAACATGCCAAAGAGTGGATAGGACTCTTACCTAATACCATGTACAAAAACAATGAAAAATCCAACCTAAATATGAGAGCTAAAGCTCTCCAAAGAAAATCTGGTGGAAAAACTTCTGGAAGTTGGATTTGGCAATGATCTCTTGGATATGACACCACAGGCATGAGCAACAATCAAGAAAATAGAGAAATGGGACTTCATCAAAATTGAGAGCTTTTATGCATCAAATGACTCTTATAAACATAGAGAAAGAGAAAGACAAAGAAAAAGAGAGAGAGAGAGAAAGAAAGAAAGAAAGAAAGAAAGAAAGAAAGAAAGAAAGAAAGAAACCCACAGTTTGGCAGAAAACGTTTTTCAAACTGTATATCTCAAGAGAAATCAATATCCAAAGTATATGCAGAACTCCTTCTGTTGAACCAAATGTTATGAACACTTGGTGGTAGGGCTTCTGGGAGGGCTGGTTAGACGAGGTTCTGAAGGTAAAGGGCCCAGATGGGATTAACATCCATCTAACATGGAGAAGACTGACCAGCACTCCCTCCCTCCCCATTGAGTGAGGACATAGCAAGAAGGCCACCTCTGCACGCCCACAAGTGGGTCTCACCAGAGAACCAAGCTAGCCTGCACCTTAATCTTAGGCCCGGAAATCTCTAGAACTGTGAGACATAAATGATGTTGTTTACACAACCAGTCTATGGCACCTGGTAATGGCAGCCCAAGCTGACTAATAATACACCCTCCCAGACTGAAGTCTCAGTCTGATCAACAGCTTTCTGAGAAATCTCTAAATTGTAGTTAGCATCCTGCCAGTGTTGTGTCTATGACTAGACATGCCAACCTGAGGTCTCTAGGCAGTTTTCTAGCAAGGTTTTGGCTGAGTCATAAATACCTTTTGAAAAAAATTAAGTAGTGTGTGTGTGTGCGCGTGTGTGTGTGTGTGTGTGCATGCACGCACATGCGTGCATATTCTGGGTGATACTCTCTAATTTTTAATTACCACATTATTTTCACAAAAACATTACCACTAGTTCCCCTGTGCTATTTGGATTTACTCTTAGAAATCGGTTTTATATCAACCGTGATATGGCCTATTAGATCTGTGTCCTCTACAGAACAAGATATCTCGCTTTCAAATATGTGATGACCCTTCTACAAATTCATCAGTTAATGAATATTTATCTACCTCCATTTCATTTTCTTCTGGAGCATATATTAATTGGTGCAAAGACTACAGTCATTCTCACTTTAGGTCTCCTATATTGCACATGGATTGAGAAAATATCTTACGATTTTTTAAAATGATACAGATAAAAACAAGCTTTAGCACTTTATCTTCTTCTGCAGTTTCCGTAATGTGAATAAAAGATGCCTTGACTAGAAAAAAGAAATTTCTATTAATGGTATTATCTTGTTTCCAGTTGTTGTTACCAATCCAGTTGTTGGTACCAAGCTACCAACAGAGATAGCTTCACGCTGTAGTTCTTCTAGGGCAACCATCACAATGATTCTTGCAGATCTTCCGTCCCTGACCAAAAAATCCACCTCATGTTCTTCAGCTGGTCCAGTTCATTATGGTTATTGATCATGTGGTGACTCTTCAGTTCTATTTATTATCTAATGAATATGCAACCATTCTCATGGAAGAGCAAAGCCTTTCGAAAGACCAGGGAGAGAAAACTGGGGTGTATGCACCACTCCCAAACAGGGTCTGAGCAGAAGGAAGGAAGTGGTGAGTTTAAACCCCCTCCCTCCTGCTTCCTGGAGGAAGCAGCAATCTGGCAAAGAAATGTCAGAGAAGGAAAGGGGGGGTGTGGGGGGAGGGGGAGGAAAGGGAAAGTCATAGGCAAGAAAATGAAAGTTCACTGCTCCTCTGCAAGTCAGCCCTTAGCAGTGTTGTAAATGAAAGGCTTTCAGAAAGTTTATGGGGCAGCAGGTAAGCTTGTATTGCGGACAAAGGTTCGATCTCCAACTGCATATGATTCCCCAGCACTGCAAGAGAGACCTATGAGTCCAGAGCTTGGAGTATGTTCTGAGCACATCTGGGTGTGGCCCTCAAACAAAAACAAACCAACCAACCAAAATTGGGAAGCTTAAGAGGAAGAAGCAAAAGCAAGCCATTCATTCCAGACACAGGTCCCACCAGGTCACTCTGGAAGCTCAGAGTGTCACCACTCATAAAGGTTTCAATGGCTCATCCTTTAGAGAGGTCAAGTATTCATGGTTATTGATTGCACTGTTTACCAAATGCCCAGAAACATTTACATTTCATGTGGCTGGTGCAATAGCACAGCAGGTAGGGCATTTGCCTTGCATGCAGCCAACATGGCTGAACAGAGTTCGATTCCTCTGCCCCTCTCAGAGAGCCCGGCAAGCTACTGAGAGTATCTCGCCCGCACGGCAAAACCTGGCAAGCTACCGTGACGTATTCGATATGCCAGACACAGTAACAAGTCTCATAATGTTACTGGGCCCGCTCGAGCAAATCGATGAACAACGGAGGACAGTGACAGTGACAGTGATAAGAAAGAAAGAGTTCACAACATCTTTTCAAGAAATATACCTGATTCCATTCACTTGTGATCCGCACTATAATGCAGTAATCGATGCCTGTTTTCAAGGGTGCATTGTAATATTTCCCATAGTATAGCCTATCTCCAATAGAGAGCTCCATGGCATCGTCTGCAACATCTTTGGCCAGTAGTTCTGCAGCCACGTATCCATCAGCCTTAGAAGTATTGCTAAAATATGAGGTAGCTCCTTTAGAATCACAAGGAAAAGTGCTTTGCAGAGCCAGGGGAAGCACTAACACCTGATAGGAACTGAAAGAAAAAAGAAAATGTTTATCAACCTTTCAGTATCTAATGCAAACCACAGTGCCCAAAAGGGAGGGGGGGAGAGAGAAAGAGAGAGAGAGAGAGAGAGAGAGAGGAAGAGAGAGAGGTGCATGCCATAGAGGCAGGTGGGGGTGGGGGATGGGGGTGATAGGAGGGAACCAGGGGCACTGGTGCTGGGAAATGTACACTGGTGGAGGGATGGGTGTTGGAACACTGTATAAGTGAAATCCAATCATGAACAGCTTTGTAAGGGTCTATCTCACAGTGATTCAATAAAAAAAATTTAAAAAATTTTTTAAAAATTTTTAAAAAGACAATGTTTATCAGATCCTCACCTGGGGGTCCATTCACTACCTTAGTGCTGCTCATTGAATACCCGCTGTTTCTCAGAGCACTCTTCCTGACACAGGAAACGCGGCACTGAACCTGGAATTGGCAGGCTGGCTGCCCCAATGGTCATGCAACTCCAACCCCACCGCTAGATGATAAGGAGCAAAGTTCACATTCTAACTGCAGGGGGGTGCGGAGGACATCTCCTTTAGTGAGGCCGCTCAGATCCTGCCTTGTGCGTGCTTGTGGTGAAGTCCATGTAACCAGCGAGTCTCACGTGGGCACATAAAGGCAGCTGTGAAAGGACTTAGCAGTCACATGGAGGCCAGCTGTCTCCCAGAGTCAATGTACAAAGTCTGCTGACCATCACGTGACATGTGAGGCAGAATCCACGGGATTGCACATGGCTCCTGACAGCTCACAGATCGATACCAAAGGTCATGTGAAAAAACTGAGACCCAGGAATGCAACATCACGGGCGGTGACATGGCCTGACAACCTCCCACAACAGAAGGGAAGGTGTCACAGGGACCCTGTAAAACCATTCTTTAAAGGCAAATATGGTGACACAAGGGCAGCCCAGTGTCATTTTGTCACAAGCTTTATTATTTGGCCCATCAAAGAGAAAGCCTGTCAGCAAAAGGGTGTGTCCAAATAAAATGGGACCAACGATGACCCATGCCTTCCTTTGATTCTCCTTTTTCTATCAGCCTTGACAGCAGGGATTTAAATGATTTCTCTTTTATCCTTGCAAACCCTTGTGCAGTTCTCTGGCTATGATTGACTCCCCACTGAGGTTTCTTGAGTTGAAATTTTAATAAAGAGAATAAAACAGGCATCAGCGCCAAGTATGATTAGGGTGATTTCCAAAACTCATTAGACCACATGATTCTATTTTACCCGTGAATATAAATTTCCTGCTCCACGTACCTGGAGCCCCATCTCTCACTCTCAAGAACCCATGAGTCACCAGGTTAAATAAAGGGAGCTTTCCCCAACAGTAGGTGTTGGATTTGCAAAGTTCCCACCCACGAGGGGCTCTCGAACATTCCAGGTGTCCTCTGGGTCCTGATTTCCACAAAGCCTGGGTTCCCTTTCAGACAAGAGCTTCCTTTGGAAAGGTGCAGTGGAAAGCCTCGTGGCCATGAGTTGTCTGTCACCATAGCAAATATTTACTGAGCATGCACTGCAGACTAGGGAGCACCTGCGGCAGTCCACAGCCCCATGAATCAAGCACGGCAGCAGCTTTGTGCTGCCCGACAGCACCCTTTCAGATGCCAGCTGCCTTCCCATGCAGGTGCTGGGGGTCAGAGACAAAGCTCAGGGGAACACACTGCCCCATCGAGGCACCCTGGAGGAGGCGTGAAGAAAGCACGTCCATGGGTTAGCATGCTCAGCAATCTCTACCTGGCAGAATGCTAACACTGACTTCTAGCCCCTTCCCATATGGACTGATGTTGTGCTGATGACCAACCCCTCTCAGCGACGCCCCCGCCCAAAGATACCCTGTAATCTGGCAGGTAAGACGACACCAGCAAGCCGGGAGCCCAGATACAGGCTATACTGACTCCCTAAATTCACCCAGTTAAGGACATTTGGTCCCTGAGCCCCTAGCTCCACCTTGCATCCTGCTCTTAATCCTCAACGATGCACAAAGACTTTGATTGGTTTCACCCCAGTGAGGCTGCTCCCCGCAGCGCTGAACAGGTAGGCAGGCTGAGGACACCTCCCCGCCTTCCTGCTTGTAATTAGCACTGATGACGTCAGGGAAGCGGTTCTGGCTGTTGGAGACACAAGTGTTCTGGAAGGGTTTCTCCCCCTTTCTCCCTGCCACCCTTCCTGGAGGGACTCAGACCCCCACTTCCTGTTTTGAAGGTAATAGCCAGCGCAGGACCGCAGGGCCACCTGTCTTCTGGTACTTCATCTCGCCTTACATACTGCTTGGCCCAAATGCCACGTTTGCTCTTGCAAATTCTCCCAGGCAGCGATATCGCCTCTGTTGTCCTTATAGCCCCAGAATAACAGTGTCTTCCAGTTAACCGGACAGGGATCAAGAAGCACAACAACCTGTGCGCCCTATCCATCCCTGGAAAGATCTCTGGGAAATAACTGAACTCAAAGTAACAGAAAGGCAGAAGTCTGTCATATAAACAGATCCACAGATAACATCTCCAGACTTTAAAAAAGATGCTTTTCCTGTCCTCTCACGGGACAAACTGATTTCATACCAATCCCCTCTGGGACCTCTGAAGCCATCTCTAACCACACAATGTCTAACACATAACTAAATCCATCAATGAATCAAAAGAATCATCCAAATGGTCCTTTCAGAAACCACAACACCGAATCATGTGTCCTACAATCACCCTTAAATACAGAAAAATATTTTCTGTCTTTACTCAGTGAAACGGTACACCTGATCCACCCTCACCAACAGATGGACGGAGAGATGGGGAACCAAGGACAAGCCTGACTTCCTGTTGGACAAGCACAGGCAGAGCAAAATGTGCCTCTGGTGACCAAAGAAGTGAAGGCCTTTTTTGAGCTAAGCCACCCGAGCACCGATCTCTGGTGCCTTAAAAATGTCACAGTTGATTTGGAAGGGGACAGCTTAGAATTCAAGCCCCAGTTGGTACTCAAGGAAACGGAGATAGAGGCCCAAGCTACCTGCGCCCCATCTACAGGAGTGCAGGTACCTAAAAGGAGTCTCCTCAGCTAAACCAGAGCTTCCAGAACATTCCCTGGGATGGGGGCAGGGAGGGGGGCGGGGGAAGTGCTGGAAAAGGGCAGCGACTGACCTGATGGGTCCGTTTGTCTCCGAGGCTTTCCGCAGTCTCAGGCGGGGGAGAGGCCCTCCGTGCACAGTGTGGAAGTCCACTTCCGGGAGTAGCGGCTCTGAACACGCATTGGAAAGAACAGAGGGTAACAATGAGGGTCAGTAAGAGCACGAAGACGGGGTCCTTCAGGAGGCCGAGGACGGTATAACTTCTGACACAGGCCACCACACGGAGAAGGCCTGAACGCAGGGTGCTAGAGGTTCCAGAGTGAGCGGAGAGTGGTGAAGTGCTTGCCGCCAAGAGGCAGGGCCCGGGATCTGGTCCCCAGCACCATGAAAGTGGGGAAAGTGTCCGACCCCGAAGAAGGTGATGCTCAGTGCCGCATAGAGCCAGGAGTGGCCCTTCGGCACTGCTGGGCATGGCCCAAAACACACACACAGACACACAAACATATCCCTGCGCACACACACACTCACACACACAAATACACACAGACACCCCTACCTATACGCACACCTATACACACACGCCCCTACACACACACACACACACATATACAGACACCCCTACATGCACCCTCCTATACACACACACTCATCTATACACACAGCACACACACGGCTATATACACATGCACCTATACACATACACACACGTCCCTACATATACACACAACACACACACACACAGCCACACCAAGCCAGGGCACAGACTAATGAGTCAAGACAAGAGAATACTTGAGATCCACTAACCAAGCAACATTGCTTGGGTCCACACAATGTGAAACTTCTAGAAAAGGCAGGTTTTTGGAGGCAAAAGTGGGCAGGCAAGAAGCTGCCCAGGGCTGGGAGGGGAGTGGGGAGGTGGGGAAGGAGGAATTGATGTTTACTGGTTACAGTTTCTGAGGGTTTTTGGAAACCAACAGCGGCTGAGGTTGTTCAACCCTGCAGAAGTACCTAATGCCATGAACTGGATGCTGGAAAATGAGCCAAGGACTGCATTGTTTCTATTATTTTACCGAGAAAAAAAATCGCTCACAAAAAAAGTGAGAGCCCAGCATTGCCAGGGGGTGGATGCTGTGGGCGTCAGCGTTTGCTTGGTGGACAGTTGTGATAAGAAATCAGCTTTCCAGATGACTGGTTAAAGAAACTTTGGTACATCTACACAATGGAGTACTATGTAGCTGTTAGAAAAGATGAAGTCATGAAATTTACATACAAGTGGTACTACATGGAAAGTATCATGTTAAAGCAAAATGAGTCAGAAAGAGAGGGATAGACATAGAAAGATTGCATTCATCTGGGGGATATAAAGTAACAAAGTATGAGATTAATACCCAAGAATAGCTGAGATCAGCACCAGGAGGATTACTCCATAACTTAGAGGCCAGCGGGTATCCTAGAGGAAAGGGCAGTTCAGATAGAGAAGGGAGCACCAAATAAAGGGTGTTTGGAGGATCCTCCCAGGAGGGGAGATGCATGTCGAAAGTAGACTATGGACTGAACATGTTTGCCACTCAATGCCTCTTTTGCAGACCACAACACCCAAAAGGAGAGAGAGAACACAGGGGATTGCCCTGCCACAGAGACAGGGGGATGGGGGGATGGGGGTGGGAGGGATATTATCCATGGTGGTGGAAAATGGGCACTGGTGGAGGGATGGGTATCTGATCATTGTATAATTGAAACCAAAGCACAAAAAATTGTAAATCTACAACTGTAAAAAAAAATAAAATAAAATAAAGGGAAAAAAAAAAAAGAAATCAGCTTTCTCCATCCCTTCGAATCACAGCGTGTCCTGCTTTTGCTACACATGTCCCAGCAACCGGGATTCCCAGATCCACTTTCCACTGGAAGGACAAACTGACTGGCTGGCATGGTGGTTCCATCTGTGGTGTCAGTGTCCCGGCTGCCGTTCTGCCGTCTGGGTTTGCACCGCTAAGATGTACTTACCAGGCGCTCAGGAAACGCATTAGCTGCGTCCTGGCAATGCTCCTCTCACTGAGTCTGCTCCAGAGGCGACCAGGCGGGTGAGGTGCACGAGCAGCCTTCCCTCCCCATCCCCCACCCCTCGTAGCCACAGTTGCCTGCCTCTCCAGACTCCGAGGAAAAGGGGTGAAGCCCACCTCACTAATCTATCTGTCTGTCTGTCTGTCTGTCTATCTATACTTTCTTTCTTTCTTCCTTTTTCTTTCTTTCTTTTTCTTCCTTCCTTCCTTCCTTCCTTTCTTTTCTTTCTTTCTTTCCCTCCTTCCCTCCTTCCTTCCCTTCCTCCTTCACTCTTTCTCGCCTTCCCTCTCTCTCTTCCTCCCTCCTTTCCTCCTTCCCTCTTTCTTTCCTTCCCTCCCCGCTTCCCCCTCCCTCTCCCCTCCCCTTCCCCCTTCCTCCTTCCCTCCCTCCCTTCTTCCCTCCCTCTCCCCTCCCCTTCCTCCTTCCTCCCTCCCTCCCTCCCTCCCTCCCTCCCTTCCTTCCTTCCTTCCTTCCTTCCTTCCTTCCTGGGTTGGGTTACCTGTGGGACAGTCCCCACCCATCAGACAGACCCGAGTTGAGGCGAATCTGAAGCCAGGTCTGCTTGTACCCTGCCATACAGGTGGGGCCTGCGGTTCAGATGTGGGGGCAGATCCTGCCAACTTCCTTTTTGGGCCCTGGCACCAAGTCAGTTTGAGTGATGAAACCCATCATTTCATCCCCTTCTCACGATCACGATCACGACCATCCTGTTGTTCGTCGATTGCCTCAAGCAGGCCCCAGTAAGGTCTCCATCCTAGCCCTGAGATTTTTTTTTTTAAAGTGCCATATTCAAGGCTCTTTCAGGGTTAGGAGAACGAGACCCATCATTGTTACTGGTATTTGGCATATTGGGTATGCACGGGGAGTTTGCCAGACTCTGCCGTGTGGGCAGGTTACATTCGGTAGCCTTCCAGTTTGTCCAAAGTAGGAATGAGATGATAAGATGTCGCTTCCGGGAGCTGAGTGTGATAATCTCTGGATCCTGGCCGTTGTTGGGATTATACGGCAGTTGGTGGGTGTAACTGTCTAGCTACTGGCAGGCCCTGAAGTAGTCCGAGGAGGGACCAGAATGATGCCCTTGGAAAGTCTCGTGGTCCAGATAAGGAAACAGAAGTGGGGTGGGGTTACAAAACGTGCCCGCAATCGGCACAGGCCAGAGCCACAATCTGACCCCAGGTTCTATGCCTTTCCTTTCCCCGGGGCTCCCTCAGTGACTGGCTGCTCCCACACTCACACAGCACCTTTGTATTACTTCTAGCACACTATTTGCTTAGGGGTTGCACCTTCTGGTTTGGGGGGCTTAAGTTTCCTGGAGGGAACCCCTGGTTTTGCTCGGGAACCATATGTGGTGCCAGGGATCTGAGCCAGGGCCAGTTTCAAGCAAAGCAAGGGCTCTACCTGCTGTGCTGTGTCTCCAGCCCCCAAGTCCACTTTGGCAACACTGAGCCCACAAGCATAAGAACCCCGGGGAAGGTGCCCTTCGCTTAATGACAGGTACTGAGAAGTGGGGCCATAATTAAGCCACAGAGGTCGTGAGGATGCCACAGACACCAGCCACTAGCTGCCTCGTCTGTAGAAGAGGAGCAGAGACGGGCCAGAGGAATAGTATGGGGGCTAAGGCAACCAGTCAGCAAGTGAGGCTCAGAGCCCCAAACACACACACAAGCACACACGCACACACAACACACACACATGCATGCACGCATAAACACACACATGAATGTACACATACACACACATGCACGCACACATCAACACACACACGAATGCACACATAAATACACACACATTCACACACACACACATGCACGCACACACAAACACACACACACACACAGCCACACCAAGCCAAGGCGGGGATTAATGAGTAAGACGAGAGAGAGCTTGGGATACACTAAGTGTATGTTACTGGTTCTTAAAATAGCCTGAAACTCACGAGCAACGCCCAAGGAGTGCCAAGCACTACGCTAGGCGCCGGGTGTCTCAGCAGCTCCGGGTGACGTCAGCTCGGCTTTCTCGGTGGCTCAGACAGGTGAAGTCACACCAGGGGCAGGTGGAGTCAGGTGTGTGACCGGGGTTCACACCCAGCACTGTCACTGGTACTGCCATGACACCCGGCTAGGGTAACACGTTCGCTGACAATCTCAGCTTTTTTTTCTTTTTGGACACCCAGAGGGACAAATTCCTGCTGTGCCACCCCCGGCCTGTGCTTGTAAGGAACAGGGTAGGGGGGGTCTGAGGGAGCCACAGGCCAAGGAGATTCCATCATCAGGAGGCAGCAAAGCAATGCAGCGAAGCAGAAATGCTCATTCGGGAAGGTCCTCCGAGCTCTCTGATCCAACAAATTCCCCTGTAGCTGGGCTCCTGTCTCTGAGCCATCCTCTAGACACAGACACGGGGTGCTAAACACACACACACACATACACACACACACACACACACACACACAATTCCCCCAGGGAGCTGTGGGGCAGGGCCAGCGGGCCATGTCAGAGTGGAGTTTCGAGGCCTTTGTTGGAGAGAGCTGCTCTGAACCCCAGGGACCAGACGGTGGAAACAGGCCCTGCACCCCTCAGGAGGCCAGTGGGGAGAAGGGTCTTGGCCAGATCCTGACCTAACCCATCACTCTTTCAAAGTCCATCACTGTATCGACAATGGGGCAGGTGGGGGGGCGGGGCGGGCAGAGAAAGAAGACCATGAAAGAGGAAAGTGCTTCCAGCCCAGCCCCACAGCGAAGGAAAAACTCCCAATTAGGAAACAGCTTTGGTGGTGGCAGTGATAATTAATCCAAATTTAAAAAGGAGGGGAGGGCTGCCCCAATCACATTAAAGCTCTTTCAAATGTGCTGTGTCCACCCTGTCCAACGCCCACGTGCCCGAAGAAACCGAGAGGACATGCTTCCCGCTCTCCGACAGCTCACGGGCTAGCAGAAGAGGGAGTTTCATAAACAGACCGAGCTGTGACAGAACAGGGCACCGTGGGGGTGCCGGGGAAGAATGCTGGCAAGAATTGGGGGTGTGCAGGGGTGAGGAGGGGAGCCCATTGCAGGCAGGGAGAGAATGAAGGCAGCGCAGGCTCCATGGGGGAGGGCCAGGCAGTCCAGTGAGAGGCGTGGGCATGGTCAGACGCCAGGGCCAGGAAAGAATGGGAATTAGGGCATCTTCTTTGTCTTCTTGCAGGGCCATGTCTAGGGTGGGCTCGCTGGATGCAGGGACCCTACCCACACCTCCAGCATGCAGAGCATGCACTCAGCCCCCTAAACTTTCTCTCTGGATGGAGAATTACACCATTCAACAAGGTATTTATGATATGGTAAACTAGGTGTCTGGTCAGAGGTCTACCTTCTATGCGGCCGGACACTGGGCTGGATAAAGGGCGATTTACCAGGTCCAGGCTGTCCAAAATTGAGGCTGTGCCCCAGTCTGCCCAGAAGATGGCTCCAGGCCTGCAGCAGGGCTAAGTTGGGGGTGGGGGCGAGGGAATCATCCTAGGCACTGCACAAAGGCCTGAGCAAGTGAGGGTTAAGAGGACCAAGAAGATAGGCTGGTGAAGAGACAGGAGAAAGTGAAGAGACAGGAGGAAGGAACGTGGGCACCAAGCTCTGAGAAGCACATCCAGAGGCGGCTCCCTGCCGGGTGAGGGGGTGTCTCCTGACAGGCAGGCAGAAGGCCGGCACACACAGGTGGGGTGCTCAGAGAAGCTGGGGTGCTCTGAGTTGAACATCAGGAGAGGGCACAGGCATTAAGAGGGGCGCAGGGAGGGGGCACATCTGAAGAGAGACCAGGAGCCAGAGCGATAGTACAGTGGGTTGGGCGTTTGCCTTGCACACGGACGACCCAGGTTCGATCCCTGGCATCTCATATTGTCCTCCAAGCACCGCAAGGAGTAACCCCTGAGCATAGCTGGTGTGACCCAAAAAGGAAAAAAAAAGACAGAGAGAGGCATGGAGGAGAGAGGATGGGGGAAGCCCCGCTGCTTTCATTCAACAGTGCTAAACCTCGAATTAGGTGCTGGAGAGATGAATCCGTGGATAGGACACTTGCCTTGCATGTGGCTGGCCCAGGTTTAATCCCCAGCACTGTATGTAGTCCCCTGAGCCCCGCCAGAAGTGATCCCTGAGTGTGGGGCCAAAGGAAAGCCCTGCACATTGCCCACTGTGCCTCTCCCCAGTTCCCCCCCCCCCCAAAAAAAAAGTAAACCTTGAATTTCTTCCAAAGTCGCCTGGACATGGTCATAAAGGTTATGTGTTCCCTAAACTTGTGGGACTTGCCAGGGACCCCAGGAGCTCCCCTGCACCGGCCCTTGCTTCCAATCCTGGCCTCCCCCAAGTGACCAGAAGCTCGGCCCTGTGTTTCCATGGAAACCCAGAAAGAGCTTCCACGCCTGGCGCAGGACAAGAGGGTGATGGAAAGTCCAGAGCATAAGGCAGTGCAGGGAAGGGGAGGGGCCGCTTTGGGTCTGACCCTCACGCCCCCGCAAACATCCCCTTTGTTTTGGTGTTTTGCCCATGCTGCTGCGGGCAAGTTGGTGGCTTTCCTCCCACATTTCCTGTTTTCAGCTCAAAGGGAGGCTCACACCAGGGGCCCCTGTAGATGGCTCCTCGCCTTGCACTTCTCAGCCACCAGCAACCCCAGCCCCCCTGCCCTCTTGGCTGGCCATGAGAGGTTCCTCCTCTCACCCTTGGGTGCCACGGAGAAGCGGGCCCTGCAACCTTCCTCCTGCCCCAGGGATCCCCCATCTGGCCCCTGCTTAGAGGTCATCCTCCCCTTCTTCGTTCAGCCATCCTCTCTCTCCCCACTGGAGAAGCCCACCCTTTGCTAGGTTGGTTCTCAGCTGCATTCTCATCACATTTTCTGGGGTGCTGGGTGCTGCTCCCCCACACTGAGAGACCGGCTCTCTCTTCCCTTCGCTCCTCCCCTGGTCCTGACTGCTGGGGCAACAGGCAGAGTGAGACCCTCACTCCAGCCCGGGTGTCACACAACCACCCTCTTTTGCTAACGGTTATGGAAAGCTTTGAGAAATCAGGAGGAAAGCGATGAAGAAAGCTCTGTCCTATAAATTATTAAATGCACTGAAAAGTTACAGTGAGTGAAATCAAGGTATAATAAGCGCGGGACAGGCAAAGCTACGGAAAAAAAAACTTAGGAAAGAGGCCCAAATAAATGAGAATATGAATGAATAATTTTCATATTTTACATATAAAAGTCGACAGCAAATTGGCTATCATTTGGGGGGGAGGGGGCTTATCATACAGATGCAGCCTCATGCCATATACTAAAACAAATGCCGGTAGCTCTAAGTTTTAAAGCAATTTTTAAAATTATTTGGCAGTGAACCCAGGACCTTACCTACGCAAGCCAAGTGCTCTAATGCAGAGATGTAACCCTAGTTCCTAAAATGGGTCTTAATGACAACAAAAAAAACTCCCAATGCAACTGAGGAGCTTCTGATCACTCCATTGCCTGAGGTCACCAGGAAAGAAAACTTTTAAAAATTAATGGCCATACACTTGGGATGGGACATGTGTGCTGATAGTACACAATAGACCGAATGTGATGGCCACTTAATACCTGTACTGCAAACCACAACACCCAAAAGGAGAGAGAGAGAGTAAAAGGGAATGTGCCTGCCACAGAAATGGTGGTGGAGAATGGGCACTGGTGGAGGGATGGTTACTCGGTCATTGTGTGACTAAAACATAAGCATGAACATTTGTAGCTGTACCTCATGGTGAGTCATTAAAAAAACAAACAAAAAAAATTAAGGGCCATAAAGAGAGTGTCATGGGACTAAAGTGCTTGCCCTACTTGTGCCTGACCCTAGTTTGATCCTGAAGCACCAGCACCCTCGTAAGCCGACAGTAGCCTCCAAACATTACCAGGTGTGGTCCAAGCCCCCCTCCCAAATCAAATGAGATGAAAATTCCCAAGATATGAGGACAGGGAGAGAGGGGAAATTTCCCATGTAAGTTCCAGGCCTTGCTCCTCAGGCCTGTAGGGAAAGGGAGGGCTTCCTCGACCCCCTTTCTTCACTGTTGCCCCACAGAATCTCCTTGTTGGGCAGGGCAAGTAATCTTCTCTGTTCCAGTGTGCCCCCCTCTCTTTATCTCTCTCTCTTTCTCTCTCTCTCCACTCTTTTTTTTAATGTGACTCTTTTTTTTAACTTAATCACCGTGAGATACTATTACAAAGCTTTCATGTTTGAGTTTCAGTCATACAATGATGAAACACCCATCCCTCCACCAGTGACATTCTCCACCACCAATGTCCACAGTATCCCTCCCCTTTCCAACCCTCCTCCTGCCTCTATGGCAGACAATTTCCCTCATACTCTCTCCCTACTTTGGGGCATTATGGTTTGCAATATAGATACTGAGAGGCTCTCACATTTGGTCCTTTACTTTCAGCACATATCTCCTTTGGACACTCTTTGACTGGACTAGAAACAGCCAATGGGTGTCAGCTCCTCTGGCACTAAGGTCAAGGGTGTTGGGCTACTTCACCCCAACCCTAAGGGAATGAGTGGTGGCCGATCGGGGGCCTTGGAGCATCCCAGGAGGTGCCTCCACCCACACTACTGTCCGCTGCACCTGCTCTCCCCTGGGCCCTGGAACACGTGTCCCTGTCCACCAGGCGGGAAGGCCAGCTCTCCGCTGAGGTCAGCTGCTTATTTCGAGTCACACTTTCATTCCGCTTCCACCACTCAGATTCCGTTTAATGGAAGACACTCAGAAGGGAAATTCCCACTCATTTTCTTCCCGGAAATCCAGTGGGCTGCCTTTCCCAGATCCAAGTCCCTTGCTTAACTTTTTCTGGTGAAACTCAGAGTCTATGTGAGTTTTACCAGAAAAGTTTTACCGACATAAGCACACGACTAGGCTAGGAGTTCTGGCTCTCCTAGCCCTGTTCCTTCTCCCCTGCCCCCCCCACCTCTGTAAAAGTGCGTTGGGGAAGGGTTTTGTTTTGTTTATTCTCTCATAAGATCTCAACAACTTTCGCACATGGTTTAGCCTTACAAATTCTTTCAAGTAGGGTAGAGCTGAAACGACGCAGTCTCGGTCTCCATAAACTTTAAAGCCACCTTAGGCTTCTCAACCAGCTCACACGAATCGAGAGTGTCCCCTGGTGGCCAGCTGCACAGACACAGGCAGCTTGATACACCAGGCCTGTGATCTATCTACTGCAAGAGGTAGAAATGAATCTCTCATCAGATGAAACTCTCGCAACACAAATCAGAGAAAATTTGAACTGCTGATTTGAATCGGAAATGCAAGCCACCCGAATGTGACAAGGACCAAAAAGCATGAGACTGAACAGTGACTCATTTTACCAGGAAGAAATACTCAAGTTGGGCTTCCCTTTTCAGCCCAAACTTGGGTCTAAGTAATTTGATCTAAAGCCTTTCCGAATTTTCCAGGAATTGCCTCAAAATCACACACAGGCCTTTTGGAGTTCTGGTCCCTGAATTCATTCATGACAAAAAAAAGATTTCTGTGCTGTACTCCATGCTATCACCATCCTTACTTGTTGGGGATTCAATGTAGAATACACAGACAAAAATCTCTGTCTTTGGGAGGTGGGTGCAGAGCAATAATACAGTGCGTAGGGCACTTGCCTTCCATGCGGCAGGTCCAGGTTCAATCCCCAGCACTCTATATGGTCCCCTGAGCTCCTGCCAGGAGTGATCCCTGAGTGCAGGGCCAGGTATAAAGCCAGAGTACTGCCAGGTGTGGCAACAAAACAAACACACAGAAAAAAGTCTTCAAGAAACCCCTATTCTAGGACAACAAGGAGCTAAACAAGTCAACTTGAACAATGAAATCTCAGTAGACAAGTTCTCTGAAGAAACAGAAGCCTGTGAAGTGGACAGAGCGTGAGGGGCTAGCAGAGAAGGGCAGGTTGTTTTTGAAATGATGGGCAGGAAAGACTGCAAAGTGACAGCATCTGTGCAGAGAGTTGAAGGACGGTATGATCAGGAGGCCACCCTAGGAGCGTGTCCCAGGAAGAGAAAGCAGAGGAGGGGCAGGTGGAGGCAAGAACAAGTCTGACCTGTCCGAACCCTAACACCCAGGCCAGGGAGGCAAGTGGCACTTGGAACGGGAGAGAGCTGAAGTCAGTGAGGTAGGTGGGGTCAGATCACGGACTCCAGGATACAACCAGTGTTCTGCCGAATGCTGACAGCCACACTGGGCGCGTCTGAGCTTGGGATTTTGTTCTCTCGTGCACATGTCGGAGATCACTGGCTCCCAAGTGTGATGTGGAAAGCTAGTGGAGATTAAGACTGGGGAGGGCGTGAGGGCACCAACAGGAGATTGTGAAAACAGGAGACCGATGAGGAAGCGACTGCAGGGGTGTGAGCAAGGGGCCTCTGGCTTGGCTCGGGTTGCTAAGTGGGAAGATGAAGCGAGGGAAAAGTGATTGGACTCAGGAAACATGTTGGTAATAAGCCAACAAGTCTGGATGAAGGATCAGAAACTGGTCTGAAGAGACAGAATCACAAAAACTTCTCTTGTCCTGAACAGCTGGCAAATAAGAAAGGAATATCCAAGACATACTATGTGGAAGTAAATTTGAGGGTGAGGAAATAAGAAGTCATAAGCTCTACTAAATTCTTCACCTCTTCAATCATCAACAAGTCTGTTTAGGAAAGAGTCTGTAGCTCAGAGGCAGGGGAACTGGAACACATATTTAAGGGACCCTCAATAATACCCAACTGGGCTGGAGAGATAGCACAGTGGCTAGGTCACTTGTCTTGCACATGGGTTCAATCCCTGGCATCCCATTTGGTCCCTTGAGTACTACCAGGAGTGATTCCTGAGTGCAGAGCCAGGAGTAACCCTTAAGCACTGCTGGGAGTGCCCCCTGACCCCCCAAAATCTGTAACTACAAGACTAACCACACAGCATTAGAAGGGGCAGCTAAGGAAGAAAAAGGAGAAGGCAGCTGGTGGTGTTGGAAGGGCTTTGATAAAAGGACCTGGTGCTAAGGCCAGAGAGATAGTTCAGTGGGACGGCATGTGCCTTGCACATGGCTGACAGGGATTTCAAGTCCCGACATCCTACATAGTCCCCTGAACCTCTGAGCACAGAGCCAAGAACAAGTCCTGAGCACTTCTGGGTGTGACCCCAAAACAAAACAAAGAAACAAAAGTAGCTGGACCAACAGAGAAGACCGAGAAGGAGCAGTGAGCATGGCCAGAAAAACCCAAATCAAGAGAGAAGGTGTTCCAAAGATGGAAGGAGTACTGAACTCACGAGACAGCACCAGAAAAGAACAATTCCCCTGGTGGATTTGGCAAGGTGGAGGCCCAGTCAGCAAAGCAATGAGGACAGGTGACTGCATACTGGGAGCCCACTAGCTGCAGCAGAGACAGTGGGAAAGTGGAGGATACACTCCACCAGGCACTTCTCCCAAGGAGTTTTATGGGAAAGGGGTTGTGGGGAGAGTGGGTGCAAGGAGACTGTAGCTAGATGGGGTATAGAATCAAAGGAAATGTGTTTATTTGGGAGTTTTTTGTTTGTCTTTTAGAGTCACACCCAGCAATGTTCAGGGGTTACTTACTCCTGGCTCTGCACTCAGGAATTACTCCTGGGTGTGCTCGGGAGACCATATGGGATGCTGGGGATCAAACCCAGGTTGGTCCCATGCAAGGCAAATGCCCTCCCCATTATATTATCACTCTGGCCCCTGTTTGTTTTAAAAAAGAGGTATCACAACCTAGCTGAATGGATTATGAAGATGCAGTATATATACACAAAGGAATACCATGCCGCTGCAAGAAATGATGAAATCATGCAATTTGCTGCCATGTGGCTGGAATTGGAAGAGATGGTGTTGGGTGAAGTAAGTCAGAAGAATAAAGACAAGCATAGGATGATCTCACTTATTCTACATACTGGATTATGAAACGCGTAGTAAAAAGGATGTCTAGATCACCCTTGACCCCAGTGTTTAGAGAGAAGAAGAACAGAGAAGGAAAGACATTGAGGCGGGAAGAAGAGAACGGGGAGAAACAGGTAAACAGGCATCAGGGCTTCAGTTATACTGGTGATATGGGTGAAGGGCATAACCATGGATCCAAACACAGGCTCAACAATACTGAAAACAGGAGACCTAAGCTGCAACCCTGAAACTTTGTAATGTGCCTGTCAAGTTGACAGGCGGGGGTAGTGTGGGGGTAAAGGTGGGTGAGGGGGGGTACAGGAACACTGGCAGAGGGAAGTTGACACCGAGATTGGTTTTGAAATATGATACGCCTAAAACTCAACTATCAATAACTTTGTAAATCATAGTTCTTAAATTTTTTAAAAAAGAGGTATTACCACATTCTTGTTCAGGGTTGAGACTCATTCGATACTGGGAATGTCTGGGCGTGAAGGGAAGGGAAGGGATCCAACACATCCATGTGGGGCAGAGGGGAGGATCACCTTCGGAGATGCCAGATGGTTCCGCAGGCAGGAAGCAATCGGAGATTCAGGAGTGGGGAGTCCTTCCCTGATTACTTCTTATTTCTCAAGGAAGTAAGAAACAAGAACCTAATGCTCTGAGGATTAACTTGATGAGTCCTGTGGGGTGTTACCAATTTGAGAAAGTGAGAACAGGAGTGAAAAATGAATTTTCTAGGGGACTCCAGTGGGACCGTCACCTATTCTCCCTCATCGTAAAGACGAGCTTCCTAAAATGTGGGCTATGACCCACATAGAATCGGGAAACAAAATGTGGGGATGGCGATGTTTGAAGGGCTAGAGGAACAGCTCAATGGACAGAGCACAGGCTTTGCGTGGAGCAGATCCCGGTTTTATCCCCGAGCAGAGCAACAGTAGGGCCGAAACACCACTCAGTGGTGCCCCACCCCAAAAAACTGTCTTTGCAATTATCAGTGAACATTTTACTTGTGTGCCTATTTTTAATACATATAGACTTAAAATGCTTCTAGGCCATGTGGCAGTTTTGTGTACAAAAGGCTACTGAATAGAAAGTTTAAGAAACCCTGTACAGAGGGACCGCTATGACAATGACAGTAGAAAATGATCACTCTGGACAAAACCTGAGTGCTGAAAGGAGGTAAAGGGATATACCTGATAACCTTTCAGTACCTGCATTGCAAACCATAATGCCCAAAAGGAGAAAGGGGGAGGGAGGGAGAGAGAAAGAGAGAGAGAGAAATAGGGAGAAAGAGAGAGAGGGAGAGAGGGAGAGAGAGCGAGAGCGAGAGAGAGCGAGAGCGAGAGCGAGAGAGAGAGAGAGCGAGAGAGAGAGAGAGAGAAAGTGCCTCCTACAGAGGCAGGCGGGGGAGAAGGGCTGGAGGGAATCTGGAGAAACTTGTGGTGGGAAATGTACCCTAGTGAAGAAATGGGTGTTGGAACATGATATAACTGAAACCCAATCATGAACAACCTTGTAACTGTGTATCTCATTGTGATTCAATACAAAATATTTAAATAAATAAAAATTTTTTAATTAAAACCAATAAAAAATAATTTTCTTAAAAAGCTCTGGATAAACTGGCAAGAGAATAAAAAATGTGCTACTGAGAAAGAGTAACAGGAAAAATTCTTGTCAAGTATATAGTATTTCGAATATCCAGAAGAAATTTGACCAACTCATACAAACTGTCCAGATATAACCAGCCTTAATATTCTATTTCAAGTCTTTTTTTTTTCAGAAATAAGATATTGGGGGCCAGAGTTATAGTAGGACATTTGCCTTGCATGCAGCTGACCCGGGTTCGAACCCCAGCATCCCATATGGTACCCTGAGCACTGCCAGGAGTGATTCCTGAGTGCAGAGCCAGGAATAATCCCTGAGCATCACAGAGTGTGACCCAAAAAAGCCAAAAATATAAGAAAGAAAGAAAGAAAGAAAATATTGTAGTCACAGTTGCACGTTTCCAATTCCATGTCCTTCGCAGATGGACATGGACATTTTCTTCCCCTGCCTGGAGTCCTGCCAAGTCAGGAATCAAATCCAGAGTCTCACTCATGCAAGCTCATTCTGTATCACTGGGCCACATCCCTGCCCTTCTTCCTCCTTCCTCCACCACATCAGAAAGTTGCCGTGCTCCCTTGTATCCCAGCATGCCTACAGCTCGATGGTGACTTCATGGACCTAGAATCCACGGCTCAAGATTTACCTGTTATCGGGGTCGTCAGAGAGATGACCACAGGAAGTTTAGATGACAAAGCCTGGATGCTGACACTGTAGTTGGTACCCGGACGCAGAGTCAAACACACCTCGGGGGTCTGGCTGCTGGCGCTGATGTTGAAGATCATTTCCTGGGCAAATTCTTTCTGATACCATCTCTGACCCTGAACGTGGAACTGAAACACAGAAAGTTTGGTGGGTGAATTGTCCACGTTGGAAAGGCTCTCGGTGTCTGAATGCTTACCTCTTCCAAGGAGTTCTCTTGCTCTCAACTGAAAAGATCCTCCAAGAAGTGAAGCGCAGGGCCAGGAGAGAGCACGGCATGCCTCTCGAGCACCTGACCAGGGCTCCGTTCTCAGCATCACATGGTTCCCCAAGCCTGGCCCAGTACAGCCCTGCCAGGGTATCCCTGGTGCTGTAGAGTCTGAGCTGGCATTGCATCTTGGGACCCTTGTACTCAACCAACAGCCTGGTTGACTGAGAACCCCCAGCGGGTCCCAAGGCCCCTCTTGAGCACCACATAGTATGCCCTTCCCCCCAAAAGCAAAGTGTAACAGTAAAACAATACTAGTTATAATATTATAAACACTGTTGTCATGATTTATCAACATAATACAAGACATTTGCAAATTAAGATGCACATGAGGCCAAGGCCCCAAAGCTGGTGACTTTCTCTTCCTAGTTTCACATGGCCGATGCGTGTGTGACACACGAGACCTACTGACAAACCTGCAGGAGCAGGGCCAAAGGAGGACATCTTCCTAGAAAGAAAATGACATAACTAGACAGCAATTTCACCTCATTTAAAATTGGTGGTAGTCGTCCAAAGGACACTACTTTTTACACTTTTATAAAACTCTGTCCTGATTTTTAAATAAATTAAAGATCTCAATATATCCCACAGAAAATCCCTCCTCTTCCTGACTCCTCCAGACTCCCCATTGCCCCAGCCCACCTGCATGACCCGACTCCAATAACTGCACACATGCCTATCTGCATGGTGACACACGCACTTCTCTATGACGTCCCAGCACCTGGCCATCAGATACAATCTCTGTCCTATTGAATGTCCTGCAGGGGCAGTTCACCCCAAGCCTTGCCCTTCCTGACACCTGGCCCTGTTCAGCTGCTGGGATTCCCGTTCCTAGTCTAAGCCATGGGTTTCAGCCCAAGTCCACAAACCCTTGAAGGCTGCAGCCCACCACTCGCGGCGACACACTGGGCCCCAGCATAGAGGAACTCAAGAGCGACAATCACCGGGTCCTCTGCCTGGACACCCACCCTGTAGCCCACGGCAGGTATGCAGAGGATCTCTTGGCTTCCCCGCGGCCCCCAAGGCTGCTGTCTCCAAACGGGCAGCACAAAGGCCCGTTTCCGTTTCTTGATGCTACTGTCACACGCATTTTCCATTCCTAATGGCAGCTCAGTGAACAGACTTTGAGGCTTGCTGATATTCTTTAAATCCCCCACACAAAGCACATCTTGTCAAGGGTATGGCTGTGAGTGACTTACTAAATACATCTCCTGGAGACCAGCTGTCTTCCTATGTCTCCACCGCAGGCAGGTGTCATTGAATACTGAGATGTTGCTGATTGGCTGTTCGACTGCAGGAGAAAAGGAGGCAGAGACCAATGCATACTTTACTTAAAAATACAGCCTCTCATTAAACCATTATCTAAGGACAAGCAGCTACATAAGGATGATTTCACCAGCTTTCTCATTTCATTCCAAAGCAGTGGCAGTAGCTTAAAAGACATTACTTTTACGTTGTTATAAACTCAGTCCTTAAAAAAAATAAAAAACTCTGCAAAATATTCCATTAGAAAAATCACTCTTGATAGACATTTGTGGAATATCACTGTGACTGTCCTCCCGTTGTTCATCGATTTTCTTGAGCGGGCCCAGTAACGTCTCCATTGTGAGACTTTGTTGTTACTGTGTTTGGCATATCGAATACATCACAGGGAGCTTGCCAGGCTTTGCCATGCGGACGAGATACTCTCGGTAGCTTGCCGGGCTCTACAACAAGGGTGGAGGAATAGAACTCGGGGTGGCCATGTTGGCTGTGTGCAAGGTGAACACCCTACCTGCTGTGCTATCACTCCAGCCCTTGTGGAATATAAAATAGCATAATGAGACCAACACCCAAGGACAGTAGACACAAGGGCCAGGAATATTGCCCCATTGTTGGAAGCCTGTCTCATGAGCTGGGGGAGAAGGCAGCTGGAATAGAGAAGGGATCACTAAGACAATAGTGGTTGGAGGGATGGGTCAGGATGGGAGATGTGTGCTGAAAGTAGATAAAGGACCAAACGTGATGACCTTTCAATATCTGTATTGCAAACCACAATGCCCCAAAGTAGAGAGAGAGTATGGTGGACATTGTCTGCCATGGAGGCAGGGGAGGGTTGGAAAGGGGCGGGGCGTCTACTGGGGACACTGGTAGTGGAGAATGTGCACTGGTGGAGGGATGAGTGTTTGATCATTGTATGATTAAAGCTCACACATGAAAGCTTTGTAACTATATCTCATGGTGATTCAATAATAAAAAGAAAAAAATCTTTCTTAAGAGCCACTGAGTCCCAGGTCGACGGCTCACTGGGCCGGAGCTCATGTTTTGCATGTGAGCGTCCCTCCAGCTCCACTGGGAACCTTCCCCAGGAAACAGGTTGGGGGCAGCCCCTGAGCCCCACCAGGCTTAGCCCCAAACCAAATAAAATAAAATACCAAGGTCCTTAAAGGGCAGAAGTCACTCAAGGAGCGCACGCAAAACAGAGCAAAGGCCCTTCCCTCTCCCCCACACCCCACCCCTCCTCCTCACACCCCTTCCTCAGGCTCCTCTATAGAAAATAAAAGCGATTTAAATATAATCCCTGCAAACTCGCTTGGTTTTCTTAACTAAAGTTGAACTCATTGTCCTGGATTTGGACAACCCCATTTACATAAATACATGTTCGTTGAAAATTTTGAGCTGAGAGTTGCCCTCAGCAGAGACTAGAGAATATCCCCCTGGAACTCGGAGGGTCTCGGGCAGTGAGGCGTTTCTCCAGGAAAGGCAGGGGGTGTCTCCCTTGGCCTGGGTCTCCTCGACTCTTACAATCAAAGCAAACTTTGTTGGCCTCAGCTCAACTTTCAGGTAATCAATTCCAAAGTTGGGTAGCTCAGACCTAGGACAGGTTAATAAAGAGGAACACATTGCCTCCAACTTTTAAAAATATAAACGACTCATTCAAAACCCTAATGCCAAAGGTTACTTCCTTCTCTAGAGATCCCTGTTTCTAAGCTGGAAATCATGTAGCAGAATTACTAAGACATTTCCTAAGAACACTGATGATTCATCAGTGATAAGGACAACTCCCCAAACTGCTTTTTCAAAAATGAGTCTCAAGGCGGGAAGAGCCCGGGTTGTGTAAGCCCCTGTCTGACAGGTTCCTGTGAATGAAGTCAAGCTGGTAGCTGTGACCCACTCTCTCTGGAATTGGCTTTGCACAAAGAAGACCTGTTCCACAGGCCACAAGCTTTCCTTCCAGTGTTGCAAGGCAGAAAGGCAGGGCAGCGCCCCAAAACAGAGGTGACTCAGGTCATGCAACCTCACTACTGGGTGCAGAAGATGATCTCAGGGCCAGAGCCAGCTCGGGGGGCAGGGGGAGGGGGGCGGAGATATATGTCCTGCAGGTGTGAGGAACTGAGTCTGGTCGCCAGTACCACACTGCTGGGTGGAGACACGGAGGGCCCCAGCAGCCCTTAGGACAGTGGCCCCTGTGGACAACTGCACCACTGGGCCTGACCTAGCATTGAACTGCTGACCCAACAGACGGAGTATTCCAGGAAGCCGATGCCCAGTCTCCTGAGCACTGCTTGGGAGCTTCCCCACCACCATCACCACTACCATCACAGAAAAGTTGATTTAAAAAAATCAGCAGTGGGGCTGGAGAGATAGCACAGTGGGTAGGGCATTTGCCTTGCATGCGGCCGACCCGGGTTCAATTCCCAGCATCCCATATGGTCCCCTGAGCACTGCCAGGAGTAACTCCTGAGTGCAGAGCCAGGAGTAACCCCTGTGCATCGCCAGGTGTGACCCAAAAAGCAAAAAAATAAATAAATAAATAAAAATAAAAATAATTAATTAATTAACAGTGATCCAAGGGACCCCACACTTTAGTAACTTCCCAAAACCACATAACTCAATACTACCTGAACAGTTCCAGACTAGGGAGAAAAGGTGGAAAGTTTCCCAACTCATCCAATATCACTGTATGAGGGTGGTACAACCAATCACCAAAGGCACTTATTAATATAAATCCAAAACCCCAAATAAGGTATTAGTAAACAGAAGCCAGTAGTACACTTTTTAAAATGATCTATTATTTCCAAGGAATATTGGCCAAGAATCATGGTCAGGAGCCCAGAGCTCACATGCTGGGGAGTACCCCCGCCCTAACCCCAGTGAAAGAAAGACTGATTACCGAAAACCACCACACTTCGTGGAGAAGCAATGAAGCAGTTTCTAGTCAAGGACACTGAAAGGATGAATGGTCCCAGAGCCTGGAGATGCTAATATAAGGCGGAAGAGGCAAGGAAAAATAAGTTTTGAATGCCAAGAAGAAGGGGAAGAAGTGATGCAACTGCCTGCAAACCTGAGTTTCTTGGATTGCTCTCTAAAAGTAAAGTAAAAGTAAAGGCCCTCCCGTTGATCATCGATTTGCTTGAGCGGGCCCTGCTCAAGCAAAATCCATTGGAGATTTTGTTGTTACTGTGTCTGGCATATCGAATACTCTCGGTAGCTTGCCGGGCTCTCCGAGAGGGGCGGAGGAATCGAACTCGGGTCGGCCATGCTGGCTGCGTGCAAGGCAAATGCCCTACCGCTGTGCTATCGTTCCAGCCCTAGAGTGCTCTCTAGAGCTAAAAATATAACTAAGACACTGTTGTGAAGTAACAGGAAAGGGAAAATGAAAAATAACAAGAGTCTGGCAAAATGTAGCCAGCTACAGGAAGAGACAGAAACGTCTGTTTTTTAGCTGAGGCCCGAGAAACCACCCAGTTTCAGGGCTAATCTCAGAGAGATGCGGGCAGCTGAGTTTTCCTGGGAAGGCCCAAATCTCTGGACCCTGGGGGCAGACCAAAGGCCCAGCACTCCACCCACCCACACCTGGCTCCCACCACAGCCAGAGACTTAGCCCAGCTTCAGGTCTGATCTCAGAGAGTCACCTGCAGTTGATCATCCCAGCACCGAAATCTCTGAAGCGCAACAATTCCAAACTTCACAGAGCTGACAGCCCAGGAGAAAAAAGAAAATTAGATGGGAAAATTGAGGAGAAGCCCAATAAGCTCAGTGAGTGGAAACATTAACACAGAAGGCCCAATTCGCACCTAACAGCTCAGTAAATCCTCAGCCCATGACTTTAGCAACACCATTTCGAGGCCTATGCTGTACTAAGCAATATAAAGTAAATTAATTAATGCCTGCGGAAGGAGCAGCCTTTCGGGGAGGAAACTGGGACACCGGTGGGGGTAAGGGCACACTGGTGGCACTGGACTGGTGCAGGAACATTCAATGCCTGAAACAAATGTATTGTGATCAACTTTGTAAATCACAGTATTTAAATAAGATTTTAAAAAAGAAATAAGAAGAAATGCGTCATTTTCTATGCATCTTCAAGAACAAGCAGAGTAGGCTAAATAAGAGTGTCCCAAAGATGTCCAAGCTCTCTTCCCTGGAACCCCTAGGTGGGTTACTTTACATGTGGTGGAACAGAGCAACGGTGATTAAGAAAGGCCCATTATCCTGGATTACCCAGAAGGGTCTCGGGTAATGACAAGGGTTCTTGAGAAAGGGAGACGAGATCAGGTTCAGAAAAGAAAAGATAAAAGGGCGAAAGCAATGGTCAAACAGAAGGGACCACAAGGCAGGCAAACAGTGGGATTCGTACAACAGGTTCCAAGAAACTGAGGGGTGAATGGGGCAGAACAAAAGATGTTTTCATCCTCTCAGACTGGATGGAAATGAGTTTGACCTGAGAGCCCCCAGAATGAAACAAAGGCCTGCTAAGGCCTTGATTTTACCAATGGAAATGATTCTGATCCTGAGAGAAAGTCCATTTTGATACGTAGAAATAAATTTAAATATATATATATAGAGAGAGAGAAAGAATTATGAGAACAGCAAGAAACAAAACATAGAAAATATTGAAAGAGGACAAGTCAGGTATCAGTATCCGTAATAAAGCTGCCACTGGGTTTATCAACTTTTTTCATAATACTCCCACAAACAGCCTTCTGAAACATTTTTTCTCCTATCCTTATCTTCTATGGAGTTTTAGTAGCATGAATATGGGGTATTTTTTATGTATTGATACAATCGATGTTTCATACATTAATTTTTTTTAACCTCTACTAAAACAAAGTTTCAGGGCAGAGATGTAGCTCATTGGTATAGAGCAGCTGCCTTGATGTATGAGGCCCTGAGTTTGATCCCTGACACAGCCCAAACAAAAACCATCTTGCCTCTTTGTGGGTGATATTGCCCTTCTAGAGATGAAATAACCCCCACCGAGTATACAAGAGTAACCAGTACAATATCATTACCAATACCAGACAGTAGAATACTAGAGTCTATTATTGGCCAAGGAATAAACAATTATTCAGTGAAACAGTGGAATCCAGCACTACATGGTCCCCGAGTACCACCAGGTATAGCTTCATGGCCCCAGCGCCACTGTGCCTGAGCATACACAAAATCCTCAGGTTCTAAGATGGAATCATCTGGCCCATTGACTGAGTATTGTAGGAGTGACCCTGGGTCCCCCTAGCACTGCTTAGACGGTCCCTGTCCAAGAAAAAAAAAAAGGAAAAAACGCTCATCGGGTAAACTGTATCAATACTATCTTATCTCTTAGAATTATCTTATACTGATTAAAAGAAATCTTTTTTTCAAGGCTATCGAGACAATAAATGTTCTCATATAGAGGAGAGCCAGGTTTGATCCCAGCACCACATGGTTTCCGAGTGACATCAGAGCACTGAGCAGGGAGTACCCCTGAGTACTGCCAAAAAGAAAAAACAATGTCACCATATACACTAAAATAGAAGCAAAAGCGAAGTTGATTGAGACACCCCTAAAATTTCTTAACATCAGTATCTAGTTCTGGTCAGTCACTTTTTGATTAAGAGTTAGGTTAGTTAGGGCCAGAGAGATAGTACAGTGGGTAGAGCACTTGCTTTGCACACAGCTGACCCAGGTTCGATACCTGGCATCTCATATGGTCCCCAGAGCACTGCCAGGAGTAACCCCTGAGCACTGCTGGATGTGTCCCTCACCACCCCCGATAAAAAAAGGAGTGACCAGTATCTGCATTTTCACAAGCAAGACTATCCAATGCGCTATCCAGAATTTCTTGTCTTAACAGCCTGCTATTGTCCCACTAGGGCTTCCTCCAATCCACTGGCATAATCTCATGCTGACACTTGCTTTGATACCTTGGTATTCTGGTCCCGCAGTTTTTGACACATGATCGCTCTCTGCTTCATCAACCAAGCAAGCTAGCCTTAGTGGACAATTAGATCCCGAATGTAAATAGCATCACTAGTCTCCTAGTTAAACAGAAGCATCGACTCCCGGGACTAGTTGGATCCATACACAGGCAACGATGATGAGGTCACGGCAGCCACATGACTGGGTAGCAGTGCTCTGGCTTGGCGCATACACAAACATCAGGGACCTGGGACGGCTTGGCGGCGAGAAGCGCCTGGCCTGCCTGCGAGTACGGGGCATCAGTTCCACGCCCCAGTGCCGCCCACGTGCAGTGAGCTGCTGCTGCTGGTGGCTCTGCTCGCTGGGACTCCGGGTGCCACCACGAGCATTTGAGCTCGGGCCCCAGGCAGGCATGTGCCAGCAGCACAACGGAGACCGTGCAGCGCCCCCAGCGAGTCCCAAAACGGAAGATGCGCAAACGCTGCATCCGGGAGGGCTCAAGGAGCACCGCAGGAGACTGTGTGTGACACGTTGTAGATGCCCACGGCCAAGCATGAGTGGCTCCCCAGTCACTGCTGCAAAGGCAACGAAGGGAAGGGGTGGTGAATGTGGAAGAGCCCCGCATCTCTCGAGCCACAAAGCATCGTCTGCACGGGTATATTAACCGTAGCCACACAACATTCACTGTAGAAAACAAAAACAAAACAAAAACAAACCAAAAAAAAAAAATCATTGTCACTGTATCACTGTCATCCTGTTGATCGTCGAACTATTCGAGTGGGAGCCAGTAACGTCTCTGTTCCTCCCAGCCCTGAGATTTTAGCAGCTTCTTCTTACTCGTCTTTTCCCAACAATTGGAGGCTCTTTCAAGGTCAGGGGAATGAGATCTGTAAACCAAAAAAATAAAAAACCCAAAAAGCTTGGGGGTGGACGGAAATAGGCTAAATATCCTTCTGTGGCAGATGGGATAATACATGAGCATGTCAGCATGTGCTCACAGAGTAGAACACTCTGCCTCCTTCACAGAGAATGAGAAAGCATTGCAGGAACTGGAGTTGAAATCTAGCCACAAGACACTGTAAAGCCAAATGTCTAGAAATGAAATCCAGAAGCAAGATAAAAGAATGGTATGGAACGGTCCACTTCTGCGCGTACACGTGGACGTGAGATGCACACACAGCGTGACTCTTTGGCACCTGGTGAATGATCTCTGGTTTAACTCACTACCCTCGGGGTCAGGGTCTGTTGCTCCAAGGTTCCCTCCCCTCCATGCAAGAGACTCACAGTCTGAATCCTGGGAAGGTGACTCTAGAATGAGCTGACCAGGAAGAGGAGGATTCCCCGAGGACAGTCATCCTCAGCCCCTTCCGAGCCACGTTACAGAAAGTACAGGAAGGCCCTGTCTCTCATGAAAACACCCCTTCTCTGGGTCATGCTTGACGACTACTCTAACTTTCTCCTCTGCCCACCCACGGGGCCCATCTAAGCCAGAATCCTGATACTGAAAAACCAGATCCACAAGAATGATTGAGAGAAGGAAAAAAAAAAATCTGGCTCTTAAGCCACATTCTTTGGAGCCATATTCCTGTTCACCTAGGTAGGTGAGCAATCAATCATTCCTCCCTGTTTCCCACAATACCCTATTGATACCTCAATTACATTTTCTGCATTGCAGTATTATTGATCCTTGTCTACTGCCCCAGTGACCCGCCAGTCCCTAGAGGAGAGGGACCACGTTTTTTCAAGTTTGCACACACACTGTGTCTGAAACAATAGCAGGCATAGAATTATTGGCCACTGAAATGTAAATAGTAACAAGGAGAAAGCCAAGCCCACTGGTGTCATGTTAACCCAGAGGAATATAGGCACTCTGAACAAGAAAGGGTTTCTGCCCTGAACATGTGCTTAATCCGGAAGAGGAGTCCCCCTGCCAACCTTGAATCAGTACAACAAGCATGCAAAGGAGAAGAAAATAAATGTCACCAGGTAGATTTAAGCAACAGTCTACATTCAATAGATACTTATTGTTAGGAATTGCACTGGTCTTCCTTTGGGGCCCCCGAACAAAGCCACGCTGTAGGTACAGTTATTCCATTTTCCAATTTTTATGGTGAAGGCAGCTGACAGTTTAGGTACATCGAAGCTGTCATTTGCCCAACGGCCTGGAGACAGTAAGCAACAGATCTGAGATTTGATTTAGGAAGTCTGAGACTCTGTTGCCAGGGTGCTGAACTTGACAGCCTGCTCCTGAAAGGAAGTACAGGAATTCAGAAAGAGGAAAACTGGCTTTCTGGGAGATCATGGAAGGAGGGAAGCTAAGAACTAAGGGAAAGGAAGGAATTTCAGATTGGGGGTGAGGAATGCACAAGCAAAGATTTGGAAGTGTGGGGTTGGAGTGATAGTACAGTGGGTAGGGTGTTTGCCTTTCACACAGCTGACCCGGGTTCGATCCCCAGCATCCCATATGGTCCCCCGAGCACCGCCAGGAGTAATTCCTGAATGCAGAGCCAGGAGTAACCCCTGTGCATTGTCGAGTGTGAACCAAAAAGCCAAAAAAAAAAAAAAAAAAAGATATGGAAGTGGAAAAGTGAGTACTGAAGAATTCATAGCAGATTTGAATTCCAATTAGGTTAAGGATAACAGGGGACAGGAGGGGGGAGTCCCTTAAATCCAAGTCTTTCCATAAGTCCTCCAAAACAGTTTTCCAAACAATAAATCAAACAAATGAGATTAATATTGCCATCACACCTGGAAGACAGACTTTAACTTATGTCTTACACAGCGAGGCTTACACACTTACAGAGGACTGAGACTATGTACACCCAAAATCATAGAGCTTTGTAAACCAATGGTAAAATCAATAAAATTTGCTTTCAAAATAAATTAGCTATTTTCTTTGGGGCCGTTGGAGGGGTGAAGAAGAGTGTCTGGACTCCACCCTGTAATTCTCAGGGCTTACTATTAGCTCTGTGCTCACTTCTGACAGTGCTCACGAGATCATATGCAGTTCTGGGGATCAAAACAGGATTAACCCCGTGTAAGCTCTTAATCTCTGTCCTATTTCCCCAGCCCACAAAATAAATTACTCTCTAAGAACAAAATAAACACCAAGTTTCAGAAAAGCAATCTCTCACACTGCCGTGAGTTGCTGTAGATAGGGAGAAGGCTCTTGAAGAGTCGTGTCTATAAGAAAAGGGAAACGAATGGTCAGTGAGTGAAATTCAGTCCCAGAGAAAGACACTGCACCCTAAATGTGGAAAGCAGACCAGAGTACAGGAGCACTGACTACAGGCAAAGGGCGGAGAGGCTTGAGAGAAGGTGCTGCTTCCGGCAGCGAGGTGGAAAGGAAGGCTCTCTGCTCTTTGGAAGTCAAGTGGGGACAGCAGGGAAATGCAAAATACAGCATGGGTAAATGAGAACCCCAGGGAACTCTCGTCCACACTCAGGGGAAAAAGACAAAAATATTGCTTAAAGCAACTGCAGTTCGCCAGATGACAGAAGAGGGCGCTGTTGACCTAGAAACTTTGTTAGCTATCCTAGACTGCCAATTCTGTCCATGGGATTGCGGCAAAAGCAATCTTCATTTAAATACATATACATATATGTATATATGTGTTTATGTGTATATATACTTATATAGAATTTTTAAAAATATATATATATGAGCCAGAGCGATAGCACAGCAGGTAGGGCGTTTGCCTCGCACATGACTGACCTGGGTTCGATTCCTTGGCCCTTCTCAGTGAGCCCAGCAAGTTCCCGAGAGTATCCCATCCGCATGGCAAAGCCTGGCAAGCTACCCGTGATGTATTCGATGTGTCAAAAACAGTAACAACACACAATGGAGAAAGTCCCACAATGGAGATGTTACTGGTGCCCGCTCGAGAAAATCAATGAACAGGAGGACAGTGTTACAGTGCTATATCTACATATGTGTCTATATATACCCTAACTACTCCCATGTGTATAACATAGTATCACACTGTATCACTGTCATCCTGTTGTTCATCAATTTACTGGAGCAGGCGCCAGTAACGTCTCCATTCGTCCCAGCCCTGAGATTTTAGCAGCTTCTCCTTACTCGTCTTTCCTAATGCTGCCGTATCGGAGACTCTTTCAGGGTCAGGGGAATGAGATCCGTTATTGTTACTGTTTTTGGCATATCGAATATGCCACAGGTAGCTTGCCTGACTCTGCCGTGCAGGCGGGATGCTCTCAGGAGCTTGCCAGGCTCTCTGAGAGGCTCTATGATTTGTTGCCTACTGTCTTAACCCCATCAAATATGGTTTGGTAATTATGGAAATTATGGACGAATGGAGATGTTACTGGCGCCCGCTCAAGCAAATCAATGAACAATGGGATGACAAGTGATTACAAGTGAATTACGGAAAATGTGTCGGTGCAGAAATATGTTCACTCATATGTGAGGCTTGGCCTGAGCATGTGGAAAGCAGCTTGGAGCATGGCAGTGGTTGGGTAGTGGAGGTTGACTGCCAGGGCTGGGTCCCTTGGGTCCACCCCCCTCTGGATCACCCTGAGTGAAAACAGCCTGCATATTTTATATAGAAGTGTGTGTGTGTGTGTGTGTGTGTGTGTGTGTGTGTGTGTGTGTGCGTGTGTGTAAAATAATGGGTAGGACACTTGCCTTGCACATGACCAAGCCGGGTTCAATCCCTGGTACCACACATGGTCCCCCAAGAACTGCCAGGAGTGATTCCTGATCACAGAAACAGAGGTAAGCCCTGACCACAGTCAGTTTGGCCCCAAAACATCCTCAAGAAAAAATAGAAAGTAATCATAATGCAATAAACTGAAAAAGATATCTTCCAATAGCACTGCAGATATAACAAAAACACCTTGAGTTAGACATTGAAAAATGACAGAAAGGAATTAAAGCAGAGAAGGAACAAAACAAAATTCATTCAGTTTAGGAAAAATAAACAAAGGGAAAGTAAAAATATGTATCAGAAGTAAATTTTAATTTTCTGGTGCTCAAAGGATAGCTTAGAAATAAAATACAGTAAGGAGTATCAGAAACATAAATCAGCCAAAAAAGAAGAAAAGTCAGAATTTTTTTAAGTAAAAAACAATTTAAAAAATAGACAAAGATCCAACAGAAATATAATTAAAGTATCTAAAGAAGATAACAGCATATTCAAAATTGTAACACAGGATAAATTCACAAAGGTCTAACTCTGGGACCAGAGCGATAGCACAGCGGGTACGGCGTTTGCCTTGCACACGGCCGACCTGGGTTCGATCCCCGGCATCCCATATGGTCTCCCAAGCACCGCCAGGAATGATTCCTGAGTGCAGAGCCAGGAATGACCCCTGAGCATCGCTGGGTGTGACCCAACAAGCAAAAAAAAAAAAACCAAAAAAAAAAAAAACAAAGGTCTAACTCTGAATCTCGAAAGGATCCATTGGGCACCTGCAAAAAGCTTTCCAGATCAAGCAACCCTAATGCTTTTCCAAGTAGAACTATTAGACAGTTTGTTTTGCACCACGAGTTGGGGAGGCTTTGAACCACACCCAGAGACGCTCATGGTTGGCTCCTAGCAGCACCATGTGGTGCCAGGGACCAAACCAGGGGGAGCCACATGCAAGGCAAGCTCCATAATCCCTGTACTGTCTCTCCAGCCCCCAATCTAATAGGCTTTAAAGAGAAAGGGGGAAAAAAGTCTCAGGTTCTCCAACAAGATAAGTAAGATTCAAAGCCAAGGAGCCAGGGAGCTTATACGGGCATTAGGCTGCCCTAGCACCCCGGGTACAGCCCTGGAGACCCTCAGGAAGCCTGATATCACCACATCCCTGGTCCCCAGCAACAACCAAATGCCCGGCTGGCAGAGTCTTGATGGGAGTGGCCCTAAGAGCACCCTGAGCACTGCCTGAAGGCTCCCCACAAAATAATTCAAAGGCAAAAAATTAGGTTTCATCAGACTTTTCAAAAGCTACATTTAAAAACTAGGCAACTAAAGTACAAAATTTTAGGAAAACAAAAAGTAGGAGCTGGGGCCAGAGATAGTTGAATAGGCTGAGCACATATTCCTCATGCTGGAGACCCAGGGTAAGTCCCCAGCATCTCAGGTCCTCTGAGGACAGCTGGACCAACTCCTAAACACAAAGTTAAGAGGAATCTCTGAGCAGCAAAGAAACTGGGGAATTGATGGAGGGAAGGGAACACTGGTGAAGGGATTGATGTTAGAACACTGTACACCTGAAACTCAATCATGAATAGCTTTATAACTCTACAGTTTATAGTGATTCGATTTTTTAAAATGTAAAAATAAGAGTAATCCCTGAGTCCCGACAGGTATGATCCAAAATACAAACAATTAAATATGAACCAGTATTTTTATAACATTTTGATAACTTAGATAACAGCTAAGTTATCTTTTAAGTACCAAAGCCATAGAGAAACAATATTAAGTAAATCAAGGCTCAAGAAATTAAGAATCTACAGAAAAGATTAATTCCAGCCAGGAAGTAACTAGGGAAGCTTCAACCTAAAGACTGACAGTCAGAGTTTAATATATTAAATTATAAATTTAAGACTAAAATACAGGTGGAGTAAGATGAGTTAAATATAAATGCTGTAAGTTCTGACAAAGTAAACTGCAACTAAAAAATCTGAAGAAGGGATAAAAAGAAAAACAGAACAAGTTAAATGCCATATAGACACATACTATTAGAAATTAAGGTGGGGATTGGAGTGATAGCACAGTGGGTAGGGCATTTGCCTTGCACGCAGATGACCCGGGTTCGATTCCCAGCATCCCATATGGTCCCCCGAGCACTGCCAGGAGTAATTCCTGAGTGTAGAGCCAGGAGTAACCCCTGTGCAATGCTGGATGTGAACCAAAAAGAAAAAAAATGTTTAAAAAATTAAGGTGAATAAGTGTGTATGAGGCTGAGGGTAGATAAGATAGAGAAGAGACCAGTATGACAATAATCTGGGAATGATCACACTGGACAAGATCTGAAGGTGTAAAGGAGGTAAGGGATATTCTTGATAATCTTTCAGTATTAATATCGCAAACCACAATGCCCAAAAGGAGAGAGAGGGGCTGGAGAGATAGCATAGAGGGTACAGCGTTTGCCTTGCATGCGGCCAACCCGGGTTCAATTCCCAGTATCCCATATGGTCCCCTGAGCCCCTGAGCACTGCCATGAGTAATTCCTGAATGCAGAGCCAGGAATAACCCCTGTGCATTGCTGGGTATGACCCAAAAAAATCAAAATAATAATAATAATAATAATAATAATAAAGGAGAGAGAGAGAAAGGGAGAGAGAGAGAGAGAGAGAGAGAGAGAGAGAGAGAGAGAGAGAAGAAAAGCGCCTATCATAGAGGCAAGCAGGAGGTGGGGGTGGGGTGGGGGGTGGAGGTGGTAACTGGTGCTGGGAAATGTACACTTATGGAGGGATGGGTTTTGGAACACTGTATGACTGAAACCCAATCATGAACAGTTTTGTAATTGTCTACCTCACAGTGCCACTGACACTGTCACTGTCCTCCCGTTGTTCATCGATTTGCTCAAGCGGGCCCAGTAACAATGTGAGACTTGTTGGTGTGTTTAGCATATCAAATATGTCTCACAGTGATTCAATAAAAAAGTTTTAAAAAAAATTAAGATGGAGCAAGAAAGAGAGTTAAAACATGCTTTGCATGTGGGAGGTCAGGTTCAAACCCTAGCAACATACAGTTCCCCTAAACACTGCAAGAGGAATCCCAGATCACCAAGAAATAGACTAGGCCCTGAGCACCACCAGGAGTGGACCCAAAACTAAAGAGTAAAATCAAATATTAAAAAAATATTAAAATATTAAAATATTAAAAATAATAATAATAATAATAAATAAAAATCAGCAAATCAGAAGTTCAGGATCTGACTCAAGTGGCAGAGCACATGCCTTGCATGTGGAAGATGTTGGGTTCAATTGTCCCGAGTGCCACCTGGGGCAGGGGATGGGTTGCCCATAAGAAAAAAAATACTAAAATTAAATATGAAAATAGGATAATGGACTTGTTTTGTTTTGTTGGGGGTCACATCTGGCCATGGTCAGGGGCTTCTGGCTAATGAGACTTTGAGGGTCTAGATGGGGTGCTGGGGATTAAACTCAGGTCAGCCATGTGCCAGGCAAGCACCCCACCTGCTGTCCTATCTCTCCAGCCCAAAAGAGCATTTTAAAAGACCGAATGGTACCCATTAGGATAAACATATGGTGCCTGGAGTGACAGCACAGCAGGTAGGGCATTTGCCTTGCACACGGCCGACCCAGGTTCAATTCCCAGCATCTTATATGGTCCCCCAAGCACTGTCAGGAGTAATTCCTGAGTGCAAAGTCAGGAGTAACCCCTGAGCATCGCCGGGTGTGACCCAAAAAGAAAAAAAAAAACCATATATCTAAGGTTGGAGAAATAGCACAATAGACTAAAGCACATGCTTTGCCTGCAGGAAGTCTGGGTTCAATTCCTGGCACATGGTCCCCTGAGCACCAATGGAATGCACTCCCTACACATATACATCTGTTTGTATGTACAGTATATATTAATCTTCCTTTAAACATAGTGAGAAACGGGCTGGAACAATAGTTTAGTGGGTAGGGAGCTTGCCTTGCATGTAGCCAACCTGAGTTCAATCCCCAGCATTCCCTATGGTCCCTGAAGCACAGGCAGGAGTAATTCCTGAGTGCAGAGCTAAGAATAATCCCTGAGGACCAGCAGATGTAGCCCCCCCAACATTCTTTGTTTTGTTTTTTTTTTTTTGCTTTTTGGCTCACACCCGGCAATGCACCAGGGTTACTTCTGGCTCATGCACTCAGGAATTGCTCCTGGCGGTGCTCAGGGGACCATATGGGATGCTGGGAATTGAACCTGGGTCGGCCATGTTGGCTGCGTGCAAGGCAAACGCCCTACCCGCTGTGCTATTGCTCCAGCCCCCAACATTCTTAAACAATACAATTAAATTAAAATAGTGAGAAACAGCAAAGAAAATGTATCACATAGAAAAAGAAATAAAGACCATGTAACCTAATCCAGCAGTTATAACACAAAAAATAAGAGAGTTGAGTCCAAACATGTCACACATACCATGAATGGATTCAACTTTTATGTTAAAACATAAAAAGTATTTTTGATTTCTATCAGACTAAAAATCCAGAAGGAAGATACAATGCAGCTTCCATTATGGGGGGAAAAAGCCTATGAAAAAATATAATAGATATGAAAGGAGAAAGTACTGATCTAGAGCAAAGGTCAGCAGAAAATTTTAATAGTGGGTAAGAGAGCAAATGTTTTAGGTTTACTGGGGCAGACAGTTCCGTCACTACTATTCAACATGAGTACAAAAGCAGCCAACTGCACTGTTTTCCAGTAAAACTATTATAAACTCAGGCAACAGGCCAGACTGGGCCCACAGGCCAGAGCTTGATCATGTCTGATATAGTGCTAATTAATAAAATAAAATCTTGGCTTTTTGTAAATACTGATAAAATAGATAACCCACAAGCCAAACTGACCTAGAAACAAGGAAGAAAACACAGATGCAGGGAGAAGCAATCACTGAAACAAAAGAAAACACAAGAGGTTAAATGAAACATTTGTTCTTCAGTGATGCAAATCTGAAAACATAGAATTCGCTCCTAAGGAAATACGGCCTACCAAAACATTGCACAGAAAACAAAGTTTATACCAGGGCCAGAGCGATAGTATAGCAATAGTACTTGCCTTGCATGAGGCTGACTCAGGCTCAATCCCTGGCATCCCATATGGTTCTCTGAGCACTTCCAGCAATGATCCCTGAATGTAGAACCTACCAGGCATAATCCCTAAGCACCAGTAAGCGTGCCCTCCGACCTACCCCGCCCAAAAAACAGCATTCTTTTCCTTTTACACCTGCCTCTGACACCTGTCTGCACAGTGGCCCATGGAACAGCAATTCTGACCAAGGCTGCAGACCACGGAGCAGATCAGCACCTGGCTGAGGCCCAGTGTTTGAAGCATTTAAATAGTAGTCACAGAAACATATCAAGCAAGTTATCAAATAACTTACTTGACAAAAAAAAAATGCCTTCTGTACCTGCAGATCAGCACCTGGCTGAGGCCCAGTGTTTGAAGCATTTAAATAGTAGTCACAGAAAAATATCAAGCAAGTTATCAAAAAACTTACTTGACAAAAAAAGCCTGCTTCTGTGCTGAGACAGTGTCACTGGCAAGTCCTATCAAATGATCAGAAGTCAGGTCATCTGAATATAATAATGAAAGAAAGAGCGGTATAACACTGAAGCAAATCCTTCCACTTTTTTTTTAATGAAGCAAGGAAAATATAGATACGTAAACCTGATTGAAAAATAATACAAAAAAAGGAAAGCTATATACCACGATCCTATATTTCAAGTGGAGAACACAGGAATTTAAAATCACATCAAAATTTCAAGATCTGAGAAAGTGAAAGTTAGAAATCTTAGTTCCCTTTCCTTTGTATTTATATTAATGAATACTTTAGGCTAAGAAGTAAGTCAAAAGGCTGGAGGGGCCAGGCTCAGTTCCTGGCACTGGAACCACTTGGTCCCCCAGTCTGGCAGAAGCGACCCCCAAGTGTAGCCCCCTCAATACCTCCAGGTGTGGCCCAAAATAAACCTAAATAAAAATTAATTAATTTTTTTCTCTGATTTCAGCTTCCTTGAGAAATCCTGGCACTACAGTGGTCCTGAAAAGAACCAAAAGGCAGCCAGGGCCATCAAAGCCAAACATTTAGGGGCCTTTGATCAAAGACCACACCTGGAGGTACTAAGAGGCTACACTTGGGGGTCGCTTCTGGCCAGGCTGGGGGGCCAAGTGATTCCAGCGCCAGTGCTTCCATTCTAATAGCACTCATGTTTATTTACCGCGCCCCCCCCCGCCCCCCGCCAGGTGGGGGGGCCAACCTCCCTGTATCTAGAGCACCATGATAGTTAACAAAGATAGTTAAATTTAATCATTTACTCTCCACATCAAATATCTAGAGATTAAGTATATTACAGATTAAACACATTACAGCTGGTTGGATATGCCACGCAAAATGTTTAGGCCTTATTTATGACTTGACCAGCTGCAAGCATGAGTTTCTCTGGCGAATGGTTTATAAGGGAAGCAGACATATTACAGAGGCAATTTTTCTGAAGTTACGTATCGTATTTTGTGGAAAGCTATCAGAAACCATGTTGAAGTATTTATGGTCATAAATTTTGGAGTGGGATTCAAGGAACAGGAATCAATTATGGAATCAAACTTACAAGGTCAACACATCTCAAATTATGCATGATGTTTGAAAACCTGCTATCCTAAATCACCTAGCAGCCACAGCTTCCTGCCAGAGCAGAGGGAAGAGGTTCTGCACCCCTCCCTCTCTTTAAAAAAAAAAAACGAGGGGAGGGGCATTGCTGGAAGTGCTTGGGGGCTGCTGGCCACTCCATGTGCTGTGGACATGTGGTATGGAAGCAAAGACACCTGCCCTGCATGAGCAAACTGAGCTCACTGCTCTACCACCAGTCTCAGGCCTTGTAGTTTTTTGGGTTTGGGGTTGTTTGGGGGTGGGTTGTTTTGGGTTTTTTTGTTTTTGGGGGGGTTTTTTTTTTGGTTTTTCTTTTTTTTTTGCTTTTTGGCTCACATCCAGAGATGCTCAGAGTTACTCATGGCTCTGCACTCAGAATTACTCCTGGCAGTGCTTGGGGGCCCATATTCGATGCCAAGGATCAAATCCCCGGTTGGCCACATACAAGGCAAACACCCCACCTGTGGTACCATCGCTCTGCCCCCCAACCCGTTTTGTTTTTCTAGTTTCTTCTCCTCAACATCATTTTGAAACTTTTATTTTCACTTAGCAGTACTATTTTATAAATATTTGAATACAGACAATTCTCTGTTGAAGGGAATGTAAAAACTAGAGTTCTCTCGTGTTCATAAATGATATGTTTTTAAAATTCTAATTAGGAGCAGCCTAAAGAGACAGTAGGTTTTGCAAAGTAAATATTGTCAGGGGGAAAAAATACCTACAAGCCAACTATTTGAAACGAAAACTACTACTTTTTTTAAATGCTTTATAAATAGCAACACCACTGTAGTAGCTTTTAGTTATCTTTGATGTACACTTGCAAAGACTCTTAGGGGAAAGAAAATTAAAATGTTGCTCAGGGATAGAGCGATAGTATTGTGGGTAGGGTACTTTCCTTGCACATGGCCGACCCAGGTTCGATCCCTGGCATTCCATATGGTTCTCTGAGCACCGCCAGGAGTAATTCCTGAGTGCAGAGCCAGGAGTAAGCCCTATGCATCGCTGGGTGTTGGATAACATTGGATTGTCCTTGCTCCTCCAACAGGAAACTTAGTTTATTGAGTTACTCCCTCAACAGTGCCCCCGAGGCACACCCAATTCCATCAAGCACTAACAATCCTATATTGCTCTCTCTTTCCTTTATGTCATTTGCATGGCTTATTCAACAAAGTCCTTTTTGCATAGACACAGGAAGACAGTTCATGCTATGCTTTGCAACATGAGAGTTAATTGACTCCAAAATAATATTTACTCCTGGGCATCCATATTACTTGACATAAGCCTCAGTTGCCCTTACTTCCTAACATCCCCAAAAGGAGGGTCCTGACGATGGGATTGGATGGACCAGGGCAAGCTGTAAGCTACCCTGGCATCGAAAGGGGACAAGCTAAGTGCCATTAGTATAATAAGTTAAGAGCATGGTCATGGGACAAACTCTGTCATGACCCAGAAAGAAGTAACTGAATAAGGACCCTGCTGGGGTTAGGAAAGACTAACCTGGCCTGAGGACTGTAGTACGGAATATATAGAGAGATGTCCCCAGGAAGAGCCAACCTTGTAGCTTAGTATATCTCTTATGTGTTCATACAAAATGACTAGAAATATTATAAGAAGTAAATTTACTATGATGGTTTAAATGGATTACTAGCTGAGGAAAGGAGAAAGCAAGGAGAGAGCAATACACCCTAAATGGAATCCCGCCCTTGAGCGGATCTCCTGGTAGTCTGTAGTGCTGCACCCTCGGATGAGATTTTGCCCTTGAATTAATGCCCTCGAACTTCCCCTGAAGGAGGGGCTTTACCTCTGCTTGTTGTTATGACAATGTTCAACCCCACCTATGTGTACCCCGACCCTTCATGATTTCTATATAACTCTGCTGTGAGGCGTAAGAGGACTTTAAGGTTCTACAAGGAGACTAGGAATATGGGGGCTAGATGACTAGAACTACAATAAGGACTACGAGGACAAGGAAGATAAGGACTAGACGAGGACTATGACAACTAGAGGTTGAGGAGGACGAGGACGAGGCTGATGGAACTATGGTGACTGGGACTACAACCAAAACTACAACGATGATTGTGCTGTGAGGGGAGAGATGGGACTATGCTGGGGAGGAGAGAGAAATAAATGGACTACCGGCCAGCCTCGGGCCCTGTTTTTCCGTTTCCGGGTCCTTCACCTGTCCATCTCTGTGGGCTGGCCAGGGAAATGGTTCTTGGTCACTGAATGCTCAAGTTCCTCGTGTACTCGTGCACCTTTTCTTTTGAAACTCACAACTGGGTATGGAGCAAAAACATAAACAAACAAAACTGTTGCTCAAAGTTGGAAACTATTGGGCTAGAACTATAGCACAGCAGGTAGGGCGTTTGCCTTGCACACGGCGGACCCGGGTTCAATCCCCAGCATCCCATATGGTCCCCCGAGCACCACCAGGAGTAATTCCTGAGTGCAGAGCTAGGAGTAACCCCTGTGCAATGCCGGTGTGACCCAAAAAGAAAAAAAAAGTTGGGAACTATTTATTCAATATCTGGTTACAGGTACCATGCGGTCTTTCAGACAAAACGCATGCTATAATAATAAACGGAGAGGAAGGAGGTGTCAATCGCCCATCACCCACATGACTTCCCTGAACAAGGACAGAGACAGAGACAGAGACAAAGAGAGACAGAGGGAAAGAGAGAGACAGAGAGAAGAGACAGAGTCTTCGATGCTCAACAACACAAATCAGATATGAAAGAAACGGTGTACAGGAAACACTGCTTAAGTCAGACTCAAAATCCAGAACTGTGTTAAGGAAGATCTGGGAAGAGTGACTCATGATCCAGGTCCAGGCCAAGGTGAGAGACTGAACTAGACAGGAAAAAGACCTCCTGGTGGGAGTGAGGGGCAGGGCTGAATTCAACACAGATCTGAACCAGAACTCTCTGGCATCATTCTCTCTCTCTCTCTCTCTCTCTCTCTCTCTCTCTCTCTCTCTCTCTCTCTCTCTCTCTCTCTCTCTCTCTCTGTGGAGACCTCACTGGCAGAATCCAAAACAAGATGTTAGGAGAGCAAAAGTGTGTAGGAAAATGGAATGGCAGAGAGATGGAATGGAAGGACTTGGATGCAGCAAAGGGTATTGGCGAGATTCAGAATAGAGGAAGAGAAATTTCTCTGATAATAGGTTAAAAGCTGACAGCTCAGCCGGAACCTCAGAGGGGACTGGAAGCCTTCAGGCTTCTCTGTCTGATGCAGAAAGCAAAAGACTGCAACATCAGTTCCCCACCAAAGACCCCACAAAGTTCCCCAGCACACACAGTTTGAGTCTTTGAAAGGGTCCTCTGGGGAAAAGGCCTCTAGCCAGGGGGACCTGGACCTCATTAGACCAGTGAGCAGGTTCAAGACACTTACCAGCAGCTGAAAATCAGCCGAAGGCTAATCCAGGGCAGACTAATTAATGAGGAGCCTCTTAACCAAAAGAGCAGATCTCCGAGGCAGTGCCTTAGAAGCCTGTGGAGCTCACGCAGATGAACACGATACTTGGATCTTTCCGGGCTTCAAGAGGCTTTTCAAAGCTGAGTTTAAATTCACAGGTGGTGAGCTCCAGTCTGCTTGGTAACTTACAGAGGCAGAAATATCAAGCCTCTGGGAAGCTGGGGTCCACGCTGCCAAAGTCTGTACCACGGAGCCGTCTCGACCTCTGTCACTCCCTTCATGCTTGATTCACCAGAACTTTTAGTCCCACAAAACATGCGTTTTCTTTCTTGTTATGTCGTCTCGCTGGCCCCCAACTCTGACTCCCTGACAGCTGGCATTGTTTTACTGTCCCTACTCTGTAGGTCTCGAAATCTGCCTACACAGCAGGCAAGAAATAAAAACCTGCTCAACGAATGTGTCCATTTAACACATGCATGGCTGACAGTGGAAGTTTCTGCTCTCTGTCCAAGGTTTACGAAAGCGAAGTGGGGGTCTGGAGCGATAGCACAGCAGGTACGGCATTTGCCTCGCACGCGGTCAACCCAGGTTCAATTCCCAGTATCCCACATGGTCCCCTCAAGCACCACCAGGAGTAATTCCTGAGTGCAGAGCCAGGAGTAACTCCTGTGCATAGTCGAGTATGACCCAAACAACAACAACAACAACAACAACAACAACAACAAAAGCAAAGTGGGTCTGGACTAGCAATGCACTGGATTCTGAAGAACACACTCTGCTTTTACTTTTTTTGTTTTTGTTTTAGGTCCATACCTGACAGTGCTCAGGGCTTACTCCTGGCTCTGCATTCAGGGATCTCTGGCAGGCTTGAGGAACCATATATGGTGCCAAGGATCAAATCCCAATTAAATCCCAATCGGACACATGTAAGGCAAACACCCTACTTGCTGTATTAACTGCACTGGCACCGGTTTTTGCTTTTTTAATAACAATGTGACTCTTTTGTGTAAGATGAAAATATATAAAAATCATTTACTTTATTCTTTAGAAGATGGACTTTGGGAGCTAGGAAGGCAGCTCAACGGGCTGGAGTGCATGCTTTTCCTGGGTCCAACCTTCGTACCTCACACCAAACTGGATGTAGAGCCCAGGCACTACTGAATGTGGCCAAAAATACTAGCACAGAATTAATGACTAAATTCCCTTCCCTTTTTCTTTTCCATTGCTGGGGTTGCGGTGCTCAAACACACTGGCTGTGATGCCAGGAATCCTAAAGGGCAGTGCCACCGAGATCTCAGCTGGTGCCCACAGGCATCAAACTCAGATCCTTATCCTCATGACACCCACGCTCTGCCACTGAGCCTGGACCCCTGGGCCCTGCAAACCATTTGTTTTCTTAACCACGTAGTTCACCAACTGTTCCCAAACCAGCCATTATTTTACATTAAATTATTGGAGTATTTGGTTCTTTTGTTGGTTTCCTGATATGAGAACCACACCCCACAGTGTACTAGGGGCTCTACCCAGCTCTATGCTTGGGGGATCCCCAGGACCCCCCACATGCAAAGCAGACACTCAGTCTGTTGAGCTATCTCAATCCCATGCCATTCTTTCTAATAGAAACATTTTGCTATTTCATTCATCTGTTTAAAATTCTTCAGTGTCACACAGATATCAAAGTAAGGTCCAAGCTCAAAAGCACAGGTCCAGGGCAATTCATCATCTGGCTACTGCTTAGATTTCTGCCTCATCTCTTCCTATCAGCTCTTGCTTGTTCTCTTCCCCGGGGGGGGAGGGGGACATCTCCTCAGTCATCCAGTACCTTCCTCTATTCACTCACTGGGTTCTTCATCCTCACCCCAATTCCATCTAATTTATTCCTACTCACTGCCAAGTACTCATCCCAGGCTTGGCTTCTTGTTAGGAAAAAAAATAAATTTTACCTAGCTAGGAGCAGACATTCCAGTTATTTACTCATTATCAAAGCATCTCTTATAGCATATTGTAGTTTTCAGATTACTTGCATATTTATATGATTTGAATTATAAATCCAAGTCTAAGTCCATGATATTCTATTGGTAAAAGGGAGAATGAATGGACCTTAATGTAATATTTAGTCTACTTTCTGCCAGATGATTTGCTAAGGCAGTAAAAATTACACACATGCACATGCATGCACACACACTCTCTCTCTCAAAAAAACAATCTCAATTCTTTTCTGAATTTACTTGATACTTGTGATGTTTTAGAAGACTAAGTTAAGTGAAGGCCTACAGTCATTCAAGGAATTCCTTAACAAACCACATCCAAGTATGAATTTGAAGACAAAAGTGCGGTTATTAACTGCACTAAAATAAAATATACATGTGAAATACTAGACGAGAAAAATGACAGCAAGTCATCATCTAGTGTCTGCTATCAATGTAGTCCCTCACTTTTACCCACTCACTCCTCACACTCATCTCCAGAAAAAAAATGCACACTCTCTAGAGGTGCATTTCATTACTAGTTTGTTTTTTACTACTTTGGATTCTCACTTGGAGGATACCCAAAATTTTATGTAACATATTCTTTGAGAGATAGCATAAGAGATTCTCTTACCTGGTACTTTTGCTCAAATCCAACTTTCCTAGAATGCCTGTTTGATTTCAAACAAGCCTCATTAAACATTGAAACACTGAAAATTCCACCATCTTCTATAAGATAAGGGAGAACATATGGAAAGGTTGCGTCATAGCTAAGTACAATAGAAGTCCTGACACGGAAAGAGACCAAGAGTGTGCTTAACAAGAGCATCACATCTGGCTTCACGTTCTGCCTTGACAACTTCTTAATAAGGCTGGGCCTTAGCCAAGTCACTGTGTCCCTCTGGCCCTGCTCCCGTACCTGGAGCATCAACTAACTCAGTTTTATTCTTATATATACCACAGACTGTTCACTCAAATGGAGTGATATATATAGTTTATTGCTATAATCTCATAAAGTTATGAATTTTTTTAAGATGTTTAAAATGCACTGGAGTATTAAATAAAATATCATGACGAAAGCATGTCAAAAGTGGTCTGGAAGTCTGAGAAAAGTCAATAGTCACGGCTTAGAAAACCAGTGGTGGGGATTCCAATCAGGAGATGACTCAGCAAAAGGCATTTGTTCTCACATCAGACAACAGGGTAAGAGTTGCTCAGATGACAGGACCCTGGAGACAGAACAGTGGGAAGGGCACTTTCCTTGCACCGTGCAGACTTAGGCTTGATCCCCAGAATACTCCATGGTCCCCTGAGCCTGCCAAAAGTGACCCTTGAGTGCAGAGCCAGGCATAAGTCCTTCCCAGGTATGGCCCCCAAACAAACAAACTCAGATGAGTACAAAGCACAGTAAAATAATAGGACCGCGGGCTTATTTCAAACGCTACTTGGGAGAAATCATTTCAGGCCTCCTGTGGCCTATTCATTGCTTCAGTGTTCTATTTTCTTAATGTCTTTCTTTTGTCCTTCTGACAAGGAGGCTTGTTACTAATGAATAAAAAACTGAAAGAGAGTACAGAAAAGACCACTGGTAACTTTCAAGGAAAAGCACATTTCCTAACAAGCATAGACAGTTTCTACCATTAAGAAAAACCTTTCATGTGTAGGAGGATGAAGTTCTTTTTCATAGCTACCTCTGATGGGTATTTCTCCTACAGGACCCTCTGCTACCTAAGAAATAATGCTAACAATAGATTATTCCATTCAAAATCTGAATTGGACCAATAGCATTTTAAATATCAGTGCCATATGTAGCACAGGCAAACCGCTGGGTAAAAATATTCTTGGCTCTAAATGAAAAATGCAAAACTCTGGTTCTAAGAGCAAATTTGAAGACCAATCCCATGTGTCTTTCTTTATCTTCACAGCTCTTACTGTAGAGACATCATAAGAACATCAGAAGCAAAAATTTGTCATGTGGATGGATGCCTGTAATGTTTAAGAACACCAAAAATATGTATATAAGAATATCAGTTAGGCAAGCATTTGTCCGGGTTCAACTCCAGCACCAGATGTCTCCAAGTATTGCCAGGTGCTACCCTGGGGGGCCCTGAGCACTGCCAGGGTAGCTAGGGTAATTCCTGGCACGGCAGTGCACAGCAGCATCCTTGGGGAACCATAGGCCTGGGTAGTCAAGAATCACTGAGCAACCTGGGCATCCCACCTCCACCACCAAAAACAAGCAGAAACACCATGGAGTCGGGGAGGGGCGCAAGCATTGCATGCAGGAGCTCTGGGTAAGATTCCGGTGCCACATGGCCTCCCAAGCACCGCAGAGCGTGTCTGCCAGGTATATACCACCAGGTACGGCCCAGGAATCAAAGAGAGAAAGAGATACTGCATGCAGTGCGCACCTGTGCATCGCCATAAGATAAAGCAGAAATACCAACTGCGGCATTTCCATCTCAAAAACAGTTCTTCCACTTATCGCTAGCATTGTCTGAACTCAGAGCAAGACAGTAAAGGGAACCAAGGCACCGAGCTCCCACTTCCCACCCCCAGTCCTGACAGAGTGGTGCAGAAGAGTAAAAGTGGGTCAAAATTTGCATCTGGTTTAGAAAGAGGCTTGGCCTCCATACTCGGGCAGGAGCAGGAAGGTATTTCTGTTCCACACAGCTGGAGGCCGGGCTGAGGGAAGATGCCACGTGCCTTCCAAGCCAAAGCATGGGGTCTCAAAGTCTCAGAGAAACTGGAGGAGGACAGGGTGCCCACAAGGCGGGGCTGCGAACAGGAATATGCGTCAGAGGTGTGCAGTGAGGAAGGTTTCCCCAGCAACCACTGGGCACTGGCTCTCCACACTACCTACACTTCAGACTTGCCTGGGTACCACAGTGCTCAGTAAGGTCTGCACATCTGGGCGGTTTGGTTCCTTTTTCATTTGCCAGGCAATTCTGATAGGTAGACAAGGTAATTGTGCAATCTGCCACGAGTGAGAGAATATCAAATGGCCAAAGACAATAGAACCTGAGAACTGGCTCCAGAAAGGAGCTCATCACAGCAGGGAGGCCAGGGGATGGACACCAGACAGTGGTGGAAGGAAGTGGACATCCTGGTGGAGGGTGCAGTTTGGGAACTCTATACATGAAACCCAAGCATTAACCGTCTAGTAAACCACAGTGCCTCAAATAAAAAAAAAATTCCCCCAAAAAAGCACTATTCAGGGTAGTATTGATAGTCACACTAGTGCGGTCTTCTAAGGGTCCTGGAAGTTCTACCTGACAGGAAGCCCAGGTGGCAGGCAAGGAGAGAGGACTTTGTTCTTTCCTACTCTGTAAACTATTGCATCATAATGACATCAGGCAATGCTGAGTTGGCCCAAAAGCCACAGCTTTGCCACCCATGCTCTTAAAGGGCTCAGAAATCAAGTTTAGAAGTTCCTAGCAGCTTCTTCTGGAAGGAATCATTCAACTAGCACTTCATTCTTCAAGGTGCCATTGAGATAAGCATCCTAATATTATCCAATAAAAGGTAAGATCAAAAGGAATGCCATCCTTATATTATTAGGGAAACCTTACACCAGACAAAACTTTTATCTTTCAAGGATAAATAATCTAGAAGGAGGAAAACAAAGCCTATGACATGATTCTACAAAGAAGAGGAAGATGGAGATAGTGCTTAGGAGGCAACGTATGAATGTAGTTTTGGAGGGAAAACTCCTGCTCAAAGTAATAGTAACATTGGGTAACATCTGTTTTGTGTTTTCAGTAAAATGTTTTAGAGATGGATTCAAACATAGAATGGATGAATTAATAAGAGAATGAGATAACACAGGAGAAACATGTTGAGAGGAAGAAAGCAAAAGAGAACTAGACGAGAGTTAATCATAATAATACTAATAAAAAGAAACAGAATTTCAACAACAGAATTGAAAATTGCATTAGAAATAATAAAGATGTTTTTAAAAGTCAGAGCTGTGGCTTAGTGGTGGAGCACTTGTCTTGCATGTGTGAGGCCCTGGGTTTGATTCTTGGCACTGCATGGTCCCCCAAGCACTGCCAGGAGAGACAGGAAACAAGAAGCAGGGGCAGCCCCCAAGCAACACAGGACGTGATTCTCCCCCAAAACAACAGCACCCCCACCCCCACCACCACCACAACACAAAAATCAATTCATGTCTGACAATTCGCATAGAGAGAACAAACGCGTTACACGCTTAACATATTCATGGCAGGCAGAGGCAAACAGATTTTTAAAAAAAGGGAAAAAATGGAGGATCAATACAGGCAGATAAGAAATTTGACACAGGAGTATCTGAAAAGTCAAAAATAAGCTTTTGTTTTATGTTTTGTTTTTGTTTGTTTGTTTTTGGGTCACACCCAGCGATGCGATGCTCAGGGGTTACTCCTGGCTTCACACTCAGGAATTACTCCTGGCAATGCTCGGGGGACTATATGGGATGCTGGGAATCGAACCTGTGTCGGCCGCATGATGAGGCAAATGTCCTACCCGCTCCAGCCCCTATAAGCTTTTGTTTTAAAAGAAATAATTGGAAACTTAAGGAAAGAAATGTCACTATCCCGTTGTTCATCAATTTGCTCGAGCTGGCCCAGTAACATCTCCATTGTGAGACTTGTTGTTACTGTGTTTGGCATATGTCACAGGTAGCTTGCCAGACTTTGCTGTGCAGGTGAGATACTCTCAGTAGCTTGCTGGGCTTTGCAAGAGGGGCAGAGGAATTGAACCCGGGTCAGTTGGGTCAGCCGCACATACGGCAAATGCCCTACTGCTGTGCTATCACTCCAGACAGTGTATAGGTAAGTAGAAGAAATCTGAAAGGACTTCTGACTAATCGGATATTGAATTATCTAAACCTAATGTCAAACATGGGACCAAGATAAATGCAAGAGGCACAGGAAATGTATGGGAGACCCTGAGTTTGATCACTAGCACGGGATCCCCAAATACTGCTGGAGCCCCAAGCACCCCAGAACCTGACCAGTATTGAACAGTAAAAAGACCACACAGCCAGGACAGAATGACCAGCCCAAGCAACACTGCTTTTTAAGGGGAAATGTCCCCTTAAAAAAACGAAACAAAACAAAACAAAAAAAACAGTGATATTCAACATGTAGCAGGTGGTCAACAAACATCTACCAGGTGAATAAAAATAAATAAATAATTTGAGCTTCATACTAGCCACCCTGACAGCAGAGCCTGGCAAGCTCCCCGTGATGTATTCAATATGCCAAACACAATAACAACAAGTCTCAAAATGGAGACGTTACTGGGCCCGCTCGAACAAATCGATGAACAACGGGAGGACAGTGACAGTGACTTAGCCACCATAATATTCCTTATGAGGAAACAGATTTTTTTTTTGAAAAAATCACACCTATGCCTAAAACAAGAGAGAGAAAGAGAAAGAGAGAGAAGAGAAATACTCCCATAGAGGCAGGTTAGGCTGGGGGGTGGCTTCAAGGAGTGGGAGGGAAATTAGGGACACTGATACTGGAAAATTACACTGGTAAAGGGATGGATGTTGGAACATCGTATGACTGAAATGCAATCATGAACAATTTTATAATGTTCTATAACTCATGGTGATTCAATTTAAAAAAAAGCAGAGACGGGGGGGGCGGAATGCAACAAAATGAATATATTTTTCTAGGTCCCCAGGGGGGAAAAGTCACACCTTCTGGACCAGAGAGACAGTAGAGTCGGTAAGGAATTAGTCTGCCTTGCACACAGACCCAGGACTGATCCCTGGCACCCTATATGGTCCTTGAGCCCACCAGAAAGATCCCTGAGCACAGAGCCAGAAGCCCCAAGCACTGTTGGGTCCAGCCCCCAAACAAATGATTTAAAAATTATAACATAAATAAATAATAAGGAGTGATAGCACAGCAGTAGGGCGTTTGCCTTGCACACAGCCAACATGGCCGACTCGAGTTCAATTCCTCCGCCCCTCTCGGAGAGCCTGCAAGCTACCGAGAGCATCTCGCCCGCACAGCAGAGCCTGGCAAGCCACCCATGATGTATTCAATATGCCAAACACAGAAACAACAAAATCTCCAATGGAGACGTTACTGGGCCCGCTCAAGCAAATCGATGAACAACGGGAGGGCCTTTACTTTACTATTAAAAATACATAATAAATAAATTAAAATTTTAAACATCACACCTTCATATTCCTCCTTCAAAACTGAAAATTCCCAAAGCCAGTATAAATGCCTCCAGAATTCCAAAAACAGAAGTGGCCCAAGAATTTTATCTTTAATTCAGCTTTCATTCACTCATGAAGTCAACAACAACAAAAAAAAAACATTCTCAAATAACAATGGTCTCAGACAGTATCCAGGACTCAATGAGAAGACAGAAAATCACTGTGCAGAGAGACAAAAACACAAAAAGTAAGAGGATATTTCATATGAAATGACTGGCAATAAGCACTGAGTCTATCAAAACACATAACTTATTTAAAGAAGTGCTACAAATACTGACATAAATCAACATAAAAATGAATTATTTAAAGACATAATAAAATTTTAAGTAATTTTAAATACGAAGCTGACAATACAATGCCATGTTAGAGGAGCACTGCGGGCAGATGAGAGGCTGAAAGCATCTGCCTCGAAAGCCTGGAGTCACGAGTTCCATCCTTGGTGCCACCCATGGGCGCTAAGCCTATCCCAAGCAGCTCCATTGCCTGAAACCCCAACACCACACAATGTGCAATCTCCAGGGCCTCCCCAGGAGTGTGCCAGTATCACAAGTAAAGTGCACAACCCCCAAGGAGCACCACAACTAAGGATATGTGCAAGCACAATCGTCAGGTGTGCAACCCCTGGTGAGCACTGTGTGTGATCACCCCAGTGACCCCCAGCATGCATTCAACTCGAATGTGTGGGAGCACCACTACTGAAGTGCAGCCTCACAACCAAGCATGCCCGACCCTGGCCATCCCTACACTGCTATCAGCAAAGCAAAAGGAAGAGGAAAACTTAATTGACTGGTTTTCAATGCCATATTAATCCAAAACACTAAGAGAAGCAAGAGAGGAAGAAATGAAAAGAAGAAAAGAATGCTAACTTCCTTATTTCATTCAGGAAATCACTGACATTTGAGTCTTAATACTGATAATCAAAGAAATACGTGATAAAATAAGATTCTTTTTAATGTATGCTACAGAATAAAAGCAAAAGCTATACTGCAGAATCACTGAAAGAAAATCTGTGTAGTAAAAAAAAAGATTGGGCACAAAAAAGTGTCACAAAAGAGAAAAAAATAAGATGACAGAAAAAAAGAAAAGTATATTACAAACAACACTAACGCAAATTGATTCTATACCCAAAAATACGCATTTCCAAAAGACTCTCAACCAACTGTCTTTTACGGAGGTTTTTACCCTTTTGTCACCTGCAGAGCTGTCTGTAGACCAGAACTAAAAAACCACTCATCTACAGCACTGCAATATAGTTATTATTTAAGAACAAAGTGAGAGAAAAAAAATCCAAAAAGAAACACAAAAAATTCAAGAAAACTAATATTACCATCAAGTGTTTTTCAAAGCAAAAAATGTTGAATAGAATAAAGGAAACCATTTGTTACTAGTAAAAGCTGAACATCTACAATTAAGTTATCAGTCTTGAAGATAAATATCATAACATCAAAGTGCGAAACAAAATAATTTTATAAGAAATTATGAAAAATGGCAAGCCTATTAAGCAAACACCTGAAGTCTTAAGTGATCTAGATCTTATGCAACCCACAAGCAAATAATCCACCTTATCACAAAGCAACGCAAATAGTAAGCCTCAAGAATATGTCAATAAATCACCCTGAAGAATACTAAAATATAATAAAACTATAAATAACCATGTATTTTTTTAAAAAAGAAAATATCTACTTTTGTATAAAATACATAATTTACCCTTCAGCCAATGGTGAAATCAAAACAGTAATTATATAGTGCTTTGAAAGTAAGGATAAAGAGAACATATATTAACACACTCATAAATAATTCTCTGATCAAAGGAAAAATCAGAATGGCAATTATAGTATGCTTTAAAAGTAAAGAATAAAGAGTACAAAGTATCAATGTCTAAGGAATTCTGTCAAAGCTCAAATTTAGAAGGGAAGTAGTGTATTAAAGCTTCCTTTGTAAATGGAAAAGAATGGTAACAAGTTGAATTATGCACCTAACTCTAGAATTCAGTAACAATGTAATTAATTTAAGAGAAACAGGAACATAAAAAGCATAAGAACAAGAAGAGAATTAGTGAGATAGAAAAAAAAAAATATATATATATATTTAAAAACCCAAGAGTTTATTCTTTTGCCAGAAACACACAATAATAAAACAGATAATCCAACCTAAGTGAGTAATTTTTTGCTTGGTTTGGTTTTTTGGGGTCACACCCAGCAAAGTGCAGGGGTTATTTCTGGCTCTGTACTAAGGAATTATTCCTGGTGGTGCTCAGGGCACAATACGGAATGCTGGGAATGAAATCCAGGTTAGCTGTGTGCCAGGCAAACGCCTCACCCACTGCACTATCACTCCAGTCCCAGGAGTAAATTTTTAAAAGGAAACAAAGATTAGGAATCAGAAAAACCCAAGATTATATAACCTATGCCTCCAAGGGAATTGGAGACAAATATTCTTATGACAAGCCTACAGATACTTTTTTTTCCTTTTTGGGTCATCTGTATCTCTATGTTTATGTCATCTGTATGTTGCAACTCTATGTTTATGTCATCTGTATACATCTGTATGTTTATGTCACTTGGAGCGATAGCACAGTGGGTAGGGCGGGTGCCTTGCACACAGCTGACCCGGGTTCGATTCTTCCGCCCCTCACGAAGAGCCCGGCAAGCTACCGAGAGTATCCCGCTCGCACGGCAGAGTCTGGCAAGCTACCAGTGGCGTATTTGATATGTCAAAAACAGTAACAACAAGTCTCACAATGGAGATATTACTGGTGCCCGCTCGAGCAAACAGATGAGCAAGGGGAGGACAGAGCTACAGTGCTGCAGTGCTTTGGGGTCACACTCAGCGATGCTCAGGGGTCACTCCTGGCTTTGCACTCGGGAATTACCTCTGGCGGTGCTTGGGGGACCATATGGGATGCCAGGGATCAAACCCGGGTCGGGCGTGTGCAAAGCAAATGCCCTGCTATACTATCGCTCCGGCCCCCTGCAGATACTTTTAAATCTCAAAAGACAAATTTTAAGAAAATATAAATTTAAAAATGCAATTCAAGAAATTTAGAAAATCAACAGATCAAAGAAATCTCACAGGAAAAAATGACGGTTAACAAGACTCATTTTCCAAAGGATTAAAACTTTGACTATTTTTTTTAAAAAGTCATCTAATGAGCAAATGTGTCCAGCATTAAAGGAAAGAAATAATTCCAAGATGATATAAACATTTTCAGAGCAAAAAAATATTAAAAATTTCACAGTTCATTAAGAAAATTGTCATAATGAGATTAAGTAAACATGCAGAACCCTGAAGAAGAGAATGATGCGTTTACAGGAGTACAAAACTAAGCAGGGAGACAAAGTTAATATAGAAAACAGAAATGGTAGAAAACCATACCTTTGTTCTCAATTGAGGCAGTGACCCAAGAGAAATTCCAATTTTCGCTAGATTAACTTGCACATTTAATCCAATTTGGAGTGAGGAAAAGGTCCTGAAGACATTCTAAAACTCACCCTTAACTCCTCAAGGCTAAATTAATATGCAAAACCATTTCAAACAGACCCCAAATCAATATTCTCAATGGAAATTTCCTTGAAGAGGAAATAATGTGATATTAGTAAGAAGTCTTTGTCTGCCCAGCGACTGATGGATTTGATGTTCTGGGATGATTTTCATTTATTGTTTTTATCTTGGATGACTTTTCCTTCCAGAGGAAGAGGGCTGTGTTTAGGCCATTCCTGGTGGTACCAGTGCTCTAGGCTCTGTGCTCAGGAATCACTCCCAGGGGTGCTTGAGAACTACATGGCACCAGGATGCCAAGGATTGAACTAGGTCGTCCTCGGGCAAGGCAAGCAGCTTAGCCCCTGCACTACTGCTCCAGTCCTGGGAGGATCTGCTTTGTTTTATTTTTCTTGGGATCATCTTTTAAAGAAGACAGCTTCCTAAGAAATTCATGGCAATTTACTATCAATTTCATAAAAGTTTCTCTAATGAGTTATTATATTGATCTTATACCATGTTTCCTTGCATACTATTTACTTAGAAATGATTTTCTCTTGTTTATCAAGTACCTAAGGAAGTCATTAGTGTAATTTCACCATTGGTTTTATCTAGTTAAACTAGTGGTCTTCAATGCCCAAAAGGAGAGAGAGAGAGAGAGAGAGAGAGAGAGAGAGAGAGAGAGAGAGAGAGAGAGAAAAACAGACAGAGGGAGAGAGATAGAGAGAGAGAGAAAGAGAGAGGAGACAGAGACAGAGAGAAACAGAGAGACAGAGAGAGAGGGAGAGAATCAAGAGAGAGAGAGAGAGAGAGAGAGAGAGAGAGAAGAAAATGCCTGCCATAGAGGCAGGCAGGGGGTAGGGAGTAGGGGGTGTGATGAAGGGAACCTGGGGACACTGGTGCTGGGAAATGTTCACTGGTGGAGGGGTGGGTGTTAGAATACTGTATGACTGTAATCTAATCATAAATAGCTCTGTAAGGGTCACAGTGATTCCAAAAAAAAAAAAAGTTAAAAAAAAACAACTAGTGGTCTTAGGGTCAGAGAGATAGTGGATAGGGCGTTTGCCTTGCATGCAGCCAACTGGAGCTTGGACCCTGAAACCCCGTAAGGTCGCCTGAGCCCTGCCAAGACTAATCCTGGAGTGCAGAGCCAGGAGTAAGCCCTGAGTTCTGCTGGGTGTGGCCCCCAACAAAAACAAAACCCCAAAACACCGAGTGGTCTTGGGACCAAGGAAGAGCTCAGAGGGCCGCACTGAATGCTTTGCACACAGGAGCCCTGGGTGGTCCTGCAGGCTGTCGACCAGGAGTGAGTGCAGCCCCTGGCTGGGAGGAGCCCCCAGTTCTACTTAGTGGAGCCCAAAACTCAAGGAAAAAGATACTGTAACTTTACTATTGTTTCTGTCAGATCCACGACATGTCTTGGGATCTGGAGGTCGACAACCGATGGCTGAGGTCTATTTTTCTCTTATTTTATTGTTCTTATATTTTAGTTTTCAAGAACACATACATTTTAGGGGTACCAGTTCCCACACACACCAGTGAAGTGCACATGCCCTCCCACCACAGTCCACTGGGCCCCTCTCTGCCCTTTGAACCCGTTTAAGGTCTATTTTCTCAAGTGGAACATCAAACTGCTAGTTAAGACTGACTTTGGCTCCCTCAATAACCAGCGACACCACTGCCTTCTCCGGATTTGCTTCTCAGGGATTTAAAGTCCTGGCATCCGATAACCAGAATGAGGAGAATAAAAAAGCCTTTTTTTGTAACTGGCACACTGATACAGTAAAAGTCCATGTGCTAGCTGTGTGTGATGAGGCTTAATGCTCTTTGGTGCCTACTTCTTCTCACCCACATCCGTCCTCCTCCAGCAGTGGGGCTTCCTCCCTCCACACACTGGGTCATGCTTGGCTGGATTCCCCCAGGCCCCATCAGCCTTGATGCTGGTTTCCCAGCCCAGAGAGAAGACTGCTGGTTGAGCCTCCTAGCTGCTCCTCTCATACGTAGTTCAGAGGAAGAGAAGGCTCTTCCTACTGGGCTATCCTTCACAGCTAGGATAACTAGGGACTCTCATCACTGGATGTTCTCTCCTCTTGCAAATACGCTTCTAGTGCCGGGCACTTTGACCAGGGGCCTCCACCGAGGAGGGACAGCAGAGCAGGGCCTGCTTGGTGACTATCAGTGGGTCTGGGATGGCTCTGGTTTTCCCCCTGGGAGCTCTCGCAGGGCTCTGGCTGCAAATCTTGGAAAACAACTGTGAAACCTCACCCCGGCCTCCGGACCCACCTAGTTGACCTGAAAAGCACATTCACCCCCCGCCCCCATCCTGCACTGGGCATTTTCTAAGAAGAAATGCCACTTCCCCTCCACCTACCAGCTGTCTCGAACCCAATGACGGCTGGCACTGAGCGTCTGGGAGGGGCAGTGGAAATGCTCACGGTGTAGTTGGTGGCCTGCTGCAGATCCAGGCACACTGTTGGGGTCCTGCTGTCTGTGGCCAAGGTGACGGTCTCCTCATGAAGCAATTCTTGAGGGTCCAGCTGTTGTCCTTTGAAGTGGATCTTGGAGAGGGGAAAAAGGCAGGAGAATCCACTGAGAATCCAGTTAGAACCAAGAGACTATATGATACTGAGTCTGGCTTTCCCACGGTTTCTCTGCCCCTGCGCTCATCCTTCTGGGGAAACTCAAGTAGCAGAAATCTCTGCTTCCCGCTCTCTGTGGATAAGTCAGTTCATCCCAGTAATCAAGTGTGGGGGCCAGAGTGATATTACTACGTAAGGGTAAAGCTCTTGCCTTGCATATGGCTGATCCGGGTTCAATCCCTGCAGCCTGTATAAGCCTCCTGAGGGCCCCCCCAACCCACCCCCAAGAGTAATTCTTGAGCAGAGACAGGAGTAACCCCCAAGCATCACTAGTATCCACTCAACCCAAAATAGGCATGAAAGGGAGACTGATATGATGAAGAGACATAAAATACATGCGTGCACTGGGGGTATGGTGCTGCCAGCAGGTCAGTCTGTACCTGTGAGGCGAGTACATCAGCAGCCTGATGGCGCCTTCAGACTTTCAGATACCCCAAAATTGCTGCGGTGCCTTTGGTCAGACCCCAAAAACTTGGGGCAAAGTTTACCAAGAAAGTAAACGGCCAAAAGTTAGGTATGTGGGAGACACACCCACAAACCACCTCCAGCTCAGCTATATAATTGGAGGCATGGCCTCTCTGGTTCCTGATCGGACTGCTTAACGGCCATGATCCCAGAGACTCAGAAACAAATCTCGAAACCCAGCGGCTTTTGGCAGAAATGTGTCCGGTCCCTGCAGTAGGTTACCGGTGCTGGGCCAACGCAGGTGGGAATAGGTTTCGTGCCTTGGCCTGTTCCCCTCGGCATCCCAGTGGCCGCCATCCTTCAGAGGTCACTGGACAGTCAGGTTTGGGCCCCCAGTGATGAGACATGCAGGGCCTCACGGAATGGGGGTGGAGCCGGTCCTGTCCTCCCCACCCCAACGAGACCCCAAGTCATCGCCCACAAATGGCCTCTCTGGCTCCTGATCAAGCTGCTTAATGGCCATGATCCCAGAGACTCAGAAACAAATCTCGAAACCCAGCGGCTTTTGGCAGAAATGCGTCCGGACCCCACAGTAGGTTACTGTTGCCAGGCCACCCCAGGGGGAAAAGGGTGTTGTCCCTCTGCCTGCTCCCCCTTGGCGGCTCAGTGGCCATCATCCTCCAGAGGCCATTGGGCAGTCAGGTCTGGACCCGCAGTGACGAAACTTGTTGGGCCTCACAGGATGCGGGTGAAACCGGTCCTGGTCTCTCCGTCCCAACAAGACCCCAAATCATTGCCCACGAACAGCCTCTCTGGCTCCTGATCAAGCTGCTCAACGGCCATGATCCCAGAGACTCAGGAGCAAATCTCGAAACCCAGCAGATTTTGGCATAAATCCCTCTAAATTTAAGTGTTAAAGTTTCAGAATTTCAAAATCACATGGCCCTACTGCAGCCACGCGACATCATGTGTTATTCATAACCAGCAATAGAACACAAATTGTCTATTGTTGCCTTTTCAGCAGATCTGAGTGTTGGGGTAAAATCTTAAATAATGGTGGGTCTGGTGTCGAAATAGTGAATGTGATCAAAGTAGAGAGAGAGTAATGTAGAAATCATCTGCCCCACATGTAGGGGGAGGGATGGGGGCATACTGGGGTTGTTGGTGGTGGAGAATGGGCACTGGTGAAGGTATGGGTGTTTCATTGTATGACCGAGATTTAGACCCGAAAGCTTTGTAACTGCTCTCACGGTGATTCAATAAATAAAATTATAAAAAATGAAAAAAAAGTAAGGTGGAGTTCATGCATAATTCAATCAGCTAATCAGTGGCTGAATAAATAGCAGTACTCCTACATTAAAAAAAAAATACGTGCGTGCGAGCCCACCACCAATAATGGAGGCAGCCCCGGTTGAGGACTACATGTTGCCTCCCAACCCAGATGCTTCCAGGCTAGCTCATTCTCCAGGGAAGTGAAACCAAGTGCTTGAACACAAGTGACAGTGACGGATTGAATGCAAACACACACACACACACACACACACACACACACACACACACACACACACTGTCAAAGACAAATACATTAAACACAAAATGTAAACCCAAACAATCTAGGCATCTTAAAATCTCTGTTCCCTTTTCCGAAGGACAGCTGGACGGGAAAGCCACTGGCCCGAGTCCAGGCAGGAAAGAGCAGGTCACTGCACTTACCACATACGTTGTCCTGGACTGCAGGCTTCCTGGGTTTACTTGCCACCTCACACAGGTATTATTAAACACTGAGAGGTCGCTGATTTCTGTGATGATTTCTAAAATAGAAAAATTAAAAAGGGTCAGAGGGAGTGAAGCTACTCACAAACTGTATCCCCGGGCTTTGGGAAACACTGAAGGTGGACGCCTTTGGGGAGCATGACTTGGCTGGTTCTGCAAGCCCCCATTCATGAGCTGACTTGGGGAAATGGAACGAGCAGAGCAAACTAACCCGTTCAATCACCTGGAGAATTAATCTTCATCAGGATGAGCCGGGGTTGTGATCTGACTCGGCAAGGGGGGTGGGGGAGGCGGGGAAGAGCCCACTTGTGTCTAGAGAATTCTGTGGTCGGACTGCCAGGCCACTGGGTGCCACTGGTGCTCCGTTCATGTGGGCTGGCAGCAGGCCACAGCCAGGTCCTGTGTCTGCCCTGCAGCCACAAAGGTAAAGCCCTCTTCCGGCTTCCTGTCCTTATTCTGTCCCTCCAGCTGGGAATGCTGTCTGCAGGCCACTTCTGGCCCCCAGAGGGAAAAGGCGAACACCACCTCACGGGCCATCCTCAGGAGCAGCTTGAGAGGGGAAATGAAACAAGTTCTCCAAGTGGTCCTGATACTTCTGGGGTTACCCATCATGGAAACTATGCAGTGCGAACTCTGGGAAGTCCACAGACGTCTTCAGGTTGCTTCTGCTTCTGCCTTTAGAGTACTGTGACTGGATGCCACATAGGGGAAGTGGCCAAGCAGAAACTCATGCGAGGGTCTTGGTTTCCTGAGGAATGTTGGGTCTCCTAGGAACTCATTCAGATGGGGAACGGGCAAAGATCCAGCTTCTCATCCACATAAAATTAAATTCCCTCCTGATAAGATAGGCTATCTCTTTGCTGCAGATGATATGATCTTTTGGTTCGAACTCCAGCATCTCATAAGTTCCCCAGAACACCGCCAGGAGTAATTCCTGAGTGCAGAGCCAGTAGTAACCCCTGGGCATCGCCAGGTGTGACCCAAAAAGCAAAAAAGAAAAAAAAGTCCTAAGAAATTCACCCAAAACTGTCAGAACTTAGGAAGAAATTCAGCCAGGTTTCAGGATACAAAGTCAATATACAAAATCAAGTATTTCTGCACAATTTTTTAAAATCTAGAAGTGGACTTAAGATAATTTCATCAAAGGATGGAGAGATAGTACAGCAGGTAGGGTGTTTGGCTTGCATGCAGCTGACCCAAGTTCAATGCCCAGCATCCCAAAAGGTCCTCCAAGCACTGCCACTGAGTGCAGAGCCAGGAGTACAGAGCCAGAAGAGCCCTGAGCACTGCTAAGTGTGACCCAAAAACAAAAACAAAATAAGAAAAAAAAAAAAAAGAACTTCGTCTATAGTAGCAAAAGAAATAAAAATTGTCTGCAGAACCATAATATCAATAAGTAGAGAGAAAGAGGGAAATTGTCTGTCATAGAGGCAGGGGGAGGGATGGGCTGGGATGGAGGGTGGGGAGAGGGATACTGGGGGCATCGGTGGTGACAAACGCGCAGTGATGGAGGGATGGGTGTTCAATCATTGCATGACTGAAACTCATACATGAAAGCTTTATAACTGTACCTCATGGTGATTCAATAAAATAAATAAATGATTTCGTACTGAAAAAAAAAATTGCCTGCAGGCGGAAGTGAAATCCTCTCCTTCCCAGAGGGCAGAATCCTCATTGCCCCAAACAAGAATATCCCACAGCCCACGTTCAGCATTTCCATGGAATGCGCCACCTCCGGTGAGTTTTGTTGACACTCTCTAGCTCATCATTTCTTGTTCCGAGCCGAGATGGGCTTTGACGGTGTGATTGAGTCTGGTCTCATTCTGGGACATCCCAGTTGGGGTTCCCACATCCAAACACACAATCTGATGATGCGAGGGAGTAGACGCCCGGGACACTGGGAGGTGAGGAAGGAGAGGACTCCCGGGGGCCTGGGAGGTGAGCCCTCTCTTTCTTTCCCTGGAGGATCAACTCCACAAAAACCCTTTCACCCCAGCTGCTTCACAGATGGCAACAAGGCTTCCTTCCGTCCCTCCTGACCTCACCCACCTTGGCACTCTGGGATACAGTCCCCGCTGCAGCAGAATACATACAAGCTCTCTGCCCCGCATGCTGTCTCTCCAAGTTAGGCTCCTCTCAAGAAGTGGCGGTCACTTTCCACTTTGAAAAAACTTGGTTCGACACACACATCTTGGACTCAAGCAACTTGCTGCAGAGATGGCCCTGGACTTTGCAATAGGCCATTTCCACTGGGCTACTTCAGATGGGGCAGCTGCTGTCTTTCTGCCTGCTCTCTAAGAGCCCCAGTGGCTGCCATTTTCTAGAAGTCAGCGAGAAGCTCCAGGTATGAGTGGCAGTGGTGGCAAATCCCAAGCCTCACGGGACAGGGGAGGAGCGAGCCCTTCTCCTTCCCCCCACCCCGATGGGACCCTGAGATGATGCAAAATCCGGCCACCATCTACTTAAGCTCCCACATAGCCATGATCCAGAGACACACAAACGAATCTCAGACCCATGCAACTTGCTGCAGTGATCTCTTCAGACCCTAATTATTAAAATTTTAGAATTTCTAGAGTGCAACATTGTATTATATCCATAACAAGCAATACAAAACACATTGTCTAGCATTGCCTTTTCAGCTGGGGCGGGAGTGATAGCACAGTGGGTAGGGTGTTTGCCTTGCAAGCAGCCAACATGGCCAACCCGAGTTCAATTCCTCCACCCCTCTCGGAGAGCCCAGCAAGCTACTGAGAGTATCTCGCCCGCACAGCAAAGCCTGGCAAGCTACCTGTGGTGTATTCAATATGCCAAACACAGTAACAAGTCTCACAATGTTACTGGGCCCACTCGAGCAAATCGATGAACAACGGGTGAACAGTGACAGTGACAGTGCCATTTCGGCAGGCATGAGTGGTGGTGGGACTGGTCTGGAAATATCGAAGGTAATTAAAGTAGAGAAAGAGAGTATTGTGCAAACTGTCTGCCACGCGGGCAGGAGGAGGTGTGGAATGGGGTGGGGGGGGGGGATACTGGGGATTTTGGTGGTGCAAAACATGCACTGGTGAAGGGATGGGTATTTGATGACTCTACGGTCAAAGCTTAAACATGAAAGTTTTGTTACTGTACCTCACGGTAAATCATAAAAAAATAAAAAATGAAAGTAAAGAAAAAACATGGTTCTCATCCACTCAGTTTCTGTGCCTCCCTTCAAGCAATTCTCATCACAGCCTCCAAGAGGGACAGAATGCCTGATTTTTAAGAAGAAAGCAGACTCCATTTTCCTGTGCTCAGGACCAAAATCACCCTTACACAAGCCCTCACTAACTAATCCCTTCTTGCCCAAGAAGATTTTATGTCTATTAACACACCCTACAGCCATACTGCTGGAGATTTTGCGCCCCACAAAACTGATCCACTAAAAAGGAGTCAGAATAAATAGAAGCAGAGAGAGGAAGACAGGCAAACTCTTGCAGAAACACTAAAGGATCGCCTTGGGAACCTACAGCAGTGGTTTTCAGCCCCTGGTCCAGCTGGCGAAAACAGGTTGAAAATCACTGGCCAAACCATTCCTGGATTTGAAGTACATCAGTACTTCACCTCAGAGGAAAAGAACATTTGAAATCAAAGAGATATCACTGTGGAAATGGATACCCTACAAATTGCAAAGACAGCATCCACTCACAAAGATACTGTTTTGGTTGGGGGCAGCAGCACACAGGGGCCACTTTTGGTGAGGTGTTTGAAAACTATTCCCAGTGGTATGCAGGGCACCACTGATGCCAGGAGACCATGTGGTGCTCCCAGTGGGATCAACCCAGAGCCCTCATGTGCAAATCACACACTCCAGCCTTCTGAGTCAGTGCCCCAGTCCCTGGCACCAATCTTTATAGAACCTAAACAAACCCCCAGTATTCATGCTCCTTCATTCTCCACTGGCCCTCAAAGCCCTTGAGTTCTGACCTTTGACCACACACATCCCTCTGATCCTCCCCACAAGGCTGAGTAGGAAAAGGAAGTATCACACCCCTCACCTTCTCACTGAGGTGCCAGAAAAGCAAATGCCCTTCTCACCTGGGGCCCCTCTCAGCCCAAAGAGAGATCAGGAAGGCGACAGACAGAAACGTTTCCTTCCCCACCCTTCCTCTTTCCCCATTCACTATGACAACTGCAAATGATATCTCCAAATACCATCTGTCCCCAGCCTGTACCATGCTCCCTGCACAGATGGAGGCTAGATCTGATTATAGAGATGTCAGATATTGCCTTCTAAGCAGCAGTTAATGAAATTTGGTTACTCTTCCTTGCAGGTGTCTACAGATCAGGAATGGAAAGACTTCTTTAAAAACAGAGCCAGAGGGTCAGGAGATCGAGCGAGAGTTAAGATGCCTGCCTTGCATGCAACACGCCCCCTATTCAAATCGCTGCATAAGGCCTCCCAAGCCCACCAGGGGTCTCTCCTGAGCAGAGAGCCAAATCCTCAAATAAAACATACCAGAAATGAACTATATGGGGCTGGGGCATTGGTAGAGGGAAGAAGACCGTGGTGAACAGTTCAGTTCTGAAACATTGTATGCCTGGAAGTAATTTCACACAATGACTAAATTAAAAATAAAATGAAAATGTTTAAAAATATATGGGCTTGGGGCTGGAGCGATAGCACAGCGGGTAGGGCGTTTGCCTTGCACGCAGCCAACATGGCCGACACAAGTTCGATTCCCAGCATCCCATATGGTCCCCCGAGCAATTCCTGCATGCATGAGCCAGGAGTAACCACTGAGCATTGCCGGGTGTGACCCAAAAAGCAATATATATATATATATATATATATATGAATATATATATATATATATATATGCTTGGAGTTACAGTGAATAGGGTGCTTGCCTTGCAGGCAGTCAACCAAGGTTTGATCCCCAGCATCCCATATGGTCTCCTTGGAGTAATTCCTGAATGTAGAGCCAGGAATAAAACTGAGCATCACTGGGTGTGGCCCCCAAACCAAAAAGATGTAAATAAAAAGAAATAAAACAAGCACACAAACGCTATCCTTTAAAAAAAAGGGGGGGGGGGGGCGGGAGGGAGTTGGAAGCTTGGAAGACTTTGTCCTAAACCCAGAAGTCTTGTGACTGAAAACTTCTCTGCACATTCTCTTTAGAACTGACTGGGGGGTGGGGGGAGGGTTATGCACCCTTATGCACACTTTACCATTAACTGCGTGACTGCTGAATGCCTAGCATCCACTGAGCTGTGATCAGAACATAACTCCTTTCCTTGGGAACATGTTGTCCAGTGGAGGGAGAAGACATAAGCAAGTGAACAACAAACTGGTCGGTATTAGAGCAAAGAGCAACGGAGCGGAGCAGGACACCAGGAAACAGAGGAAGTAACCAGCAACTCTCACTGCAGGCCTTAGGGCAGCAGGTGTGATGGCGGGTGTGGCCCCATGGCCAAAGTCCAGCCCCAATGCCGCAGAAGGAAAGCATGTGGTCTGGCCCTAAAACATGACAGGACAGACAAAGACGCTGCTTGTCAAGCTGCCTGTGGCCCAACTGCCTATACTGATGGCCCAAGAGTGATGACATAAACATCCAAATGACCTTTGGCAGGAAGGAGGCTGCCCATCCCTGCAGAGGATGAAGACACACACACCTGGGCCATGAGATGCAGCAGCCTGCATGATGGGTCAGCGGTCACATGACGGGGGCGGGTGGTGAGGCTAAGTAGGGGCTCTGGTCAGCCTGGGGAAACACAGACAAGCACTGGCTCACTCTACCAGGAATGGGGGGAGCAAAAGCAGGAAAATGATGGGAACAATGCTTTTAAGAAAGGGAAGGTGCATTCTGCAGGAGACACTTGTTTACATGAACACGGGAAGTAGACGAGCCTGTGTTTCTCAGAGACTGGAACATGCCAGTGCTGAGAGGTCTTCCAAGTAAACCAGACCCCGTGATAATGAGAGTTCTGGAATGATCACTCTGGACAAGAACTGGGTGCTGGAAGGAGGTAAAGGGATGTACATGATAACCATTCAGTACTGTATTGCAAGCCATAATGCACAAAAGGAAAGAGAGAGAAAAAAAGAGAGAGGAGTGTCTGCTGTAGAAGCAGACTGCGGGTTGAGGGGGGTCTTGGGAGAGAAACTGGTGACATTGGTGGTGGGAAATATATACCACCTGGTGAAGGGAAGGGTTTTAGAACCTTGTATGACTACAACCCAATCATGGACAACTTTGTAACTGGGTATCTCACAGTGGTTCAATTAAATAAATAAATACAGATCAAAGAGGCTGAGAGACAGCTCAGGAGGCTAGAGCACATGCTTTGCATATGGATGTCATGGGTCTCAATTCTCAATTCTGCTTGGTCCCTGAAGCACCAGTGGGGGGGAGGGGAAAAAACCTGAGCACTGGAGGTGAAAGTAGCCTCTGAGTACTGCCAGGGGTGGTCCCCAAACCAAATTCACACAGTAAACTTGACTTCAACTTCATAGCCGACTTAAGAAATAATCATAAAAATCACAATAAGCAAAAAATCTGGGTTGTTACTATGGTCCAGGCAGTATGCACAATGTTTTAACTGTAGAGTTTATTTAGTATTCCCAAGAAATGCATGAGGTAGCTACTGCCCTGTCCATTCTACAGATCCAAGGGAAGTAAGGAAACTTCCAGGGCGGGGTGTGCTGGTGACAGTGAAAGTCAGGTGTCCGAACCAGACCTGTCAAACCGTAGCACTGAGGATGAGCCTCAGCAAGGAAGTAAACTGATGACACCAGGGCATGGAGTCTCTGAGACAAGTCTGAAGGAGAAGCAATAGGAAGGACAGGAGAGAAGGTTGACTGCCAGTCTTCGAGCTGAGAGTCCGAATAAATGGTCTTTTCCCATTCCTATAAGAAATGCAAGAGGAAGTGGACCAGATCTGAGAGTAAAAGACAACTGAATTGTGTGAGGAACTTTCTAAATCCGAGTTCTCAAATAACTATTCAGGTGGATAAAGTCCTGTGAGTCCTCTGTGTGTGGATAGTAGTGAAAGCTACAGGTATAGGTGACATCCAGGTAGGACACAGAACACTGGGCAACACCGGAACCCAAGGAGAAAGTGAGGAGAGAGAGCATCAGGGAAGGATGGCAGGAGCTGGCTGAGGGAGCATGAGCCGACAGAGTGAAGGGGAGAGAAGCACAGAGGGCGCTTGCCTTGCACACCACAGGTCCAGGTTCGATCTCCGGTATGACGCATGGCCTCCTGAGCACCGCCAGGAGTGATTCCTAAGTGGAGTAAGCCCTGAGCATCGATGGGTGCGGTACAAAAATGGTGTGCCCTTCCCTTCCCAGTCCCTCACAACCTCCTCACTACCCTCCCCGCAAGGACGTCAAGCAGACCTACGGGGCACTGGGGCTCAATCGTTCTTCTTCCACACAACACTCTGTCCCTTGACAGGGTGCCCAGAGCAGGTTAGGACACTTAGGGCTCTCTGAACTGGGAAAAGAGCAGAGCCTTACAGTGTCCACAGGCACTACACAGATTTGGGAAACCAAATCCTCAGCAGGTAATAGGTAATATGGCACTTTGCTTTAGACACACACATACACACACACACACACACATTATGCCTTGTTTGGAGGCAGTTGGTTTGTTTTGTCCTTAGAGCACACCTACTGGGAGCTTAGGGGCTACTCCAATTTGGCATTCAGGGACCAGAACAGTGCCAAGGACCAAACCCAAGCTGTCCACATACAAAACAGCTGCTCCAGCTCTTTCTTTGAACTACCTCTTCAACCCTGTGTTTTTTTAGTATTCGAATAGCATCCAATATTTCTTTGGGGTACTTAATCACAGATATCACATAAATAATTTCGTAATTATTCAATGTCTATCTCTCCCAAACGTTAAGCTCTATGATGGCAAGAAAAAGAAACAGGTTTATCTCTCCATCCCCAGCATCTAACCCAGTGCCTTGGACTTTTATATTTGCATGTTGGATTATATTTATGTATGTCTGTTGATGTGAGGAGCTACTACTGGTCTGTGCTTGGGGTAGCTCCTGGCAATGCTCCGGGTCCATGCAGTGCTGGGGAGCAAAGCTGGACCTCCAGCTTGCAAAAGCATTTGCTCTATCTCTCTGACCCCATCAATATTTTTGAAATATTTGTTATTTAGTTGGCAGTCTCCTGCCCCCGCGCCTGACTGTCCTCGCCGCAGGGGCCCCTTGGAGGGGAGCAGGTTGAGCTTTCCTCCCCGCCCTGACCAGGGCTCCGGCAGCCAAAGACCTCCAGGACCAGCCACCACCATGCTGAGACCACTCTCCGCACACATGAAGGTACTGGCAGAGGAACAAAGTCACGCGGGTTCCGGGGCCGAGATCTCCAAGCCTACTCGGATTTGGGCCGAGCATCCTCCACCCAGATCCTCCAAATTCCAGTAGGCGGGGGTCACACCCACCAACTGGCCCCCTGGCACTGTGTAATCCCATCAGCAGCCAAGACTCAGAGACTATAAAAACCAGCTCCCGGAACCGGACATCTTATTATGACATCTTATTATCTCATTCCTACTTTGGACAACCTGGCAGGCTACCGAATGTAACCTGCCCACACAGCAGAGTCTGGCAAACTCCCCGTGGCGTACCCAATATGCCAAATACCAGTAACAATGATGGGTCTCATTCTCCTAAAGAGCCTTGAATATAATCTCAGGGCTAGGATGAAGGAGACGTTACTGGGGCCTGCTCGAGGCAATCGATGATTAACAGGATGATTTGTGATTGATTGTGTGATTGTGTTATTTAGTTAATTGGTCAGGTGAGTGGGTGGATGGGCAGACAGATAATCAACAATGCCTAAGGATGAAGAAAGCCTGAGCAGAATGGGACTGAAACTAGAACATGAACTTGGCTATCAGATGTCATCTGTGACCTTGGTACAGAGCGGTGGTGACGTGGGGCTCTCTGATGCCAACTCTCCTATGGCGGAAGAGGATGAGCAGGAAGAGAGGCAGAGAGGCAGAGAGCAAAGGACTCTCAGTGATCCCGCCTGGACAGGGACTGGCCCAATAAACTACTGAAGTAGGTTTCCAATTTTAGAGCCTTTTCCCTTAGCTTTGGAAACAGCAAAAGGTCAGAAAGAATAAATTCAAGTGGTCTAATCAGATGGTCAAGCTAGTTGCCATTTCTAGCTGAAAATAGCATCTGATTTTAAAAGTGTTATGATTTACCTTTTAATATTACTCATTAACTACTTCCAAATGCAATGTCCACTCAAGGATTCATTCATTCATTCATTCATCATTCATCAAGGATTACCCCAAAAAATGTTCAGAATGATATTATTCTGCTATGTTTTCTTTTTTTAATTTTTTTTGAGGCGGGGGTGGGGTGGAGAATCACTCCTGGTGGTGCCTGAAGGACCATCTGTGGTGCCAGGGATCAGCAGCGGCCTGTGAGGTAAGTCCCTTAGCCACTGTATTGTCTCCAGCCCACATACATTTTCTCTCTTTTAAATTTTCATAATCACATAAAGTAGGAGGAAGCAGCATGGTTTAAAATTATGCTTCCCTCACTCTCGAAGGCTCTTCCATCCATGTTACAAAGACCATAGCCATTGAATACAGTGCCAATGCCCCATTTTTATGCCTGTGACTCAGAAGGGCCATTTCAGTTTATAGAAGCAGTTTGGCATTTGTACTTGCAACTTCGATGGTTACCTGCATGTCCATTGCTGGCAACGGACTTTGTCGTTAAAACCTGACTCCTCAGTTAAGGGCGCTACACTGTGGTTTTGTCTTCACTTACTCAGTAAAACTACTTGTTATAGAAATATATTTCAGTTAATTCTGAAATGTGTCATTTTGAACAAAATAACCTTAAAAGCAATACAGACTTGTGATTCATTAAGATATTCAGATCTTGTTAAAAGAAACAATAAAAAAAATAAAATAATAAAATTATGCTTTCCTCAAAGGAACAGATAAAACCAAATAAAAACACTCCCAGACCCTCAGACTACAGAACTGAGGTGACCAGAGGGAGGTGGGGAGAGGACTTCAAAGGTGGGGCGCTTTTCCAGGAACTGTGGTAGAGGAATATGGGTACTTTGGTGATGGCTGTGGTGTGGCAATGCATCTTGAAGAGGTCATGGAAATTAACATTACCTCAACGGGAATAAAATTTGTATTTCTAAAATGCATTATACCCTTTACAAGGATTTTTGGAGTCAAATGAATTTTCATATTGGCTTTGTACTAAAGTTTTTCATTGTTGTGGGGACCATACGTGGTGGTACTCAGGGGCCCTGGACTACCCCGAGACCCTCAGGAGGCCATGGGGTTCCAGGGACTTGAACACATAAAGTATGTGTTTGCCCACTTGAGCCACTGCCCTGGCTAGTCTATATTAAGGGAGGGGGGGGGGGGGAGAAACAGAACTATAATAAACTCATCATTTTATATATTTCAAAATGCCTTTGATTGAAAATTTTTTAATTATAAAATTAACTTTTAAACATCAGTTGCTGAAAGAAACTTGTAAAACAAAGAAAACTTTTATGGCAGGGCAGTGAACACCTTTGGGGTGGCATATAAATAATTCAAAGCCTGGCACGAGGAGACTGACTGTAGGTTTTCGGGCTTATGTCTGCTCAAACCCGACCTCTCCCACTTGCTAGTCACTGTGAGATCCAGAGAAAGTTACTTCACTTCTATGAGTCTCCGATTACTCATCTATAAAATGAAAATAACAATACTCCCTTCACAGGATTTTCTAAAAACAACAGGAAATGAGCATTAAGAACTTCGCAAGGGGGCCAGAGAGAACACAGCAGCTAAGGCACTCTCGAGGGTATGCAGCCAAGACAGGTTCAATCCCCGACTCCACTTCTGTTCCCCCCAAGCACCACCAGGAGTGGCCCAGAGCACAGAACCAGGAGGAAGCCACTGGGCGTGGCCCAAGCTGCCCAGCCCCCCTAAAAAAAAAACCCAGACGAGTAAGCCAGTGCTCAAGAGTAAGAAGCTCTATAATGCTCGAAGCCCAAATTCAAACACAGTTTTGAACAAATTTCAGGCACACAGGTATTTATACATTATGTCCCTGCATTCAGCTGACCCTTCTTTCTCATCTGAAATGTGTCTGGTGGTATGTCACCACCCACTGGGCTGATGAGGAGGGCCAGCAACAAAGCCAGCGGGTAGAGAGGAACAGCGGGCCTGACGGCAGACAAACTCAGCATCCGAGACAGCGCGGGGGGCTCAGAGAACCATCCAGCCCAGAGACGGCCTGAGGTCCCACAGAGATGTTACCCTAAGAGCACGCAGGGAGTAAGCATCAACCTTTAATTATTAACTCAGATTTTAAACATAAAAAGGTCAAATGACCTGTGCAAAATGAAAGCCAGAAACCATCTTATCAAGAATGAATCAGCTACTTTGATCTTGAGGTGAACCAACTCACGAAACATCAAGCTTCCACCTGGGGTTTTTCCAGACACTAAAGTGGTTGCCTAATTCTCAGCTGTCTGCAGTTTCCAGTCCAAACTGGCCTTTAAAAAAAAAAAAAGCATCCCAGCACCGTGCCAAAGTTCACACTCCATTAGTAACACATACAGATCGGTGCTACTAACAGAGAAACAAGGGCTCCAAACGATATTTTCAAGATAACTGAAAAATGATCCCAATGAAGATAAATGAGTCCACCCAGTTAGGAGCTAAACTCCAGTTTGGAGTATTAGAAAATGGGCTAGGTGTAGTGAAAACAGAGAGCAGAGGTAGAGGACGTTCAGAGCTGAGGTAGAAAAGGAGAAGGTGAAGGGGTGAAGGCAAAAGCGGGAAGTGAGCGTCAAGGAAGAAAAATGTCACACACACACACAGAGGGAGCTGGGGCAAGAAAAGAGACTTGAGGGGGGAAAAAATGGAGGTGGGGGGGTGGAAGAAACGCAGGAAGGGGCAAGGAGAAGCCAGAGCCAATCTCACATTTCCAGAAGCCTCGCCTACCTACCCACCCAGAGATCGTGTGCTCCGCACCATGAATTAATCAGCATGTAAATCACCCCCTTTATCTGCGGAAATTGAATTTAGCTGCCAATCTTGATTGAGGGCACAGAGGCCTCTGCAGAGAGATCACAGCTCTTGGGGAGAATGCCTTTTCTCTCCTTAAATCAAAGCCTGCTCAGACCCATGGCAACAGCTGCAGCTGGGGCTGCAGACTCTGTGAAAGGTGGCAGGCTGAGGACGGTAATTATAATTAGCAGTTACATAACATGTTTGTTCTTCAAAGTGCTCTACAAGCATCAGCTAATTAATAGCTTACTATGCCCCATGCAGACCCACTGGTTTTTCATGTAGTGACTAATCCTTGTACCCCATGAATTCAGAATGCTGCAGGCAGAGAGGCTTGAGCAATGAATTAAATGGCCTGGGGTCCAGAAGCTATGCCCAGCTCTTGTACCAACTGATTCCACAGGTAGCATGAGGCCAGTAACACTTGCATGTTGAATTCAGCATCCTGAGATGCAGCTGCCTCACTTCCACAGATGACTCAGAGTGGCTCAGTTAGAGATGCAAGAAGGGGCTGGGATGATTGAGTCTAGAACAATAGGGGACTCTTCTCGGTTTCACAGTTATTAAGACTGGGACTGTGGAATCCCTGACTCTAGTTATAGATCTGTCTGTTACAGACCTGTCTGTGCTGCTCAGTGTAAGGTGGGCAAGTCAATGAGGTGGGAGAGAAGGTTGTTCTGGATCTTGGGTTCTCGTCCATGTCTACCCTTCATTTTCTGACTGGACTCTAGCTGACATCCTCAGGGATGCACATTAGAGATGAGTGAAGGTGGGAACTGCATGGCCCAGCAAAGCCTCAGTTCTCCACCTGTTCCAGAAATGCCTTACTAGAGGACTTCAGAGAATCATAAATATCACGAATTTGTAAAACTCTGTGTGTGTGTGTGTGTGTGTGTGTGTGTGTGTGTGTGTGTGTGAATTTCCTTGGAGAAAGGTCTGTTTACCCTCTTGGCGACAAATTCCAGGAAGATAGCATTTATCAAATACCTCACACATAGTATATGTGAAAGAGCTATCAAATGAGTTGATCGAATGAGCTGAATTCATCCAATTCCTATGTCCAAAATAGTTATGAACCACTGCTCTATGGAAAATCATCACCAGAAGCAAACGTGTTTTGCTTGTTCAGGCCAGACATTCCTATGAAAAACTGTGGGGAGGCCAAGACATGCTGTCATAACTTTACTGCAAGTCTAGCCAGAGACCCTTCGAGTCAAAGCTCCCTTCAGGTTCTTCAGATACCACTCCCGCAGGTGCGTCTTCAGAGCCACGCAAGTCAACCACTAGAAACAGATTTCCAGAGTTATTCAAGACTATGTAACAGTTACTTGTCACACACCCACAAATATTTAGTCCTTTTTTTTTAACCACCTTGTTTCTTGGAGGCAGATGAGTGAAATGAAGTATATGGAAGTTTTACTTCTGATTCATGGGATTTTCCTCAGCCAAGGTTAATTATTTGAGGAAGATGGCTAAAATGGTTAAAATGGGTGAAATTTAGGTAAAATGGGTATAGTGCTGTAAACTTTTCAAAATGTTCCCATAGATAACTATTTCATAGTATTCTCTCTTTGAAGAAAAAAAAACAGACTTTAATTCTTTTTATGGATGAGAAACACTCAGAATAATTTTTTTATGTAATGACATAGTTATTAGTACGTAACATTGAACTCAAAACTCCTACTCACCAATAATTTCATTTTGGGATCTAGATCCAAAAAAACTAAAAGCAAGATCTCAAGGAGGTATTTGTGTTCTCATGTCCATGAAGTATTCTTCACAATTGTTAAAAGGTGGAAATAACCTAAGTGCCAATCACTGGCTGAATAAACAAAATATGATATATTCATAAGAGGAATATTACTCATCCCTAAATATTAAAACCCTGCCATTTGGAACAATATGGATTATCTTGTAGTTCATTATGCTAAGTGAAATAAGCCCTTCACAGAGGGACAATGATGCATGATTTCACTTTGAAGAGTTTTCTAAGTGTGTCAAACTCATAGTAACAGGAAGTAGATTATAGTTCCAGGGGCTAGAGTTAAGGTGGGGATAGGAAGGCACAGTTGTTATGAGTACAGAGTTCCAGTTTTTCAAGATGACGAAGTTCTGAAGATTACACAATCATGTGAATACCTTAACAGTTAAAGATGATTAAAATGCTAAATGCTATGCTATGTGTATTTTGCCATAATTTTTAAAACAGTTTAAAAAAACTCTCTTTCATTATGGGCTGGAGCGATAGCACAGCGGGTAGGGCGTTCGCCTTACAAGTGGCCAACATGGCCGACCCGAGTTCGATTCCTCCGCCCCTCTCGGAGAGCCCGGCAAGCTACCGAGAGTATTCGATATGCCAGACACAGTAACAACACAGTCTCCAATGGAGACGTTACTGGGCCCGCTCGAGCAAATCGACGATCAACGGGAGGGCCTTTACCTTTACCTTTACCTCTTTCATTATAATACCTTTTACCTATAAAACTGTCAACATGTGCTAAGCCAGAACATTAAAGTATGGCCGCCTGGAAAATGGTTCATGTAGAAAAATTTCTCTGCCAGCCAAGCAGAAGAGACAGGAATCACTGTGATTTAACGGGAGTTTTAAAAATCGAACGCAGAAAATTTTCCATCCAAGTTATGTTCCCAATTCATCTTCCAGATCTTCAGGATTTAGCTGGCTGACAGAACTAAAGCCACACACCCACCTGGCTGAGCTGCACAGCCAGGGACAGCAGGGAGAGAGGACATAGCACCTGAATGGTTGTACGTCCCACACTCTGCCTCGTAAAGAGAACCTCAAGCAATGGAGCCTATACCTGTGCAAGTCACAGTACTTTCACTCCAGGTGCCTTTCTCTGTGCAGACGGAAGTGATGGGTCCTTCCAGGCTGTTGAAGCCCTCCTGGCACATGTAATGAGCCACACCACCTAGGCCGGAGCTGTGATTCTCCACCAGGAATGCATGCTGCACTTCAGGAGGAGGGCCGCAGTTGATCTCTGCAATGGGAAGTAGCACAGAGTCAGTGAGGACCCCAACTTCTTCCCCATGATCAGTATTTGGGAAACAAACATGAGTCATGATGGAGTCACTTATACAGGAAAAGGGACAACATAAGCCACATTCAATGATCCAAATGCAGGTATGTAAGCTATTAAAAATAAGGTCTGTACCGAACATGTTTGCCACTCAATGACGCTTTTGCAAACCTCAGCAAACAAAAGGAGAGAGAGAACAAAGGGGAATGCCCTGCCACAGATGCGGGATGGGATGGGGGTAGGGGAAGGATGGGAGGGTTACTAGGATCATTGGTGGAGAATGGGCACTGGTAGAGGGATGGAAACTCGATCATTGTATAACTGAAACCCACGTACAAAAACTTGTAAGGTCAACAACTGTACCTCATGGTGTTTCATTAATAATAAAAAAAAATAATGTCTGTAAAGATGACTCATAAGTAAAAGAAAACAGGTATGTTTGACTTTTAAAAACTTCACACTTTGTGTGTATGTCAGGGGTGGGCTTGAGGGCGGTACCACACCCAGTGTCCCTCAGGAACTATTCCTGTGCTCAGAGGTTACCCCTGGCAGTGCTCAGGGAACTATATTTGGTGCTGGGATCAAACCAGGTTCAGCAACAAGGTAAGCACCTTAACTTCTATAGTAACTCTCTAGCCCAAAGAAAGTCACATTTTGATGAAATTTATACATTAGGAGCCAGAGAAATGATGCAAAGGGATACCCGAGTTTGATCACTGGCAGCTCACAGCTCCCTGGCAAACACCATGCTGGGAAGCCCCCAAGTTCTTCCAGGTAGGAATCCTCCAGAAAAGAACGTTTTACTTTTTAAAAACTTCAGTTCACAGAAAAAATTTAAGTTGTTTTTTGGTTTTTGTTTTGTTTTGTTTTTTAACATAGTAAAGCCTCCAACGCCTCTTTTATCGCATGTTCCAAGGAACAATTCTTCTCCAGTGTTGAAAACGGCATGATGTGATTGATGCCTTCTCTTATTGGTCAGACCAATGATGTCGTACTTGATCTTTCACGCTTGTACCATCAGGTCCTCGATGGATGCATCTGATGCTAGCATACATGCACTGAAAGTACAATCATTTTTGTCTTCCTTCGTTTTGGGAGCCTAGTTTGGCCTTGAGATTTTATCAGCCTCTCCTTCCTCATCCTTCTCAAGGCTGCCATATTGGTGACGCCTTCAGGGTCAGGGAAATGAGACCCATTGTAATTACTGGTTTTGGCATATCGAATACACAATGGATAGCTTGAGAGACTCTCCCATGCAGGCAGAATACTCTCGGTAGCTTACCAGGCTCTCCGAGAGGGATAGAGGCATTTGGGGTGGCCTCTAATCGCCCTTGTAGGTGTCCCCATGGTTCAAACCATATTTGAACCATATCAAATATGGTGTGGCAATTCTGGAAGATGGGTATTAAGTGTCTTATAATGTGTTGTGTGGCCACTTTGTGGCCGCGCAGTCCAGAAAGCATCCTGGAGCATGGCGGCAGCTAGGTAGTGGAGGTAGTGGAGGTAATGGAGGTCTGCCGGTGAGGTATTTATCTGGTACCGGTACAAGTAGGGTGGGTCTTCTGTGCGCAATTCAATCCCTGGGTCTCATGCGATAAAAGAGGCATCGAAGGCATCGGTGTCCTTGTCAACACGAACTTGGCCATGAGCATTGATTCATTCGAATGCCTAATGACCCAAATCAGATGTTTACACTTGAATAGATGTGGCTCACTGCCGGCAGTTTCTATCTTTGTTGTCTACGCATCAACATCCAATTATGATGAAGGAGAAATTGAGAAGTTCTACATGGAGCTGGAGAAGTTCTATAAAGAAGACCACGCCTTCTACAAGATCAGTGTCAGTGATTTTAATGCCAAGATAGGACCGAGAAGATCAGCTGAAGAACTCCACATCGGGACCCATGGCCTAGAATGGAACAAACAGGGTGAGAGACTGTCTGAGTTCATCATGTCGACCAAGACCATTCATGGTAACTCACAGTTCCAGAAGGCTGAATCTAAACGTTGGACATGGGAGTCTCCCAGTGGACGATTCCACAACGAAATAGACCACATCATATTCAATCGACAATTTTGCCTGACCGATATCGCTGTTGTCCCAAAATTCCAAAGGGGATCAGACCACCGTCTCCTTCGTGCAAAATTCTACTTCACAGAGCGGGCAAAAAGGGCTGTAAAGTTTAAGAAGAGAACTCCCAGAACGACCACCAACTGGGAGCTCTTTGGCACTAATGCTGCAACATGGGAAGATGCCGTTGTTGACAACATTGATGAAGAATACGATTGACTGGTTCAGCACCTCCATGATTGTGCAAGGAATGCCGAGAGAGATAGCCACAAAAAAACGCCTATCTTGAAAAACTCTTGAGCTTATTCACCAACATGGTTTGGCGCATGCCTCAGGCAACTGCAAGCGAACGTCCAAGGTCGCAAAGCAGTGCAGAGATGCAATCAAGGAAGACCTCAAAGAGAGAAGAGCAGAAGTGCTGGTAGATGCGGTAGAAGCCGAGAAAAGCATTCGTAACGCCCGCCTGTTCCTTCGTCAACTACAAGACCAAGATGACTGTGCCTGCCGATGTCCTGATGGATCTATCACATCTTCCAGAAGGGCAATGGAGAAGATTATCCATGACTTCTACTCAGATCTCTTCTCGATAGCCATGTTCACCTGCCGACATACCAAATTCCGCAGGATGGATATGTAATTCCCAATGTTCTCCGGAAATCCGAAATCCAACACGCCATTTCGTTGGTAAAGAAATGAACAGTGGGGGTATGGTGCCGCCAGCAGGTCAATCTGTACCTGTGAGGTGAGTGCATCAGCAGCCTGATGGCACTGTCAGACTTTCAGATACCCCAAAATTGCTGCTGTGCCTTTGGCCAGACCCCAAAAACTTGGGACAAAGTTTACCAAGAAAGTAAATGGCCAAAAGTTAGGTATGTGGGAGACACACCCACAAACCACCTCTGGCTCAGCTATATAATTGGAGGCATGGCCTCTCTGGTTCCTGATCAAACTGCTTAATGGCCATGATCCCAGAGACTCAGAAGCGAATCTCGGAACCCAAAGGCTTTTGGCAGAAATGCTTCCTGTTCCTGCAGTAGGTTACTGGCGCTGGGCCACTCCAGGTGGGAATAGGTTTTGTGACTTGACCACCATCCTCCAGAGGCCACTGGACATACAGGTTTGGGCCTGCAGTGACGAGACACACAGGGCCTCACCACATGGGGGTGGAGCCGACTCTTTCTCCCCATCCCAATGAGACCCCGAGTCGCTGCCTACAAACGGCCTCTCTGGCTCCTGATCAAGCTGATTAATGGCCATGATACCGGAGACTCAGAAACAAATCTTGAAACCCAGTGGCTTTTAGCAGAAATGCATCTGGACTGCATACAAGGTGGCCGCCGGCTCAGAGCTTATTGGAAAGCCAGGTATGAGCTGGCGGTGACAGGGCAACTGCAGTCTCATGGGAAGGGGGGCGGTACTGGCTCATCTTTCACGCCCTATCAAGGTCATGAGTCGCCCCCCACAAGCGGCTCTCTGGAATGGCCATGGCTCCAGAGGCAAAAGGACTAAATCCAGAACCCGGCAGCTTACGGCAGAAAAGTGAATGGACCATGCGTTAAACTATGGCGCCATGCCTCCCCGGGAGGGAAAGGGTGTTGCTCCCTTTCGTCTTTTTTCCCCCTGGCAGCAAGGTGACTGCCGCCTCAGAGCTTATAGGAAAGACAGGTAAGAGCCAGCGGTGACAGGGCAACTGCAGTCTCATGGGAAGGGGGGGCGGTACCAGCATGTCCTTCACGCCCTACGGAGGTCACGAGTTACCCCCCACGAGCGGCTCTCCGGCACGGCCATAACACCAGACACACAGAAACCAATCTCATAATTATCTGGCTCTTTGCAGAAATCCAAAATCGTGGCCACGTGACATTATATGATTCTCATAACCAGCTATAGAAAACAAAATATTTCACAATGACTTTTAAGCAATTCTGATTGTCGGGGGGGGGGGAATTCTAAACAATAATGGTGCATCTTTTTTTGAAATAATGAATATAATCAATCAATGTAGAGGAGTTAAGTAAAAATCATCTGCCTCACAGGCATTTGGAGAGGTGGGAGGGGGGGTATACTGGGGTTCTTGGTGGTGAAAAATGAGTACTGGTGAAGGGAAAGGTGTTTGATCATTGTATGACCGAGACTTAAACCTGAAAGCTTAGTAACTTTTCTCACAGTGATTCAATAAATAAATATAAAAAGAAAAATAAATAAATAAAATTTAAAGGAGAGCCCGGCAAGCTACCGAGAGTATCTCGCCCGCACAGCAGAGCCTGGCAAGCTCCCCGTGATGTATTTGATATGCCAAACACAGTAACAACAAAGTCTCCAATGGAGACGTTACTGGGCCCGCTTGAGCAGGTGTTCATGCCCAATTCAATCAGCTAATCAGAGGCTGAATAAATAGCAATACTCCTACAAAAAAAAAAAAAAGAAAGAAAGAAATGAACAGCACCCAGCCCAGACAAGGTCAGACCTGAACACCTGAAGAACCTGCTGTCAGTACTCATCAATATAATGGCTCGGCTCTTCACATGCTGCCCATCTGAATGCAAGGTTCCTTCCCAGTGGAAAACCAGCAGGACTGTACTACTGTACAAGAAGGGAGACATCCACGACATTGGCAACTATTGCCCAATCTGCCTATTGTCTGTCATCTACAAGCTGTTCACTCTAGTCATCCTGAATAGGATTGGCAGAACAATAGATGAAGGACAACCATGCGAGCAAGCAGGGTTCTGAAAAGGATTCAGCATGATTGACCATATCCACATGATAACCAAACTCATTGAGGTTTCTCTGGAGTTCAAGATGCCGCTCTGTCTAAAGTTCATTGATTTAAAGAAAGCCTTTGACTCTGTTGAGACTGAAGCGGTCATTGAAGCCCTAGCCAATCAGGGCATTCAAACTCAATACATCATGATACTCCGTGAGCTGTTTTATGGATTCACTGCCAGGATCTCACCATTCTACAAAGAAGTGATCATCGATGTCAAGAGAGGGGTTCGGCAGGGTGATACCATTTCACCAAAACTTTTCAGTGCCACCCTCGAGAACGTCATGCAACAGCTGGAATGGGAAGGAATGGGAGTGAAGATAGATGGTCGGCAACTACACCACCTCCGCTTTGCTGATGACATCATTCTAATAACACCAAACATTAGCCAAGCAGCACAAATACTGGCCAACTTCGACCAGAAGCGTGGAAAGGTTGGACTACAGCTGAATTTCACGAAGACAATGTTTATAAGAAACAGCCTCGTTTCTGACGCTCCATTTGCTCTCAACGGAACGACCATCTCCGAATGCAACGGTTATGTCTACCTAGGTCGAGAAGTCAACTTGATGAATGACCTGGCACCTGAGTTGCGCAGGAAGAAGAGAGCGGCTTGGAATGCCTTCAAGAGCGTCAAAGAAATAGCTAAGAGGATGAAGAACCTCCGGCTCCAGGCACATCTCTTCAATTCCATTGTTTTTCCTGCATAACATACGTCTCAGAGACCTGGGCGCTATGCAAACAGGATGAGAACACTATTCGGGTCTCCCAAAGAGGAATCGAAAGAGCTATGCTTGGAGTATCACACTTCACTCAAATGAGAGAAAGAACCCGGAGTTCCGACCTCCATCAACGATCAAGAATCAGGGACGCTGTCTCGTTTGCAAAGGTGTCAAAAATCAGATGGGCTGTACATGTAATGAGATTTGGAGATGACCGCTGGACTAGAGCCATTACCGTCTGGATTCCATGGGACGTCAAAAGACTGCGTGGCCACCCACCTACCAGATGGTCAGACTTCTTCATCAAGATCCTGAACAATCAGTTTGAGACTCTTGTGTTCCTAGAATGAACAGACGCCATTGGACTACACTAGCACGCGACAGGGACAAATGGAGATGTTACTGGCACCCACTCAAGCAAATCGATGATTAATGGGAAATCAAGTGATCAAGTGACATAGTAAAGCTTTCTTTGGTCAATGAAGTAACCCATCTCAAAGTGCTTCTAATATTCAGAATTTCTGTGCCTTTTATTCTGAATCTTCAGATCATTAACTACTGAATAATATAGCTTAGGCATTTTGTCACCAATTAAATGGTAAATGAAAATACATTTTTAAAAGTTTGGACCTGGGGCCAGAGAGATAATACAGTGGATAGGTTGCTTCTCTTACATGTGGCACACTCAGATTCAGCCCCCAGCATCCCATATGGTCCTCTGAGCACTGCCAAGAGTCATTCTGAATGCAGAGCCAAGAGTACCCTTGAGCATCACCAGTGTCACCCCACACCACGCCCCCAAATAAAAACTTGGAACTTTTAAAGGAAAATAATGCAGAAAGTATGCATAGCCTAAACATTATACTTACATGCACCATTCAAAGAAAAATATCAATATCCATTGCAGAGAAAAAAAACCCATAAAATTATAAAATTTATATGCAAATGCTTCTCTGCAATTCTCACTGCCTGAAAGCAATGGGTAGTTATTTAGAACTATCTATAGGAAAAGGGAATGTGAATGACATTACTGTTTTAGACCTAGCAAACACTACAGAGGGGCAAAAAAATTCATTCCCATACACCTTACAATTTGAAAGAATTCATATGAGTATCTTCTTTTAAAAATTAAAAAATAGGGGTCAACTAATCTCATAAGAGATGCAGGCTAAGCTGCAAAACCTCGCAGGTATCCCAGTCCTCTGGCTGAAAACTCCAGGGCACCCTCAGGAACGGGGGCAGGCTGAGTTCCCACCCTGACGAATCACCAGCAGCCATACCTCCACCCCACCCACAAATGCTGCTATCCCAACCACGCAAATGGCCCAGCTTCATTGCTCCATGAATAATCTTTGCAGAGATGCCAAACCAAAGAACAATTCCAGATACACAGATTTGGGGTGTTCTTGGAGTGGGGGACAATCAGCCTCCCCCCAGTTACTGAAGCTTCAATAGGCACACCCACATCCCACTGCCACGACCATCCAAGCAAGGACCCAGCTCCACAGTTTCACGGCTAATTTCGGGAGAGATGCAAGCCAAATCAAGCCTCAGAAACTCATGAGCCCAGTTTGACAGATCCTAGAATTCCTGAAACACATAGGTGGCCACACAACACCTCCAAATTCCACAATACGGACAGCCCAGTAGGAGCACACCATATTAGATAGGGAAATAGCCAGTAGCCAACTAAGCTCAATAAACAAAAACAGTCACACAGAAGGATCAACTAGCAACAAGCAATTCGTAACCACTCCGACAAGGACTTAATGACCCTACAGTGAGATAGAAAAACTTCCACAAATTTTCTTTTACTGAAGTAGTTTTCAATAATTCCATTAGCCATTTTGTTGCAATGAGCAATGTAAAATACCTTATTTTGTTCTCCCTCAGGGGGCAGGCTTGGAGGGTGGGTGGGACACTGGGGACAATGGTAGAGGGAAAGTCACACTGGTGGTAGGATTGGCGTTGGAACACTGAATGCCCAAAACAACTGTATTATAAACAACTTTGTAAGCCATGGTGCTTATTTTTTTAAACATAGATAATTATATTCTATAGGGTTTATGGGGAATCAGAAATAGAGAAAGTAATTAAATTTGCAGTCAGCTTCTGTCTGTCTGTCCTCCCGTTGTTCATCAATTTGCTCAAGCGGGCCCAGTAACGTCTCCATTGTGAGACTTCTTGTTACTGTGTTTGGCATATCGAATACATCACGGGGTAGCTTGCCAGGCTCTCCGAGAGGGGCGGAGGAATCGAACCCGGCTCGCCGGGCTGGCTGTGTGCAAGGCAAACGCCCTACCACTGTGCTATAGAAATTAAACAAATGTGGATAAATAAAATAAAACAGGGGCCAGACCCATACTATAGTGGGTAAGACACTTGCACTTCACACAGCTGACCAAGGTTCAATGCCCAGAGCCACACCAGAAATGATCCCTGAGTGCAGAGTAAGCCATGAGCACTGCCAGATGTGGTCTTAAAACCAAAAATAAAAATAAAATTAAAAAAATTGTTTTAATATTTCTGGCTAGGGAAATACATCAAAAGGCTGGTATGTATGTGCAGGATCCTAGCCTTGAGCCCTGGCACTGCATGGTACCCAAAGCACTGCTGACAGCTACCCCCAAGCACTGCTGAATGTGGCTCAAAATCAAACAAGCAAAAAAATAACGGCAGGGGCTGGAGCAATAGTACAACAGGGAGGGTATTTGCCTGGCATGCAGCCAACCCAAGTTCAACCTACAGTACCCTGTATGGCCCCCAAGTCCTGTGTGGAGTGACCCCTGAGTGTAGAGCCCGGAGTCACTCCTGATCACCGCTGGGTGTGGCCCCCAAACAAACAAACAAAGTCTCCAGTCCCCCCGAAAAAAAATAAAAAAGAATCCAAATAAATGTGTTTTTATTATTTTTTTTAATTTATTTATTTATTTATTTATTTTTTGCTTTTTGGGTCACACCTGGCAATGCACAGGGGTTACTCCTGGCTCTGCACTCAGGAACTACCCCTGGCGGTGCTCAGGGGACCATATGGGATGCTGGGAATCGAACCCGGGTCGGCCGCATGCAAGACAAACACCCTACCCACTGTGCTATCGCTCCAGCCCCATAAATGTGTTTTTAAAAGAAATACTGGGCCGGAGAGATAGTACAAGGAGTTAAGGCACTTATTTCCACATGGCTGACCTCATTTTGTTCCCCCAGCAACACATATTGTTTGCTGAGCAACACCAGAGTGATACCTGAGCACAAAGCCAAGAGTAAGTACCGAGCACTGCCAGGTGAGGCCCCCACAACAATAATTAATTATTTAATAAAAAGGAGATATTATAAGATCTAGCAATAATCAATGTAATCATTAAGTGTGCAGAAATGTCATGGAGTTTAACAAAAATATTAACAAAAGATACGAGAATTGAAAGCTAAACAAAGTAAAAAAAACCAATAATTTGAAAATAAAACTCAATTATTTTTATAAAATTTGAGCAATGGATTAAGGGGAAAAATAAAGCATATGCTAAATTTCTCACAGCATGGAGTTCACAGAAATAATTTTATCCAAGAAAGCATCATATCAGGGCTGGGGCAATAGTACAGCAAGTAGGGTATTTGCCTTGCACGTGGCCAACACGGATTTGATATCCGGCACCTCATATGATTCTCCGAGTCCTATCAGGAGTGACCCCTGAGCACAGAGCCATGAGTAAGCCCTGAGCACCACTGAGTATGGTCCAAAAATAACAACCAACAAAAACAAAAGCATCATATCAAATATATGATAGTCACGTAATTCAAATATAACCAACAACTCCAGTAACAATCACAAAGAAAACTATTCCTTTTAGCACTCACTCTGACTTAGCTTTCTACCTAAATGTGTAGTTAGTCAAGAAAATTAAATACTGGGGCCAGAGCAAAAGTAGAGCATGTAGGGAGCTTGCTTTGCATACAGCTGAACATCCCCAGCATCCCATATGGTCCCCCCAAGCACCACCAGGAGTGATTCCAAGCATAGAACCAGAAATAACCACTGAGCATTACCGGGTGTGCCCTAAAAATTTAAAACAAAAATTAAATACTCATGAAATCCATGATTTTAAAGCAGAAGTCCATTTACTGAGATAAAGCATTCATAACAGAGATTACGTGATCTGTTTCATTTATGGTCATGAATATTTATATATGCGATTTCTCTTAAATTAGTATTGAATTTGGCCATTTGTGATCTGTTGCAGAACCCCAGAGTTATTTCCCTTTGGAAGGCATCCAGAGCAGACTTCCAACTTATGATAAATGGAGTTCTCATTAGACCCTTAACACAGATCTCTTTGAAACTTGAGAAAAAACAAAACAAAACAAAGGCTAACCTCTGGTCAGTGAAGATTCAAATCATGAGCAGTTACAGTACGAGAACAAGGCGATCATTCATAACACCTCCAGCTTGCCTACTTCTCTGATGGGATTTGTTCTTTGCTTGTGCATATTTACCAGACATAAGACCCTGGGTCCTCATCGTGTGTTCCTGTATCAAACTTTTAGACATATTTGCCGGCCTCTAATATTCCAAAACATGAGTATATTTGTGTGTATATGTGCAGCCAACCAAACAGGTGATAAAAAGGTGGATTTCATCAGGTGACTCAGTTACTGTTGACACCCAACACATCTCCTGGTGAAGCCAAAGTTCTCTGGAAAGTCAAGGGACATCCATGAAGAGATTGAGGCTATAGTTTATGTAGGTTTATGGACCCCGAAGCTGGAGTTCCAATGAAAGAGAGAACTCACACCTACCAAATACCAAGTGGGTGGGAGCTGAGAAGACCCACTAAAAAGTAATATCAAGAGAGTCACAAGTTGTATCACCTTATCTAAAAACCTGGAGTTTTTATACTCTGCTCCACATGACAGGCTTGGGTGATGGGGGATCGGAAGATGTTATGGTGGTGGGGTTAGTATTGGAATACTGAATGTGGATGTTATGTGGGAACTTACCACGGGACATGGATATGGCAATGGAGGTGTGATCCTGGGTCAAGTTCATTAAATCTGGAAGGCAGCCCAGTGAAGGGTCCACTCTAGGACCTGACGGGCTGACCTTATAACTCAGCACAAACTTCAGAAGTAGATACATGAAAGAGCATTTAGATAAATCTGGATTGCTCCATAATAATTCCCTCAGCCCAATCTTGTCCCCAAGAACTTTCCTGAACAAGAGAGCTGCTGGATATAGATGAAAGCTGCTGAGTGAAGTTTTGCAGAATGATACTATCTTTCTTGTATACTGATGTCCAACCCCATGACATGGCAGTCTGGCCCAGGACAGGCATGGAATATGGATGACCCTGCTTCTAAGAAATGGCAGCCAGTGTTGCTTCTACTCTGACAAAAATGTTCCCAAGAACTCATATGACTCCTATAAAAAAAATACTCAACAGCGGGAGAGGAGAGGAGACCTAAAATATAGCTCAAAAGACAGAAGGAAAATGGAAGAGAAGGAGAAGAGAGAGAGGAGGAGCATCAGGAGGATGGAGAGGAGGAGGAGATGGATAAGGGGGAAGGAAAGAAGAGAGGGAAAAAGGAGAAGGAGGAAGGAAAAAAGGAGGAAAGAAGTAATAATTCAAAAAGGGCTAGGGAGAGAACTCAAATACAATGCATGCCTGATACATGTAGAAATACTGATCAATCACTGGGTACCTCAAGGTCTCCCTTGAATTACAATGGTGGGGTGGCCTCCAACATTGCTGGGGAGGGCTCCAGCTAAGAAATATTTGAAACCCCTGGATTAGGAAGACAGTTTATGCCTAGAATAGCAGAGGTCAAACTTAGACTGTGGAGGTTCTGAGTATTACCCATGACACCTCCAAGTACAGCCCTGATGGCTCTGCACCTCATGGCAGAGGCATGGTGGATCCCAAGCATCAGTGGATGTGACTCTGTTAGTCCTTGGGCACCACCAGGTATGGCGCTAGCAGCCTTGGGCACTCACACTGCCAGGCTGAGCATCACTGGGAGAGATCCTGCCCCCACCAACTTTGCATGATATGGCTCATTAAAAAAATAATAATAAACACGCAGGGGCTGGAGCAACAGTACAGTGGCACTGTACAGTTTGCCTTGCATGCGGCCGACCCGGGTTCAATTCCCAGCATCCCATATGGTCCCCTAGGCACCGCCAGGAGTGATTCCTGAGTGCAAAGCCAGGAGTAACCCCTGAGCATCGCCAAATGTGACCTAAAAAAAGCAAATAATAATAATAATAAGCACTCAAAAATAATTCCAACAGAGGTTGCAATATGTAAAAATAATGAATATATAGTTCTATATGAAAACTCCAAAGCTCTCATATTCACAAGGAAAGTAGCTACATAAAAACAGTTGATAGTTGGGGCCAGAGTGATTGTATAGTGGGTAGGACAGTTGCCTTGAACGCGACTGAGAGAGGCTTGATTCCTGGCACTCCATATGATCCCCCAAGTACCTCCAGGAGTGATCCTTGAGTGCAAGAGCCAGGAGTAAGCCCTGAGCAAAATGAGATGTAAGGCAAGACACAGAAACAAAAAAATACATAGCACAAATTTGCATTACATATGTATTAGGAGGGGTTCATTAAAAGCCAGCAGTTCTCTGGCTAATCACATTATTAAGCAATGCTTGGATATGCACCAGGAATACAGTCAACTAATTATGATCATGGCTTGGAATTTTCCCCTTAATATCCTAGCATCTATGATTTTATTTAAATAATCAAGTTCAGTCTCCTTAAGAGCAAAATGTGCCTTGCCAGATTCATGGGCAACATTCTCTCTCTCTCTCTTTCTCTCTCTCTCTCTCTCTCTTTCTCCACTCTCTCTCTTCCTCTGTCTCTCTCTCACTACTCTCTCTTTCTTTCTCTCTTTCATACCCAGCAGTGCTTAAGATTACTCTCGGTTTGGGGAACTGTGTGGTGCCAGGGCTTGAACCTGCTTCTACAGGCAAAGTATGTACTCCAATTCTTTGAGCTTTCACAGGCCTCAATTCCTATACTGAAGGTCACTGTCACTGTCACTGTCCTCTCATTGTTCATTGATTTGCTCGAGCGGGCCCAGTAACATTGTGAGACTTGTTACTGTGTTTGGCATATTGAATATATCACGGGTAGCTTGCCAGGCTTTGTCGTGAGGGCAAGACACTCTCAGTAGCTTGCCAGGCTCTCTGAGGGGGCGGAGGAATTGAACTCGGGTCGGCCTGGTTGGCCATGTGCAAGGCAAACGCCCTTCCCGCTGTGCTATTGCTCTAATCCATACTGAAGGTAAAAAATGTTTATCCACACTGCTAGCTTTAATATTCTACCCAAGAAAATACTCCAGAAGGGAATTCGCTTGGTGAAAGGTTGGGACAATTTATGGCATCTAATCAACGACCAGCTAGATTACCAATGGCAGTCACACTGGAGGCTGTTTATTATAAACATCACACAATGATGTGATTAATGACAGAAATAACAGAGTAATGGGAAACTTCATATGAAACTGTTTTAGAGACCAATAAATACCAAGCTAAGAATTTTTTTTAAGTAACCAATAATGTCTACAAATTGAGGCAGACACTTTGCCAAGTGCTGCGGGAATGCATGATAGACTCATCAACTTATTGATACTGACCTCACAAAAACAAATCTTCCCACAAAAAATAAGGCACTAGGTTGAAAGCTCTTGGGAGAGAATAGAAACAAGCCTGAAAACACGGGAAAAATCACATTCAACTCAGTTTTCATCTTGACTTGAAAATAATAGAGACAAGTCTATTACTGCATAGTATCAAAGTTGAATTCCTCATCTCCTGAAGTGGGCGGGGTGGGGGGGTCCAAAGATGACTGAGGCAAACTGACCCTCAGGTGCACCTGACAGTCATGTTCCCATTCAGGTCATTCTGCATTTAGACATTGTTTCATTTGGGAAAATGTTCCATCTCCTCCCTACCTCCCGGTCCCCACAATGGCAAATTCCTCATGGATTGTGTCATATGTCATATATATTTTTAATATCCCTGCAGCCATTTGAGTTTTTAATATTATTACAAACATTAATCTTTGTGATGTTTAATATGCAGTATATATGACCTATGAAATGGAGCTGAAAAGTTAAGTCTTTTTTTATGGTATGTTCTGAATTAGGCAAATATAGTTAGCCCCTCATACCAAAGATCAGTTGGACACCAAATTACATATACTGCTAAGGGGGGTTGGAACCTAACATGTAAATATGTGCTCATTTGAATTTAGAGGATGGTCTAAATGATGATCATCAAAGGAAAATGAGTTACAGTGATGTCATGAAGCACATTCTCAAGAGCAGCTTATTAACTGCTATAACTACACTAATGAGCTCATTAGTACCATAAGTCTACTTGCCCTTCAGGCAGCGGAAAGGGGAAAAAAATTATTTTAGGATGTACTTTGTGCTCTAAGGTCTTCCATGAATTTGGCCTGTGACTAACAGCACAGATTTCTTCGGATTTGCTGGAATCACACAGGAAGCTCATTTGGAAGAAAAAGAAAGTTTTGCATCTGACAGAACAACACTTATTGTCAACCAAGAGCATCTCTTTGTTTTATAGAGAGAACCAGGAACAGGTCAGAACTTCAGAGGGGAGAGAAGCAAGAGGACTACAGAGAAAAGAGAAAAGGGTTTATCAGAAGTAAGAATTTATCAGAAAAGAAAACAGGGCATCTCAGAGGCAACTTTCAGCTGTAGAGCTGATAGTGGTTGAGACTGCTGTGAAGCCCCTAGAAATCTTTCTTGTTTAAAAAAAATATATTATTGGGGCTGGAGCGATGGCATAGTGGGTAGGGCGTTTGCCTTGCACGCGGCCGACCCGGGTTCGAGTCCCAGCATCCCACACGGTTCCCCTGAGCACTGCCAGGAGTAATTCTTGAGGGCAGGGCTAGGAGTAACCCCTGTGAATTTCCAGGTGTGATCCAAAGAGCAAAAAATAAATGAAAAAAAATAATATTATTAAGGGGTCAAAGCAGTAGTACGGTGGGTAGTATGCTTGCCCTGCACATGGCAGACACAGATTCAATCCCCAGCATCCCACAGGGTCCCCTGAGCACTGAGCGATGAGTCAGGAGTAAACCCCAAACACCACTGGGTGTGGCCCTAAAACCACAAAAACAAAGCAGAAATAGTACCGAGTGCTCGTATTAATTTTATAGCTACACATGGAATATCTGAATCAAAAAAGAAAAATAGTGATAAAACCAAAGAATTTTAGAGCTCAGGGGTCTGCAGCAGGTTTCCGGAGGAGCTCAGATTACTGGCGGAGCCACCGCTGCCCCTCGCCCCATGGTGGGGCTCTCATTACAACCAACACTGGCCTCCACTTCCTCTGCACCAGGCCCAGGTATTTACAGATTAGTTCGTTAAAACTTCTGAATAATTCTACAGGCTGAAAACGGCTAGGCCCCCTTCTACAGAAGGAAACTGGACTTTACAAGTTTACAGGTGCTGACATAAGTTGTCAGCAACTCAAGCCAAACTCAGGGTTTCTGCTTTGAAAGCTCATGCTTCAGAACCCGGTGAGTCCCGGAAACCAGTGGCATGGTTCTTTGTGCAGAAGTCTCCACCCTTTTGTGACATGTCTTGATGCCACTTACTTGGTCAAAGAGTTACAAAGGTTGTCTTTGGAGAGTACAGTACAGTTCTTTAAAAAATATCTTTTTAAATATATGGTTTTGGGATGGGTTTTTTTGGTTTGTTTTGTTTTGGGGCCACACCTGGCGGTGCTCAGGCTTACTCCAGACCCTGCACTCAGGGATCAATCCCGGCAGGACATGGGAAAACCAAATGGGATGCTGTGGATCGAACCCAAGTCAGCTACATGCAAGACAAACCCCCTACCTGCTATGGTATTGCCCTGGGGCTCCGTTTTTTTTAAATATTTCCAAAGCTCAGTACAGAGTGGGCTGCCAGACACTCTTTCAAATGAGCAAACCCTCCCAACACCTGGCATGCATATGCACATGGTGCCACTCCATCGTCCATGGCCATGGTGGCCAGGGGACAGCAGCTGGTCACACTTCCCTGCCCAGAGGTGGCCTAGAATCCTCTGCTGGGCACAAGTAGCAGCCCCTGCAGCACTGCTGCTCCTCTGCTAAGTGTGACAAGGTGAGGGCATGCCAACATGTGTCCAAGCCTTTCCAAAACCATCCCCAGCTTTACAGAGATGAGACTGAATGCCACTAGGAAACTTCTTATTTTTTTAATATTATTTTTTATTTTATTGAATCACCGTGAGAACATTACAGAGCTGTTCATAATTAGGTTTCTGTCATACAATGTTTCAACACCCATCCTTCCACTAGTGTAATTTTCCAGCACCAATGTCCCCAGTTTCCCTCCCACCTCCCCCAACTTCCCCAGACCCCATCCTGCCTCTATAGCAGGCCCCTCTCTTCTCTCTCTCTCTCTCTCTCTCTCGCTCTCGCTCTCATTTTAGGCATTGTGGTTTGCAATACAGATGCTGAATGGTTATCATGTATATCCCTACTTACTTTCAACACTCAGTTCTAGTCCAGAGTGATCATTTCCAACTGATATTATCATAATGGACCCTCCTCTATCTTACCTACCCTCCACCCCCCACACCCTTGTGGTAAGCTAGACAACTTTTTAAGAAGAGAAAGAATTGAGAGCTGGAGAGACAGCACAGCAGAATAAGGCACTTACCTTGCATGGGTCAACCCTGGCTTGATCACCCCTTGACCCCACATAAGGTTCCCTATGCCCTATTAGGTCCCTGAGCAGAGCTAGGCGTAAGCCCTGAAAACACCAGGCATGTTCACCCTGTTCCCCAATCCTGACCCCCCCCAAAAAAAGAAGAGAAAAGAAAGGACAGAGGAATAGTCGAATTGGGAACAATAAATAGCCTTTGGGTGGGTCCCAGAGAGCCCGAGCAGAAAGTTGTTTGTCCCAAGGTCTCTCTCCAGGTAGGGCCCTCCAGTTTCTCATCAGAACACGCATCCCCAGAGCTCAGGGGGGGCAGCTTCTAAATGGAATTCGTCATCTGGAATTCCATTTAGAAGCTTGGGTTCTCAGTGCCTTGGGTTCTCAGTCTGGTACATAAGCTGGTGACATTGTTTCCTCTGGCTCTTACTGGGAAATAAGACCCATTACTCACTCATTGTACGTAGACTCTTTGTGAAACAGGAAATTCAACCAACCAGCTAACCTCTCAGAAGGCATTTCTGGAGCTCCCCTAAGGCAATGTGCATAGAGAAGCTGGTAAATCTGAGTGCTGGCCACCTCTAAGACTTGGACTCTGCCACTGGTAGATTTCAGAAATTGTGTCCAACCCTGGCTCACGCCTGCAGAAGAAATGGTCCACCCCTGCAGTCATCCCCAGGCAAGGCGGTGGTCTTATCACTTTGGGGGGGCAGCAGTGCAACAGGAGGGAGCGACAGGAGTTGGAGGGCAACAGGAGTGACCCTCATGGCCTTGCTCCTGGTTTATCAAAGCAGAGATGGTAAGGCAAGTGCAGAGCAAGTATGAAGCCCCAGAAGACTAAAGGGCAAAACCATTGGGGTCTGGAAAAGAAGAGGCCAGGCTGGCCAGTTTCCGTGTGCCCAGTCCTCACACTGGCACAGACAGTCACCGAGGAACCATTCCACAAGGCGCCACTGTCTGCCATGACTCTCCAAGAGAGGCAGGAGCGCTTCCGGGATTCTGGGGCGCCAGATGTGGCTCCAGGTGCTGGAGAGACACAAGCCATGCTGAAGACGGCCAGCTGGGCCCCAAGCTCCCTGGCTCACACTCCGGTCAGGACCCCGACATAAACCATGAGAACAATTCTAAGGAGCAGACACACAGACAACGCCTGAGTTCACATGGTCCACCAACAATCTTAAGACACTGTGATGGAGGCAAAGAGTTCCCCCAGGGTCTGAGAGCCTGCTCCAACATCCTAGTACTGTTCCCTCTCACTTTTTATGAGAGAGAGAGAGAGAGAGAGAGGCGAGGTGCCTGCCATAGAGGCAGGCAGGGGTGGGGGGGGCTGGTTTGGGAGGGTGGGAAGGAAACTGGTGGTGGGAAATTACACTGGTGAGGGATGGGTATTGGAACATTGTATGATTAAACCCAATCATGAACAGTTTGGCAGTGCTCTATCTCATGGTGATTCAGTAAAATTAAAAAAAAATTTTTTTGAACGTGGTGATGGTGCAAAAGAGACAGGCGTTTAGTAGACATGGCACCTTAGGTTCAGTTCTGGGGCCAGGGATCTGCATTGTGAGATTCTCCCAGGCAGCTGCCTCACCCGGTAAACACCAATGTGAAATAAAAGGGTCTTTGCACGGCAAACACCTACAGTGAACTCTGTTGCCAGCACTTCTGTTTAACATTGTGCTTTATGCTTTTGCATCTCAGCTGTCTGTTTTCCACCCTCAGTGCAGTGTACATTCCATGACACAGCCCACGCTCAATCCCTGCTCAATTCAAAGCACCACAGATATTTTAACACTTGATTATAGAAGATCTTTAGAGATGGAACCACTATGACAAAGGTAGTTGGAAATGACAACTCAGAAAGTAGGTAGGTAAAGGAACAAACATGGTAAACTCTCAGTATCTATATTGCAAACCATAATGCCCAAAAGGAGAGTGTGAGAGAGAGACAGACACAGAGAGAGAGAGAGAGAGAGATAAAAGAGAGATAAAATGCCTGCCATAGAGACAGGCTGGGGTGGAGGGAGGGCATTGGCCAGAGGGAAACTGGAGACATTAGTAGTGGAAATATACACTGGTGGAGGGACAGGTGTTGGGACATTGTATGACTACAACTGAATCATAACTAGCTTGTGTAATGTGTATCTCACGATGATTCAATTAAAAAATTTTATTTAAAAATTTTAAAAAGCAATAAAATAAACAGGAATAAAAGGGACTTGACTTTAGACAGAATTTTGTGTAGGGTTTTTTTTCTGTTGGTTTGTTCTGACTTTTGTATCGATTTTGGTTTGGGGTCCCACTTTGTGGTGCTCAGGGGCTATTTCTGCCTCTGCACTCAGGTGCAACACCTGGAGGTGTTCCAGGGACCATACTGTGCTGAGAATTAGAACTGGGGTCAGAAGGCTGCAAAGCCTTAACCCTGTACTATCTCTCTGGCCCCATGGTAGATGGATTTGCGCAGCTGTAGGCTGTGGGGAAAATGAAGGACACTGACGGCCGCCCCTCACCTCCGCCTCTTTTCTCTTCTCTAAGGGAAGCCAAAGACAGTCTCGTTCATTGCCATGACCAGAAGCTCCCAGGAAGACAGTGGAACATTTCCAGAGCTGCTGTCCTATCTCCAGGCCTAGAACAGCACCTTTCACCCCCCGATCTTTCTCAAGGCTGTCCCCAATTGCCAGGTACCCTTTGTTCTGGAGTGTGTGTGTGTGTGTGTGTGTGTGTGTGTGAGAGAGAGAGAGAGAGAGAGAGAGAGAGAGAGAGAGAGAGAGAGAGAGAGAGAGAGAGTATGCCCTCTCCCCTCCACACACACACAAAGTCCTGGCACAGTTAAGTACCCAAACCAGTGCAATCAGGGGGACCAATATGGTCCCAGAAACCTGCCGCTGCTTGCCTGATGGGTTCAACTCGCTCTGCTCGTTCCACTTGCCCAACCAATCCTGCCTGCTGTTTCCATCATTAAACAACATTAAGTCGGTGTCTCTAACAACTGGCCCTCCGAGGGCTTGCTTTGAACTTGGTCATTACTGTGCTCAAGCTCTTCGGGCGCTGGGCTTGCAGCACCACACAGACTAATACAAGTGTTCAGAGTTCGTCTGAGGGTATATTGACCGGGAGTGGTAAACGCATTTTCAACTTGTTACTTTCAATTTAAGGTGAATTTATCTCAATGTAACTCCATCAGAAGTCCCAGAAAATCAGATATTTAAGGAAGGGCTGGGGAGACAGCTCTGAGGCCTAGTGCACGTCCTTTATATGCAGGAGTCCCAGCTCTGAGCATCATCACTGTATGGTGTCCCCAGCCCTAGTCAGGAGTAACCCCGAGAACCACCAGCTGTGCTCGAAGAGGAGGAGAAGGGGGCAAAAACAGGAAAGAAGGACGGTAACAAGGAGACTGTGATCACAAGGCAGAGAGACTCTACTAACATATAAATCAACACGGTGAGGCTCCGGGTTGGATCTGGTGCCACAACCCTCCTAGGAACAATCCCTGACATGACCGCAACAAAAGAAATTATTTATAGCAAGAAAATTGTGGGTGAGACTGTTTGGGGCCATACCAGAAGGTGCTTGGGAACTGTCTCCTGGTTCTGCTGCTCCCGGCAACACTAGGGAACCGTGTGGGACCACGGATTTAGCTGGAACCCACTGCAGGCACAGGAAGTACCTTAACCCTTAGACTCTCTCCAATTCCAACATAAAAAAAATGTTTAACAATAATCAGAAAATGCAAGTTAGACATTCCATCTTTTCCAGAGACTTCCTGAGACTGACCTTTCTATAAATCCGGACCTGAATTGAAAGAGGGGCTAAAGGGGCCCCGGCCACTGGATGCTTTTCTCCTCACTTCCAGCTCCACCCCCAGGGGGGCTCCTGTCACAGGCCCCGCTCCCCTCTCCTCCTGCCTGGGCAGCCCCACCTCCAGGGACCCCCGCAACTCGGAGGGGGCAAACCACAGCTTCCAGCTACTTCTCCAGGGCTGGGAAGTTCATTAGCAGCTGCCCAGGCTGCATGGCTCTGTACAGCTGCTTCCTTCACGCTCCCCCGCAGCATCCTGCTTCCCAGTTGGCTCCTGTGTGGAATGGGATTCCCAATTCTTGTGGCTTTATCACTCTCAGCTAAAAATACTGTGCCACCTGGCACGCGGCCCAGCTCCGGGAGCCCCAAGGAAGAACGAAGGATAAATAAGATGGGGTGTGTGTGGGGGGTGCTGAGAGGGAGAGGAAGCTGTGAGAAGCCACAGCCATGAGGTGACACGAGGGAGGTGGAGGAGGATGGGGACGGCAGGCAGAGAGAGGAAGCAATCCCAGAGGAAGGGGAGAAGTGAGGAGCTCGTAATAATTTACCATTCTCCCGCGCCTGTAACAAGAGCTCACCTCTAAACCAACCTTCTCCCTGCTTAGCCCAGTAATCCAAATGACTACTGATTTTCAAAGGAGCCCCAATTATTTGACATGGGTTTCCTCCTGAGCCATACCCCCCACCTCTGTACAAAATCAACTTTTTGTGTGTTTGGGGGGTGGGAGGGAATAGTGGGGTGGGCCATACCTGGTGGTGCTCAGGGCTTACTACCAACTCTGCTCAGGGATCACCTCTTGGGATGCTCTGGGGACCACATGCAGTGTGGGGGTACCAAAACAGGGTCCGCTGCATGCAAGGCTAGCACCTTAACCCCTGCACTATCTCTCTGACCCCTGTATAAATCAACATATTGTTCATATAGTTTGCCATTTAGCCATATCCTCTGGATACAAACCTGCGTCAGTAAATGTCCCTTACCCACATAATTCTTTTGGCTACATAATACTCTATTTTATATGTGTGCCATGCTTTTATTTAATCGCTAGACACATGGGATTGTTTCCAATAGTCCATATTATAAACAAATGTAACTGCAAGAAAATCAAAAGTGTGTGGGCTTTGCTCTTCTACAAGAAGTTTCAAAACTGGAATAAATGGATGATTTAAATGTTTGTTCTGAATATAGCCAAGTTGCCAATGAGGAGTATAGAAAGTATAGTATGGAGCATAGAAAGAGAAAACAAAATTGTCGTTGTTCTCAGGTAATATTATAGCTGAAACTATAATTCTCAGCTGAAAACCGAGAATCGATTGAAACCTATTGGAAATCACAGAAGCCTGTGGGATTTGTTTAATTCATTCATCTTCTGAAAGAGAAAGACCGTGAAGAAAAAAATCTCAAAACGGATAAACTGGGAAGCTGGGCCCTTTGAAAACTCACCTTGGCAAATTAGGTTTGGAGATTCCCAGGTGCCGGAGGTAGTGCAGCTGGAGACTATCTCCTCTGAGTCGCTGAAAAATCCTTCTCTGCAAGCATAACGGACCTGACTTCCAAGCTGAGAAGTATAATTTCCTAGGACATAGCCATCTGGGACCTCAGGAGGGGGACCACAGTCTATTTCTGACAAAGGAAACGAATATCAAGTTCGTTACTGAGTGAATATGAATTTCCGAATGCCTGCTCTCCCTTTCCCTCTTCCCCATCCGCACCCCCACCCCCACACACCCCTTAAGCATGTTTTAAGTAGACTGGTTCATTTCCTTATGACTTCTGATTACGTTTCCAATGATTCCAGCCTTCTGGACATCAGCCCTCACCAATTCACACTAAGCTGAAGCCTAGTTTCTGAAGCTGAACATCTGAATTGCAAAGTCCCAGAAAATGTCTATGCCTGCATATCTCTCTGGTTACTTTTGTGATGCTGGTCCTTCCCAGATCAGCTCTGTTTACTATCTAACATGATTTATTAACATTGTAGTAGTAAAAGTAAAGTAAGTAAAGGCCCTCCCGTTGATCGTCGATTTGCTCGAGCGGGCCCAGTAACGTCTCCATTGGAGACTTTGTTGTTACTGTGTCTGGCATATCGAATACTCTTGGTAGCTTGCTGGGTTCTCCGAGAGGGGCGGAGGAATCGAACTCGGGTCGGCCATGTTGGCCGCGTGTAAGGCGAACGCCCTACCCGCTGTGCTATCGCTCCAGCCCAACATTGTAGTAGTAGGTGCAAAAAAAAAAAAAAGCCCTAAAGTTCACTAACTTGAGCTTTTTTTTTTTTTTTTTTGCCTATGGTCCCCTTCTACCTTGCTTATCTGATTTTCTGGTTTTTGTTTGTTTGCTTGTTTCCAGAGTTTGTACCAATGCACAAAGGCTCAGATAATGTCCATGCACATTCTTCCCACGTGAACCATCATCCCGGGTTCACGGTCCAAGGAAGTCCGTAGAGCCTCACCTTTGTGAGGTTGAATCCCGACTGCAACCCACCTGTGCATGACGTGGCCTCTCGGGCTGGGTGGAAAGGCACAGGCCCGTTCCTTGGAGAGTATCCGTCCAGACAGTAGCATTCAAAGCTCCCCTGTGTGTTCACACATCGTCCGCCATGCCCGCACCGGCCGGAAAACTCACACTCGTCCACGTCTTGGGACCCAGATAGAAGGGGAAGAAATGCAGAAGAGAGAGGGGAAACGATGGGCTATGAGAGCCGTTTCTCCAACTCTCACCCGGCCCTTGAAAATAGATGGCTCTGTTTGCAATTACATATAAATTTTAATGTTATGCCTCATGTCATAGGAACTAAGAAATGTTCAATAAATAGACTTCAAGGTCTAGAGCAATGGTACAGTGGGTAGGGCATTTGCCTTGCATGCGACTGACCCTGGTCCAATTCCCAGCATCCCACACGGTCCACCCCTCCCCTCCGAGCACTGCCGGAGGTGATTCCTGAGTGCAGAGCCAGGACTAACCTCTGAGCATCACTGGGTGTGATCCAAATGGGAAAACATAACTTCAATAAATAAATAGACTTTAATGTGACCTTGAAATTTATACCCCACCCCCCAAAATTAACTACATCACCAACTCTGACATTCAACAAACTGATACCAAAGAAGGGCACTAACAATTGATTATTAGGGGCCCAAGCGATAATAATACACAAGGTGGGGCATTTGCCTTGTACACGACTGACCTGAGTTTCATCCCTGGCATCCCATATAGTTCCCTGAGCATCACCAGGAGTAATTCCTGAGTTCAGAGCCAGTAGTAAGCCCTGAGCATCACCAGGTGCAACCCCAAAACTCAAATAAATAAATTGATTCTCTTAGCCACTAAATTTAGGGAAACTGGAAGGGAGGGGCAGAGGGAAGCAGAGGGAGCTGGGTAATATAGTAACCAAGATATATATGTGCATATATATACATTTCATCCATATATGTAGATATCAAGTTATATATTCCAATATAAAGTAAAGTAAGGTCCTCCCGTTGATCATCAATTTGCTCGAGCGGGCCCAGTAATGTCTCCATTGGAGACTTTGTTGTTACTGTGTCTGGCATATTGAATACGTCACGGGGAGCTTGCCAGGCTCTGCCGTGCGGGGGAGATACTCTCGGTAGCTTGCCGGGCTCTCCGAGAGGGGCGGAGGAATCGAACTCGGGTCGGCCATGTTGGCTGCGTGCAAGGCAAACGCCCTACCGCTGTGCTATCCCAATAGGTGATATTCCAATATATAACCAAGATACTCTTGACATAAAGATATATAAGCCTAACTCAGACTGAGAGGATATTGAATTAATGTTAAAGCGGAGGGAAGCGTCAAAAAATAGGATCTTCAGAAATAAAAAATGAAATATGAAGGCCCCCAATAAAACTTCAATAGAGCCTGGGGTGTAACTCAGTAGCAAAACACATGCTTCACATGTGAGAGGCCCTGGATTCTATCCCTGGCACTACACAAAGAAACAAACTTCCACCGAAGCACTGAATAAGGCATCGCTACCGAGAAATAAATATGAAAAATTCCAGCTTGAGAATTTCTCAAAAAAGCGCATAGAAAAAGCAAGTAGGTGAGCTAGAGTAGAATAAAAATAATATGAAGTCATATCCAAACCATCAGTACCCAGGGAGGAGGAACTGTGAAAGAGGAAGAAGCAAATATGTAAGAACGGGTTTACATAACCTACTAGGGTGACAGGCACGAACTCGAGAGCGGAGAGCCGGGGAAAGATCCTTTTGAATTTCATGGAATAAGAGAATTTAAACAATTCCCGAGAAAAAGGAACTGTGATTTACAAGGAAAAGGATCCACCGCGACCCAGGGTTCTCATGAAGAACAGCAGCAGGCAGCAATAGAGTCATGTCTGCAGAGGTCTACGGGGAAGGCAGCAAACTATCACGTTGGGTTTAGGCGGGAATGACCTTTAAAGCATGAGTGATCTCAGGAATTATACCACTGACATTTCTTTCCCGAGAAGAAGATTTGAAGAAAAGACTCAAGCCAGCAAAATACATCTGAATAAAGAATGTCAAGACAGGGGAAGAAAGACATCATAGAATACAGCAGAGTGTGACGAGAGAACCGGACTGGCAAAGCTTAGGGTTATATATTTCAACAACTACTGAAAAAATAATCACGGGGCCCCAGGAGAGAGTGTGGATGTCAGAGGCACATGCCTTGCATGCTCAAGGCCCTTAGTTAGATCCCCAGCACTGCATGGTCACCTTCTAGCATCACCTGTGACCGCCAGTATCACTGGACCAAAGCACTAAGCTGTGGGCTACCAGGAGTGGTCCCAAGGTCACCCCCTCAGCACTGCTCAAGAGCCCCCTTTTGATCCTCCCACCTCCCTGCCACCACACCAAAAGTTAAGGGGGAAAAAAAATCATAGAATTTGTGCTGGAATGATAGCACAGCGGGTAGGGCGTTTGCCTTGCATGTGGCCGACCTAGGGACCCGGATTGGATTCCTCTGCCCCTCTCAGAGAGTCCAGCACGAGAGTATCATGCCTGCACGGCAGAGACTGGCAAGCTGCCCGTGACATATTCGATATGCCAAAAACAGTAACAACAGGTCTCACAATGGAGACGTGACTGGTGCCCGCTCGAGCAAATCGATGAACAACAGGACAGTGCTACAGTGCTAGAGAATTTGTGTAATTGGTGCCAGAGTGATACCAATTGGTACAGTGATTAAGGTGTCGGCCTTGCATGCAGCCAACCTGGGTTTAGTCCCCGGCACCCCATATGGTCCCCCATCGCACCGCCAGGAGTAATTCCTGAATGCAGAGCCAGAAATAACCCCTGAGCATTCCCCAGTGTAGCCCAAAAACAAATAAACAAACAAAAGATTTGGAAGTAATTATTAAGAAATGTCTGTCATGATTGCCACTCAATGCCTCTTTTGCAAACCACAACACCCAAAAGGAGAGAGAGAACAAAAGGGAATGCCCTGCCACAGAGGCAGGGTGGGATGGGGGAGATGGGGGGGTGGGAGGGATACTGGGATCCGTGGTGGGAAATGGGCACTGTTGGAGGGATGGGTATTTGATCATTGTATAATTAAAACCCAAGCACAAAAATTTGTAAGTCTACAACTGTACCTCATGGTGTTTCACTAATAAAAATTTTTTAAAAAATTGTTAGTTTAAAAAAGAAAGTAAAGTAAAATGAGTCTCAATTCAGTACAAACTTGAGAGACGCTTTCAACACTGCAGATCGTAAGCTGCATTCCTAATTTAAACTACCCATTTAGTTTCTCAGTTCCCATCAGGGAACTGTAAAATGTGTGTATATCCCTCTGACACAAATAATTTTCTAACCTGTTCCACTTGCTCCAGGCTTCTTGAAAGAGAATGTGAGCCAAAGAATCTTTCTGTAGGTGTCTACAGATATGCAGTACAAAAATGTGGCTGAACTGCAGTGGTAGAGAAAAGATTTAGAGTCTAGATTTTGATCAGTCCCCGTAGGGGCCACCATTAGTCATTTGGTTTTGTGTCCAATCATTTGACCACCCAATGACAATAACTGTCAAAATGATGGTTAGTAAAAATAATCTGCATTCCATATTCTACATGCCAGGCTCTATTCTATGGGCTTTGGAATTTATAAGTATATAAATGCACCTTATCATACTGTCATTGTTATTTTCATCTCATTCAATACTCACAATAAGCCTGGGAGGGAAATGCCATTATCATCCCCATTTTACAGATAAAGCAACTGAAGCAGAGTGGATAAGGAGCTGAACCGTAGTCAGGCAGGTGAGGAGCAGAAAGGCAGGATTAGAAACTGCCTTCAGAGACCATGTCCCTAACCATCCTGCCACACTGTCTCTCCCATTACAATCTCATTGTAATAGCATCCAAGTAACAATTCTCCATCTCGTGGCAGCGTGTCCAAGGTACTTCCTTAACAAGGCAGGTGTATCTATTGTGATGCACCATCTTATGATGGTAGAATTTTAATGTTTGATCCTCTGCTGTTTCTGAATGCTTACAAGCCTAATCCAGCCTGGAACCTTAGCCAGATAAACAAGCTAAACTTATCAGAAAAACTTCTCATAATGATACATTTCCTGGGGCCTCCAAGGCTACGCAGTGTTTGCTGGTGACAGGAAAATGATGCAAGCAACCTTACTAACATAGTCAACAAATTCAGGGGAAAGACTGTTCCATTCCACACACAGAATGATTTCACTTTCGCCGCAGTCACACGGGCGTAGAAAAACTACACAGGACACTCAGGACCTAGGTGTCAGGCCTTGGTGTTCTATCAATAGCATATTGTTCTATTTAGTCAAACAGACCCAGGTTTAAGAATTGATCCTGGGAGCCGGGGAGAGAGCTCGAAGAGCTGATGCACATGCTTCGCCAGAGCCGAGCTTCTGGCAAACCTAGACCACTGCATGGTCTCCTGAGCTCTGATAGGAGGGGACCCCCAGCACTGAGCCTTGAGTAGCCCCTGAGTGCTGCTGGATTCGGCACACATGTGCACACACGTGTGCCCCCCCCCCCCCCCACACACACACACATGCCCCTGATCTGTTACGTACAGACTGTTCCTTAACTGTCTGGAACCACTTTTGTAAAATGGAGCTGATAACAGCAGTTGTGGGGATGGCCAGCGGACCAGAGGGCCCCAGGATGTGCTGGCTGGTACATAAATGGGCCTCACCTCTCTCCTGGATCAGGACTCCCTGGGGAACACTCCAGTCCTTCATAACCCACATCTGAGTCCGAGTGTGACCATTCCTAATGCCTGTGCATATGCCCGCACGTTTCCCTGTGTACGTGGACACACGCACACACATACTCTCCCTCACACACACTCACAGGTGTCTTGGTTAACGCCATGCCTGCAGCAAAACTTTGTTGGTGCTCAGTGGCCACCAAGGCTACCCCTGAGGGGTGGGAGGGTGGGAGGTATGTGGTGCTGGGAATCAAATTCAGGTCCCTGCCCATGCTAAACATGTGTATACAGACCAGCTATTCTCTGGTCCTACAAACCTTCTTCGTTGGGGTGAGGGGAGGGAGAAGGAAGAGGGATTGTTTGTTTGGGGGCCACACCCAAGTGGTGCTCAGGGACCAGCCCTGCCTCAGGGCTTGAAGAGTTCCTCTCAGCAGTGCCTGGGGCACCATGCAGTACCAACAATCAAATCCAGAGCTCTGGCATGCAAAGCATGTGCTCCAGCCCTCTGAACTGTCTCTCCAAACCTGCTTCTTATGAGCAGGGCGGGGGGTGGTGGGGGGGCAGGGGGGGGTGGAGGGGGAAAGTACTAGCTCATTCTTCTGTCTCCTTCTGGGACTAACAATCAAAGATCATCACAATCAGAACCAAACGATTCCTTCATCCCTGCTCTACTGCAGTGATCTGTCCTCAGGTAACAAGTTTATCCTTTTTTGACACATAACTTTTGCTCGCCAATAGCTGAAGAAATACGGGGTTATTTTCAGAGTCAGGCTCACCATGTTTTAGCCGTGAGCTATGATGACCTGAACTCAATGGTCTGAATATTTCCTTCATGATCTTGTCAATATTGTTTGTTTCGGTAAACTTTCTTTACAGGTGGTTCAAAGAGAAACCCCAGCCCAGCTCCTGTCTTTCAATTATCAATCATAGATCATTTTAGATCTATCTCCTAAGACTTTTGTTAGTAATATAAAAAGTAACTGTATACATATTCTTTTTATTATTTTTTTCTGGTTTGGGGATCATACCCAGCAGTGTTCAGGGCTTACTCCTGACTCTGTGCTCAGGGATCACTTCTGGCAGTCTCAGAGGATCCTATGGGATGCCGGGGTTTGATTATACTATCTCTCCAGACCCAGAGCACAGGTTTTGGATATGAGATGCCTGGGTTCGATCCCTGGCACCTCTTGGTCACCCAGGCACCACCACAAAAGCAACCACAGAGCACAGAGCCAGGAATAGTTACAGAACATTGCCAAGTATGCCCCCAAGCAAACAATAAAAATTAAAATTAAATAAAGTTAAATGAACTGGTATTGATTGTTACACAATTTAGCAAATATCCCCCCAAGCCACAGAATTATACACTTTTTGAAGTCAATTTTATGGTTGTGAATTATATCTCAATGTTTTCTATAACTGGGAAGGTCACTAAATAATTACAAAAAGTAGAATAAATAGGAGGCGAACCTAGACTCATATCTTATTTCAAGAAGACTGGTTTTTATTAGAATGACATCTGTTTGGTCTTTAAATAAAACGCTTTTTTCCTTCTGCTATCTTTAAAAGTCAAATGCACCCTGATACACACAGTTGTAAACTCTTTATCCTGGCACATTCCCATGGCTGAGAAGACACAACCAACTCCACCAGGCCCTCCAGAAAGTCACTCTGAGCCCCCCCTCCCTGCACCCATTGATTCCAGTAAGTGCCCTTCACTTAACTCTGACCAGAGATCTTAATTTGAAATTCTGCTATTCCTCCCATTGCACAGCCTTGGTGCACAGAAAGAACATGAAAAGCAAGATGAATGAACAGAATTCCAATTCATCATCAAAGACTTTTTCAAAAATTGGTCTTTTGGGGAGAGACAAACAAAGATAGTACAGGGTTTAAGATGTTTGCCTTGCATGCAGTCAACTCTAAGTTGGTCCTCAGCACCAGAGAGGGTCCCCTGAGCACCGCTGATCTCCCTTAAACACAGTGAAGGATATTCCCCATGCATGCAAGATGGGACCCAAAACTACCCCTGCACTCCCACCACCATCCCCCAAAAATGATTACTTCTTATTAATGCACTCGCTCAATTCTGCCAGGAGTGACTTCTATAACTGCAAAGCAAGGAATTCACTAGCCAATACAACTGGCTAGCACAAAACATTTTCTCTGAGGAATCCATCATTCATGCCAAAAATAAATTAAACATAACCTTTGAGGGTTTTTTGTTTTTGTTTTTGTTTTTTGTTTTTTACCTTGGTACAGTCAAGAGGGAGAATGAATGAGAGCCCTTCGGACAAGGCGTATGGACCTCTCCCTTTCCCACCCCCAGACCTTTAAATATCACACTTTTTTTTTTAATCTGTGGTTGTTTTGTTTTGTTTGGAAGGATACCTAGTCTTAGTCCTGGCTTACACACAGGACTTACTCAGGCTCTGCACTTAGAGATTACTCCTGGCAAGGCTCGGGAGACCTTAGGGGATGCTGGGGATCAAACCCAGGTTACATCAGTGCAAGCACAGCACCCTACCCACTGTCCTATCATGCTGGCCCCTAAATATCACAATACTTTTAAGATAATCTTAGAACAGTAATGAAGAGTAGCACTGCACTGTCCTCCCATTGTTCATTGATTTGCTCGAGCAGGCCCAGTAATGTCTCCATTGTGAGACTTGTTGTTACTTGTTTGGCATATCGGATACATCATGGATAGCTTGCCAGGCTTTACTGTGCAGGCAAGATACTTTCAATAGCTTGCCAGGCTCTCCGAGAGGGGCAGAGGAATCGAACCCAGGTCGGCCATGCTGGCCGCATGCAAGACAAACGCCCTACCGCTGTGCTATTGCTCCAGCCCAGTGAAGAGTAAAGTCCAGAAAAGGCTTTCAATTCTAATGGTTTTGCATCAACTTCATCTCTCTGTTCACATACCCTAATACACCTAGTTATGCCCCTACTGTGGCTTACAAACTCAGCACAAATTCCTTAATACTGTGCTGCCTCAGAAGGCAGTTAGAACAGAGTGGGGATCACGAAGTCAATGATGGTTGGAGGAATTGTTCGGGATGGGAGATGTGTGCTGAAAGTAGATAAAGGACCAAACGTGATGGCCTCACAGAATCTATATTGTAAACGATAATGCCCAAAATTAGAGAGAGAGTGGGGAAAACTGTATGCCACAGAGGCAGGGGGAGGGTTGAAAAGGGGGGGGTGTATACTGGGGACATTGGTGGTGGAGAATGTGCACTGGGGGAGGGATGGGTGTTCGATCATTGTATGACTGAAACTCAAACATGAACGTTTTGTAACTGTATCTCACGATAATTCAATTAAAAAAAATACTGATCCTGCCTCTGTTCAAAATTCTCTCCTGATACTCTTAAAGGAGAGTCCCTCTGTTAAACCACACTCAGGGTGGCCCTGCCACCTCCCTTGTCTGCTCCCCAGAGGGGCCTGCACCACCCCCTTGCTGCCCTCATCCTGTCCTCCTTTACCTGCGCAGAAGGTGCCGTCGTTGGGGATGAAGGTTGTGTTGTTATTTGTGGCTCGGTAGCCCTCTAGGCAGATGCAATAAAAGCCTCCGAGCGTGTTGTGGCAAGACGTGTGGTTCCCACAGACCACGGTGGCTCCAAGCTGACACTCATTTTTATCTGTGGATACATGGAGGAAAATTCACGGCTCGTGGTATCAAGGCAAAGCATGTCTGACAACCCACAGTGCTCTCCCAGCCAATCACGGGAACATCGAGACCCAGGAACCACAGGGTAATAGGAGAGCAGGCCTGTCACGCAAAAGAACGTGAGTCCCTTCGAGCCACGCAGCACCAGGATGTGGAAGCACAAGAGAAACCCAGAGTCTCCACCCAACCATCCCTCTTATTTGAAGACGGAGAGAAGGGGATTTTCTGAGCTCAGATAGGGAGGGGGTTCGCTGGTGATAGGTGTGGAGTTGGAACTGCATGCATGAGAAACCATTATTAATAGCATTGTAAACCACAGAATCTCGATTTAAAATTTTTCAGAAAAAAGCAAATAAAATGTGGTAGTGGGGTGGGGTATGGGTGGGAGTGGAGAGTTGGGGGGGGGGGGATAAAGATCTTGTCATTGGCCTCCAGAAACCAACTCAGTCGGATCTCGCTTTTCCAGCTTGGCCCTCACTCCCTTGCCTTTTTCTTTCTTTCTTTTTTTTTTTAAGAAAGCCGAAGCAAATGATTTGTACATCCAGTGATTAAGTGGAAAATTGGTTACTTCTGAGTTACCAGGAAACACAATGGAATTAGTGCTTAAGCCGCATCCGGGAGCAGGGCTAATACTGGGGCAGAAACAGCTCCGGCTAACGATCCATGTGACCCAGGCGAGTCACCAGGGGAGGAGGCGCTGCACGGGGCTGCTGAAGGGCCCACAAAAGCCTGCCCTGTGTATGTGTAATGAAATAATTTGACGGAGAGGTAAAATGAAAGCAAATCTCCCTCCCACCCCCGTCCTCCGACTCAGGGGTCAACGAGCTTTCTCCGTCAAGGACCAGCCATCTGGTCTCTGTGGCAACCGCTCACCCGCCTGTCGGCAGGGGAGAACAGCCAGACAACACATAAAAGAACAGTGCTGTGTTCTCACAAAACTCTTCAGAGAAACAGGCTGTGGCCAATCTGCCTGCCGGCCTGCGTTTACCAACTCTGCGCTAGCCTCTAGCTGGCACCTTTCCAGGGAGCTCGGGGACCTTCTCTTCTCCATCCTCTGAGGGAGCATCTAGACTCCTAGTTTCTGCTGGTGGTGAGAGGGTTTTGCGGGGGAGGGGGCTTGAGTCCTCCATGTCCGACCAGGCTTTCTCTGTTTCTGATTAGTGTCCTATCAAACCCTTGATTCCCTCCGAGCAGTTCAATCTCCCTTCACAAGGGCACTCACTTCCTGCCAGCTCAGATGTATCCCTCACTGCTCCTCCGCCCTCCAAAAATAAAGAATATGGTTATATCCCACCCCCCCTTACCTTGCTCTTTTTACTTCTAATTTTTTTTTTTAATTTAAGCCTGGAACAGAATTTATCTCTGCTGAAATTTGCATGAGAGCTTAGGGAAACACAGGGGTCTTCATGCCAAAGCCAGGCTATGAGTTGCGTCTAATGGGGTTTGGGACCCAAGTCGAGTTGCCCCCAGTGGGACACAGCTGTCCTCTCCTGATGTTTTGGAGGCATGTTCCCACAGTAGACCAAATCAGAAGGGGCCCTTGGGTTTGAAAGGAATTCCAGAACTCGTGCAGTTCCCTGGCCCTTAAAGCATGCTGCAGTGTATCTACAGAACATAAACACAACCTCACCTGCACCACAGGTACCATCCCAGAGGCTGAAAACTGGGGGAGACAGTGTCCAGTGTTAGCAAACAGCCCCTTCTGCATGAACAAAGCCCCTTTCCCCACCTCAGGTGAAGAGTCTGGTGCCCAGAGGTCAAAGCAAGCCCTTCTGAGAAGATTTCATTGGGAGGGAGCACAAAAGTCTTGCTTGGACACCCCAGCTCCAAGTTCAACTCCAAGTCCCTGCTGGCAGGTAGGGGGGAAGAAACACCCTCAGGACCCTCTGACTGAAGGTCAGAATCCGAGAGAGAAAAAGAGGCGGCAGAGACCGCAGGAATGGGCCTGAGGAAGCCTGCACCTGTTGGATATGTCTCTGGGGGGAAAGGGGTTTTCTCCTGACAGTGCTCGGGGGGCTCTGGGGCTACTCCCACCAATATTCAGCCTGGCCGTGTGGAATAGGTGTTCAGGCCCAGACACGTGGCATTGCTTGTGCTAGCGGGCCTTGGGGGTCACCAGAATCACACCCAGTGGTAGCTGAGGGCCTTCAGGGCTGTGCCCAGGAGTGTTCAGGAGGCCATACAGTACCAGGCATCAAACCCAGGGCCTCATGCCTGCCAAATATGCACTCCAGCCCTTTGAGCTGTCTTCCTGGCCCTGGAACATGACTTCATGCTTTAATTTTGTTGTTTTCAGTTTGTGTGTGTATGTGTTGTGTGGGGAGGGTGTACATCTGGCAGCACTAGGGTGCTACGCTCAGCACTATAGTCAAGGTCATTTCCAGAGGTGCTCAGGACACGAGGCAGTACCAGAGATTGAACCCTGGCCTCCAGCAAGCAAAGTGTATGCTCAGCCCATTGAATGACTTATTTTGGCCCTATGGTATGACTTATTTTTTAAAATTCAGAACTGAATTCTTATTTTTCTTTAGAAATATAAAACTAGTGGAGTTCATGTCCGATTCAATCAGCCTAATCAATGGCTGAGTAAATATCAATACTCCTACATTAAAAAAAGAAAGAAAGAAAAAACTATCACAAGGTTGTAGACTCTGTTGATCCACAACTACGAGGCAAAGCAACCCGTCTTTTTACTGTACTGAACAGGACTGCCAGACTATCAAACCTTCACTGCTAAATTGGCTGTAAGATCTTTCTCTGAATTGGGCTTAGACCTGGAAATCTGTGACCAAAGAGACAGAACAGCAGGTAAAGCACTTGTTAGCAGGTTAACAGCCTGGTTTCCATCCCAAAGGTCCCCCTGAGCACCACCAGGAGTCATTCCTGAGAGCAGAGCCAGGAGTAACCCAAGCTCCCAGTGTGGCCCAAAAACCAAAAGAAAAAGAAAAACCTGGAGGATTGGCATCAATTATTGGACTCAAAGCAAGAGCATTTCACCAGTCCCATAGGAAACTATGTTTAGTGGAACTAATTTAAGTAGTTTCATAATAAACAAACAAAGAAATGATGCAATATTCACACAAGTCAAGTTAAACTCAAGACTTCAAACAGATGTTTAAATGATTTATTTTTGTTTTAACAATAAAGTCACTATTACTGGGAAACATTTTAAATTTGCGTTAGGACAGGGAACTTGTAAAGATTCAAGTTCAATGACCTCTGATGTAAGGGATCATTCTTGGGAACCCTAGAGAATGGATATACCCAAACATTGAAACAAAGGCTTACTAACAAGTCACAAAATATCTTCTGATAAAAATACCTCAACAAAATTACAATGTTTTCCCTCCCAAGGACATCAGCTCTTCAACAGGAGAGAATCTGATTTCTTGACTCAACTTCTCAGCTCAGCTCAGAGTAAGTTCAGAACTTACCAATACACTGGGTTCTCCCATTGCCCACGAATCCATAGTTGCAAATACACATCTTCTTCCCCTCTTCTTGCTTGCAGGTAGCATGCTCATGGCAAGTGGCACAGACATCCAAACCTGAATCATAAATTGTGTATTTCAGGTAAAGAACAATTCAATTGCCTCCTCTTGAGACAACACACTTGGACACAATGGAGGCGGGGGTAGGGGGTGCATCTGGGTACCAAGATTTGGGTTCATCTTTGAAAGCCTGAAACCACCCTAAAATATGACAACTCACTGCCCATAGGAAAAGTACAAATTACCCAGCCTAGCATCCAGTACTCTCAATGGTGCAAGCTAATACCTCTAGCCCTTTCCCCCCAAACCACCCGCAGTGCTATCCTCTAGACAAGGTATTACCTCTCTTTCCCAAATATGCAACCATGTCAAGCCTCACACCATCCTTATGAGAGTCCCTTCAGCCACAATTCAGCCACAATGCCAATCCCTCTATCAGGGTAGCACTTGTTTCTTTTAAAAGGCCCAGGTGAAACGTAAGATTCTTCCTGAGGTCTTCTGCATCCCTCCTTGTTTTGAGGGGGTGGGAGAGGGTTGGGGGAAGAGGGAGAGAGGGCAGCCACACCTGGTACTGCTCAGGGCTTAATTCTGTCTCCACTCATGGATCAGACCTGGCAGGGCTCGGGGGCCCATATATGGGATGCCAGGGACCAGATGGGGAACTCAGGTGGGCCATGTGCAAGGCATGCACCTTATCCAGGCTTACTTATCTCTTTGCCTTCCCCCATCCCTTCATCCTTTTTTTTGGGGGGGGGGGGGGCCCTCTGGGGGCAAACTGCACAATTTATGTTACTCCTAGCTCTGCACTAGAAATTACTCCTGGCAAGGCTCAGAGGACCATATGGGATGCCAGGGATTGAATTTAGGTCGACCACCTGCAAACAAGCACCCTACCCTCTGTACTCTCTCTCCAGTTTCCAGGTCTAAGCCCAATCAGAGAAAGATTTTGCAGCATGCAAGGCAAGCACCCTACCCACTGTACTATAACTTTGGCCCCTTTATTCTTTTCTTTGTTTTTGCTTTTTGGGTCACACCCGGCGATGCACAGGAATTACTCCTGGTTCATGCACTCAGGAATTACTCCTGGCGGTGCTCAGGGTACCATATGGCTTGCTGGGAATCGAACCTAGGTCGGCTGCGTGCAAGGCAAACGCCCTACCTGCTGTGCTAGTGCTCCAGCCCCTGTCTCTCTCCATTCTTAAGGGAACTTCAATTGATAGTCCTCTGTGCTCCTCTAACACCTGCATCTCAATCAAATCAGGTTTCTCATTACATTCTATTCCTGCTGACTTCCCAACAGCGGATTATGAACAAGCCCCCCAAACATGTGGATTGTGTCATTTGCTCAAGTGTCCCCATGGCACAGTACAAACAGTGCTTGTATGATGATGAAGGGACCAGATAAAGGAACCTGCCATCCTAATTGCAATAAGTCAAGAGCAAGAAGTAGAGGGAAGGCTAACTCATCCAAGACCCAGCCCACTTTCCTTTAGGGAAGAGAGCGAAAGTGTTTAAAATGTCAGTGAGACAGCTGCCAGGTCCCGATTACTTAGATAAACAGCAAAATTGTTTAGGGTTAAAACTCCTAAAACATCCAATCTACCAGATGGTGATATCTGGCCTAAGATCAAACAAGAATTTCTACCCGAGGGTATATGGGATATTGGGTTTCACTCTTGGTGTCTGTAATTTCAGGAGGAGCCCGGTAAGGAGAACCTTTCCAGCGTGGAATTTCATCTGCGTCTTGGCCCCATTACCTCTCAAGTAATAAAGACCTGGCCCTCGGGCCACTCCAGGCACGAAACCAACAGAGACAGGGAGATTTCCAAATACTCTCGGCCATAGTTGCTTTAATTTTTTATTTAAAGAAAAGATAACACAGAAATAAAACAAGCCACAATTTATTGCTAAGTAAAACCAAATTGCAGACGACAAAAAAATGCAAGCAATTTTGAAAATGTAGAAACTATATTGGTCATGTACATAAGACTACCATGCAATAATGTAATAAAGCTACAAAATAAAACAATGGACTAGTATCCACCAAAGAAAATCTACTTGGAAACTAAATAACTCAAGAGATAAAATGAACAGCAAGGGGTCAGAGAGATAATATGGTGGATGAGGCACCTGCCTTGCATGTGCTTGCTGACCCAGCTCCCAGTATGGTCCCCCAAACTCCACCAAGAGTGATCCCTAAGCTCAGAGCCAGGAGTAAGCCCTGAGCACTGCTGGGTGTGGCCCCCAAACCAAAACAAAACAAAACACAAAAAAGAAAAGTATTGTTAGATACAAAATATAAAAACTTACCTACTCCAGAAAATTTGAGTTTTACAATGCTTTTCATATTTAAAAAAAGGGAAAGATCGGAACTAGAGGTTAGTCCAGTGGGTAGGGTGCTTGTCTTGCACATGGTCAACCCAGGTTTGATCCCCAGCACCTTTTATGGTCCCCTGATTACTCCTACCATGAGTGATCCCTGAGAGAGCCAGGAGTAAGCAGTGCAGGGGCAGGAGAGATAGTCCAGAGGGGAGGGCACTTGCCTTTCACATGGCTGGGCCAGTGTAGATCCCCAACATCCCATATAGTGCCCCAAGCTTCACTAGAAGTTTTCCCTGAGCACAGAGCAGAACCAAGTGCTGAGCACTGCCAGGTGAAGCCAAAAAATAAAAACAAAACAAAATGGGAGTTCGGAAAGAAGCAAGCAAAAGGATGGGGAGAAAAGAATTGTAACTCAATCAGCATGAATATACACCAATCTTTTGAGAATTCCAAAACCCTTGTTTTACATAGAAAAACTGTGATGAAAGAGTGTAAGTGATTCGCTGGGAAGATCACAAGAGCTCCCTAGACTCAGGATTCCAATTCTGACTGCGAGGAGTGGAAAGAGGACAGCAGGGAAGGCGTACTCTACTCGAGCTAAGCCCCACACTCAAGGGGTACCCTGAGCCCTGCTGGAGTATTCCCTGAGCACAGAACCAGGAGTGAGCCCCAAGCACCACTGGGTGTGGCCCCCAACCCAAAATGATAATAATTTTAGAGTGTAAAATAAAACAAGCTCTCGGGTGAACCACATTTTGCGGAACAGGGCTGCAATGGTTCCTGAAGTCCTTTCTCACTCACGTACTCGTGCTTATCCTTGGGGAGTCTGTGTTCATGGCCTATTAAGAACAATTCCGCAGGGAGCCGGAGCCATAGTACAGCAGGTAGTAGGGTATT